>NC_090930.1:1220682670-1220985701 GCF_040938575.1 Ambystoma mexicanum | reverse complement strand
CTTGCCCCGTGTGTAGCCTACCCCTTCAGAGGTCAATCTAGGCCGCGTGTGACACGCATACGTTCATTGTGTTACTGGATGCCACAGCGTAGTGCAGGGTTTTCCATCAGCACACGTGGTCTAGGAGGGGTATTGTGCACTTTCCTTTACTTTTCTGGGGTGCCTGTGCGTTGCGTGACCCGTCATCTTTCCCCAGGGGTGTCATATAGCCTTGCCACTGCACTAGGGTACGAATACCATCTGGTACCCAACCCCTTTGACACCCAATTGCCCAGGACAATTGTGCACACCCACTCCCATACGCACAATACCATCAGTGCCATGGTTGGGAGGCGTGCAAGCCGTAAGGGTGGCAAAGGTGGCCGAGCCACACGTGGTGGCCGTGGAGGATCCAACAGGGGACGTGGTTGTGACTTGCAGGGCGCCCCTGTTCCCCCCAGTCTGGAGGAACAGTCAGGGACACCCATGCCCCCCCCCCCCCCCCCCCCCCCCCCGGTGAGAGTCATGTGGCTGATACCAACCCTGATCAGCCCATGTCGGACCAGGCCATTGTGGCACCAGACCTGTCCGAGGGTGATTCCATCGCTGACATCCAGGTCAGCAGGTCCACTGTACGTGCACCGGTGCACATCGGTGTCATCAGGGCACGCGCATCTATGCCAGATAGGTCATCTGCTGGCCCCCGTAGCCAGGGTGTGGCTCAATCCACCCCACCTCTCATACACCCTGCCAAGACTGTGTCGGTCCTAGTTCATGCACCTCAGATCAGGCCTGACCCCATCCCACTACCCCCAATGCCTGCACCTACTCCCATGCTGAGTGGGCAATCACACACACCCAGTACAGAGTCCACCACGGCTCCTGCCCCTAGTGTCCACAGCGGCGTAGGACACTCTGGATCCCCACCCCCTTCCAAGCGCAAGAGGAAGAGTGCACGTCCGGCACAGGCTGATGCCCCAGACACGGCTGCACAGTCCGGCCCATCAAGGAAGCCAAGCTTCACAGACGCCGAACTTAATGCACTTGTTCAGTATGTGTCAGATCATGATAGGGAAATGGTCATCGTTGCAGGGTCCAAGACCACACATGCCAGACGCCAGGCACACTGGCAGACCATTGCTGACAGAATAAGTGCCCTTGGAGTAGTGAGGCGCACAGCTAGTGATTGCCAGAAGCGCTGGAATGACCTTAAGCGCAGGGCAAAGGATAAGCTGGCCTCAAGTCATGCCGCAACCTTGGTGACTGGAGGTGGGTCCCCAGCACAGGATATAGAACTCACACCACACGAGTCTGTAGCTGGATCCTACGTCACCGAGGGACAACTCCAAGGTGTGGGAGACCTCCCTGATTACGAGGCATCATCCGGTGAGTGCACATGCATGTGTGTATCATCCCTGTGCATGTTGTGTGTGTGAAGCATTCATGTTGGGTGCCTGTCAAGGGGGTGTGTGGCAGAGTTGATAGTGGCACCCATGTGCCTCATCCAGTATGTTCAGTGCAACACCATCTGGCCACAGCACTATCCCTACTGGCAACAGTGCACATATGGGCCAACACCATGGAAGTTGCCCTTGATTAGTAATTTTGTCACTACATTGTTGCTCATACTCCCCTGTCTATTCATCTGATGTCTTACATACCATTCCTCTCCTTTCCCCCAGCCATTCAAGTATCATCTTCACATGCCTGACATGCAATGATACCACATGCTAATGCGTCCTCTGTATATAAATGCCTACCAACATGCAGTCATAATGTGGATGTAGCCTTGAGATCCACCTCCTTCCTGGGTCCTTTGGTACCGTCTGGTTTCGAGCCCCATTCCCTCACACTCCATGCTGCTCTTCATGGTCTATCTTCCATGACTTCTACAGTTCAGACCATCGTGCCCTACGCACGACACCTGCTTGCCAAAAGTCAAATGAGGGCAGCCTGCCCTCCAATGCGACCCACCCTATTGCTGACCAGTGCATCTGAGCCTACTCTAAGCTAACTCTCACTGACATCTGCTCATACATGCCTTTGCCTGTCCCATAGACCCTTCACATGGTCCCTGTCCTCTCTCCTTGCTCCTCTTCCACCATCATAGGTGGGACCCGTTGGGGTGTACTCCTGGCCTCCTTCCAATCCTCAGATACCACTAATGATGTGCATGGTAATGGGAGCGTCTCAGTCCAAGGCCCTTAGGCCAACCTCAATCTCCTTGAGAAATGCTACCCACATCTCATCAACTTCCTTACCTCTCCTGCTGTCCCCCCTCCTCTCTCCTCATCAATCCTGCACTGCCTCCCTGCACCCTCCCATGAACCTTCTCCGCCTCCCACTCCAACTCCTACACATGCGGCACCTCTGATCTCTAGCACTCCCCGTAAGTCCTACAAGGCTGTCAACCTCCTCCACAATTACACTCCTTTCACTGCGGCTGCATCAGGCATTCCTCCGATAACTGTCACTTACATGAGGTTATGCACCTTGACATCCTTGGTCTCATGGAAACATGTCAGACGGCCAGCTCTGTCTGCATCCTTGACCCTCTCCTTGGCCCGCCACCACTGTGCAGGGGGTGTGTGCCCTTGGCTTCCCTGAGGGTATTCCTGCCACTGTCACACCTACTTAGACCTACTCCACTCTGGAATGGCTTGTGTGAGGTTACTGTCCACCACACCTTGACATTCCAAACAGTGCGTACTGTGTCTGGGAAAACTGGTCAAATGTACTACTTCCTTTCTGAGTGTCCTCACCTCTCCTCCTCACTCATGTCCCCAGACACAGAATTCCTCATCCTTGGTGCGGTACGCATCCACCTGCATGCCTGTTGACGCCCCCACGTGACCTTTCTGTGACCTCAGCAACTCCCTCTCACCCTCTAGACTCCCGTCTGTCCCTACTCATTCTGCAGGGCACACTCTTGATGCTCTGATCTCATCTGACTTTCCCCTCTCCGTCCATCTCTGCACTCCTCTCTCCTGGAGTGATCACATTCTCCTCTCCTCCCAGCTCACCCTCAACACCCCACAGGCAAAGCCACCCTCACCACTGTCACACACCTTCTTTGTATTCCGACCCATGAAGTGTGTGTCAGTCGAGGCTCATGCTGCCAAAATGTCCCCCCCATCCAGCTCCCCCTTAGGCTCACTCCCATCCTGACAGGGCCCACTCCATGCTCCACTCCATGTCAGGTACACTGGATGTCTTAGCCACGGTCATGACCACCTGTCTGAAGCCCCATGCCAATGCAGAGTCCTGGCATGACTCGGATCTTGGGAACCCAAACCACAGGTGCCGGGTGGCAGAGAGGGAATGTCCTGCATCACGGCCATCCTCTGGCAAACTGGCCTGCCACATGCCCCAAAGGCAATAGCGCCTCACCCTTCTCACCAAGATGAGATCCCCAATCCAAGGGCACATATCTGCGGCATGTGACAACTCTGCAGGACACATAGAAATCTGAAAGGACCTTGCCGAGCCAGAGGCAGTGTGTACCTCCCCTGTCCCCTCCGAGCCCACAGCACAGCATGATTGTCTCTGTACCCCTATAGGCCACCCCCCCAGCACTTGTCTGCGCCTAACACCATCTGCCCTTGACGTCAAGTCCTACTTACCTTGTACAGCACTTCCAGCCGCCACTCCCCCTTGCACTTCATTGTGCCACCCACCCCTGCACTTGCGTGACATGAATGACACCAGCACCAGTAGTATTGTTGACTGGCATCCCCTTCTGCCCCACCACCCCTCAGTGCTCCGCTGCACCTACAAACATTACTTGACCGGTGCTTCACGAATGCAAAATTATTCCGTTACAGGTGTTGGGGAGGTGGAATCACAATGTTTACTGCATTATGTTGATCTAGACAAGGCACTGTGCATCGTTGCCAATTTGGACTAGCAGATCCATGTACAACATGTATACTAATTGATGTGACGATGCAATGTCAGGACCAGAGTGGTTGAAATCCAAAAAAGTAGCCCTCCTCTCCCTCCTCACTTGGTGGCTATGTCACATGCCATGTGTGTGATGGCATGTGCCTTTGACATGGCAATCACCGCCCAATGTGTGATGGCAGTGCTAGGCATCAAGGTGAGCAGGCGTTGCTGTCCAATCAGTACATAGTATGCCCTGAGCCTCCCCTACAGACCCAGTGATGGTGAATGCATAGGAGGACTCCCAGTCATGTAGGACATGTGTCGTAGGACTACTGCCTATGTTGTTCATCAGCCCTTGTTGCATGCCATGGTGCTAATGCCTGTTTCCATTTTTCTCTTTCATGTCTTTGCAGGGGACGAAGCACTTGTTGATGCTGGGGATGTGGTGGTGGAGCCGTCCCAGGAGGGCAACCCGGGCCGACCTACCACAAGTGAGGGACGTGGTGTGTTTGTGGGTGAAAACCCACAAGTGCTGCAGGCCGTGCTGTCGAGGGGTGTCTCTGGGGGTTCCTCCCCCGAGCAGTATTCAGGTGTAGACTCGGAGGATGACACCTATGTGCAGTCGCAGGTGAGTGTTCTTGGGAGAGAATCTCCTCTGTCCGACCCACCTGCAGCCAGGCCATTGGCCTCAATGGGGATGTCAGTGTCGGCAGATCAGCCTCCGGTGGTTACGGATGCAGGGCCACACCACCCAATCTCTGATCCTGTTCCTGGGGCTGCAGATCAGAGAGGGAATGCAGTCCTGCAGCCTGAGGCCTTGCCGGCACAGCAAGGCGCAGTCCGCCTTGCCCCAGGCAGGTGTGGTGCCCGTCAACGTGGTGGCCGTATGCCACCTGGCAATACCGTATGGGAGCAATCCATCTACGGTATGGCCACCCAACAGGCAGCATCATCCGAGATGATTGCACAGGCCATGGATAGGGTGGCCACTTCCATTGTCCCCCCAGAAAGGCTGATGGAGCGACTGGAGCAGGCTACAGAGTCCATCTGCCAGGCACACAGGGAGGATATGTTGGCGTCCAACATGGACAGGCGGGCGGCACTGGCGACTCTGGGGGAATCACTTTCCATGGAGTCCCAGCGCCACAGGGAAGCCCTGAGGGAAGAACTCCGTCACCTCAGGTCGACCCTGTTAGAGCTTGAGGCTTCATCCCATAGAAGGACAGAGGAGCAGCTGGAGCGTCTGACACGGACGCTCTCGGCCGAGATGCAGGCAACTCGTGCGGAGGTCAGGTCATCCCGGGAGTTACTGCATGGGGACCTCCGCATGATTATAACCCAGAACCAGAACTACCAGACCCGCCTGCTTGCAGCCATGGAGGAGCAAACTCGTGCTTTGCGTGGGCTGCCTCCCATTGTCACACCATCATCTGAGGCAGCTCCCCCACCTCCAGAGTCAGCTGCAGGGTCTGGGCAGAGCCATAGCGACTCATCTCCCACAACAGAGTAGCCGTGTGGGCCACGAGCCTATGGGGTGTTTTCCTTTCCCATGATCCACACAGGTGGATTGTGGCGTGCATCCTGTCCTCGGACCTCATAGGTGGCCCCCCCCCCCCCGCCGGCCCTTTCATGGCCATTTTTTCTCTTTTTCATTTTTATTTTGCAAGAGTGTTGCCTTGTGTGGGTACCTGGGCATACACTGTATTGTGGCTGGGCACATGCAGGCTTGTCCTGAGTTTGGTTTCGATGCTTGGGTAGCAGACATCCACACCCCTCCTGCTTCCCTTTCCATGGGCTTGCAAAGGGTGTGCCCAAGTGACAGCAAATTACACGGTGACATTGGACTCCCATGAGCTGTTGGCCAGTCCATAGTCAATACTGTGTAGACATTCATAGTGTTCATTGTTGTTGCACCTAACTATGCATGATGGTATGATATGTGCCTCTACTTACATATGTTGCTCATGTTTTGCAGGTATTTCACACAGATCTTCACAAGGGCATACTCTCTGGAGTCACACTACATGTCGGTAGATGTGCACTGACACTTTTGCATGGCGCCATCACTGTACACCTGGACGGTGAGGACATACCAGCAGATTCAGGTAATGAGACTACCATTGATTACAAGCAATGTGTCTTGTTTGGGTGGGCTTCAGGGTGGGTTGGTGTGTAATTTGATAGAAATTACTCTTACACAGGTGTGTAGTAGTGGGCCCAGGGCGGTTAGCTGCTCAAGTGCGGCTATGTTCCATTTTGGGCACTGCTATTTGTGACACTGGTGTCATGTTGTGATGGCCAGTTTGTTTGCTGTCACATACCATGACATGGTGTCCTCAGTGGCGGGACTGTGAAGGGAGTGGGTGACATGGCAATGTTGTCATGTAGTGAATCGCCTGTGGCAATGCATTTTAGATTGATGGAGTTGTGTCTTTGCATTGTGATGCATAGCTGGTGTATGTGTAGCTAGGGGTGCACACATATTGACACTTCCATGTTAACAATCTCAGGCTGATGTGTATCTGACAGTTCATTGTCAAGTAATTTGCAGACATTGTCAGGTAGAGTCATCATTGATTGTCAGATGGCATGTGCCAGAGCAGTGTGCACTAGCCAGCACTGTGATTCCTAGGTGAAGAAGTTGGCCACCAGTTGCGTACGGGCTGCCTCCCCCCGTGCCCTTTCCCCTCCCATGCGCAGCGGGCGTGCATGTGGTTGTGGATGTGGGGGCACCACCATGTCCACGGGCAGGCCCCGGCGTGTTGCAACGTTGTGCAGGACACATGCTGCCACTATGATCCTGCACACTATTCGGGGAGCATATAACAGCTGCCCGCCAGAACGGTCAAGGGAGCGAAAGCGTGACTTCAGCACTCCGAATGTGCGCTCCACTATGCCCCGTGTAGCAATGTGGGCTGTGTTGTACCTTACCTGGGGTGGCGTGGTGGGGTTCCGGATTGGGGTCATCATGTGGGGGCTGATAGGGTAGGCACTGTCCCCTGCGGAGGTGGTGATGGGTATCATTAGTGGTGTTGTGTCATGACCCAGTATCTGACATGCATGCATGTGGAGTGGCATTCATGCTCACCAAGCAGCCATGTATCTCCATGCTGGCCAGCCTCTAGGTCCCGGCATAGGGTAGACATTCTGTAGATGAAGCTGTCGTGGGTGGACCCTGGATAGTTGGCATATACTGATGTGATGATTCCCTTGCCATTGCATACAACTTGGACGTTGATGGAATGCCAGTGCTTGCGGTTTCTATAGATGTGCTCTGTTGCCCTGGGAGGACGTAGAGCCACATGTGTGCAGTCAATAGCACCAAGCACTTTGGGGATTTGAGCCACACCATAGAATTCCTGGGTGCACGTCCGCCTTTCTGCATGAGTCCTGG
Organism: Ambystoma mexicanum; assembly: GCF_040938575.1. Classification (NCBI taxonomy): domain Eukaryota; kingdom Metazoa; phylum Chordata; class Amphibia; order Caudata; family Ambystomatidae; genus Ambystoma; species Ambystoma mexicanum. Next base: position 1,220,978,443 of record NC_090930.1, on the reverse strand, counting down.
GGAGATATATGTGCCTGCGGACTGAGGGCCGTGCAGTGATGATGTTCAAGACCTGGTGTAGGCAGCGTGACTGCGTGGCCTGTGACACACCACCCACTATGGCACTTGTCCGCTGAAAGGATCCAGTGGCCAAGAAGTGCAGTACATTCAGGACCTTCTGCAGGGGGCTGAGTGCTTGGGAGCACAGGGTGGGTGATGTGAGGTCATCCTCCCACTCACTGACCAGGTCCAGTATGATGTGTGCTGGAAACCTGTACCTCCCATACACCTGGTCATCAGGCATCCCGAATAGGCTGGTTCTGGGTGTGAATATTCTGGCCCTGACTCTCCTCCTCATCCTCCTTTGGTAGCCCACTGCCACTGCTGCTAGGAACGGTATGTTCATCCTGGCATCTGGCTTGTTTATTGAAAAGTGCGCAAATTAATGCCTTGCGCGTGTAGTAGGCAGCGTGTGAGCCTCGCACCCCTGGAATCGAGTTCCCACTCCAATCGCGTGTATATATTCCCACGCTGCAGGCATACAGGTGCGCTGACGTACTTGCCTGTGTAAGGGGCCGCGCGGCCCTGAAATACACGTACATAGGCCAATGGCGTGTACGCGCACTTTTGGCCAATTACACGCGATGAAATACACGTACATAGGCCAATGGCGTGTACGCGCACTTTTGGCCAATTACACGCGATGAAATACACGTACATAGGCCAATGGCGTGTACGCGCACTTTTGGCCAATTACACGCGATTACACTCAGACGTGCAGGATTTCCACGTGTGCTCCGTCTTCACGTGCTGAGTGGGGAACGCCCGTGCGGATCACGTCAGACGCGCTCACGCGATGAGGGACTCTGGTCCAATAGAATCGCGTATGCGTGCTGACGCACTTACGCGCTAAGGGCCTTTCCTCGGATTTCACGCTGACGTGCAGGAATTTCACGTGCCAAATCACTCCGTATCAAGCTGGCCACCCGAAAACACACGGAACACCACGCTCCTGCCCCGAAGGCCGAGTTACTGCCCCCCAAGTGCCCTGAGCAGCCTCCCACGTGCTATCTGCTGCTGCCTGCCTGCCTGCCTGCCTGCCTGCTGCCACCGTGCCCTGCCATTTGGTGCCTGCACATCAGCCATCTGCAGGGGTCCAGTTGCTGTGTCCACCCCTGCTGGAACTGAAGACTCCCAACTGGGATTACATCGCTCCACAGCCCAGCCCCAGGACCCAGTTGCCCACCCACACCTGCCTCTGGGGTTGCCATGTCGGGCACTTCTACATCTGGCACCAGTGGCAACCCCAGGCCAGAGGGGCAGAGGGGCACCAGCTTCACTGCCACCGAAGTTGGTGTCCTGGTGGAGCATGTCCTGGGGCAGTATGATGCCCTCTTTGGATCGTCCCGCGCCAGCAAGGAAGGACGGGAGAGGATCTGGGCCGACTGTGTGGTTGCCATCAACGCGGAGGGGGTGGCAACCCGCAACGTCTTGAAGATCAAGAAGCGCTGGGAGGACTTGAGGTCCAGGACCCTTGTGAAGGCCCGGCGCCTCGTGGAGGGGGGCCGGGGCCACATGAGTACCATCCAGAAGAGGGTCCTGGAACGCGTACGCCCAGCGCTCCACGCCCAGATCCTTGAGAGGGAGACCCGTCTGGAGTTGAGCGGTAAGTGTCCAAGCATCACTGTGTGAGACAGGGCATGTTGCGGTGAGCTGGTTCTATGATACTTGCCTGTATGTGTGCCATGTGCCATATATGCATGTATGTGTGCTGGGACATCATGGTACTGCCTGTGCGACCAGTGATGTGTGACCCACATGGTTGTTGCATGTGTAGAAATGCGGCATGGGGAGCACTATGCAGATTTGGGACATGAGAGCATGGCAGTCTCTGTACCTGGACATGGATGGGGGTGAGGATGGGTGCTGATGCCAGGTACATATATGGTAGCCATGTCTGTGTGCCTGACCTGCATGTCTGTGACTTGTGCATGCCATGGATGCATGACTCATGTGTGTGACAATGCACAGATTCAGTGACGCACCCACCTTACCCTTGTTTTGCCTGTGTTTGGTGTGATTGTGGCCAGATGGATGTGACTGAGGTGTAGTGTGTGCATGTGATATGCATGAGCCATGATGCATGTGAGTTACATTTCATTGAATGTTTCAATAGTCATTTGGACATGCATGGAAATGTGCATGGCATGCACCATGCCTGTTACTGTGTGTGTTTCGCCTGCACTGACCCATGTGTTGTGGAGGGACATGATGGAAGTGTACTTTGACAGGGGTGCTCATCTGCTATTGCTTCCTGTCTAGGGGACCATTGTACAGTAGCCTGATGCTTGTGTTCTTTGTCTCCCTCTACACAGCGGCTAGTGAAGAAGAGGGCGGAGACGGCGCTGTGGAGCAAGGCGGCGGGGATGCCCCCACGGCTGCAGCGGAAGGGGTGGGTGAGCCCCCACAGGGGCCTGCTACGGCGGGAGACGGTGAGGAGCCATCCAGGTTGGTGGTTTGCACAGAGGAGGAGGAGGCCGACACTGGTGCACACATGGGGCCTGGTGGGAGCATCCCTGCTGGTGCAAGTGGTGCAGTCCAGGGCCTGGGGCAGGAGGCAGCACAGGTCACCGTGGAGGGGCCTGTGCATGTCGCTGTCCCTGACCCTGTGAGTGCACCACCATGCACCAGCAGGGATGCCCCGTCCCAGGCCCGTCCGCAGGTAGAGGGGATGTCCATGTCAACTGACTCCCCTCCACCTGCGGCCGTGGGAACCCCTGGCCGCGTGGAGCAGGTCCTGATTGGGGTCGCGATGCGCACGGCTGTGATTCGTGATGCCGTGCGTGCTTCCCGGGAGGAGCACGCACGTCATCACGAAGTGCACCGTGCCGACGTGGCCCAATTGGGATCGGCCATGTTCGGGGGGTTCCTGCATGTGTTGGCCAATCTGACGGCCCTCTCCTCCTCTGTGCAGGCTATCCACCAGTCGTTCTCCTTGCCGTCTTCCGGCCCAGATGCCACCATGGCCCCCTGTGGACCTGCCCCAACCAATGCAGCCAGCTCGGTGGGGATCCCATCCCTGCCGCAGTTGGGAGTCGGAGGTCCAGCAGGGGTGGACGACACAGCAAGTGGACCCCAGCAGATGGAAGATGTGCCGGCATCATCGGGCAGGGCACGTGCACGACGGCGTCGGTGGTTACCATCAGCCTGGATGCCGTCGTGCTGGCAGAGGCAGTGGCGTCGCAGGCAGCAGCGGGCTCGACGTGGGAGGCATCATGGCTCAGGGCCATCAAGATCGGAGGGGCAGGCATCGGCCGGAGGGCAGGGCAACCCTGGCATGGCGGTGTGTTCCGTGTGGGAGGAGTTTGGCCAGCGGATAGATGCGGAGCGGCAGCGGGCGGAAGAGGAGCGGCTCGCCATGGCCAGGGCGGAGATCTCCATGCATCAGGCATTGAGGCGGGCTGCGTGCCTCGAGGAGGCTCGCAGGGAATTTGGAGAGCACATGGGGTTGTCCCTGCGAGACCTCGGGGCCAGGACTGAGTCCCGCCTCCAGGACATAGACATGGAGTTCGAGGATGCCCTGGCCAACATCACCAAGTGAGCCGCAGGACTAGCCCGCTGCCTCTGTATATAGTTTTTTAGTTAGTTAGTGCTAGGTTTCCTTTATTTTAAATTTTTTTTTGGACCGCTTGGACAATGGCCACTTCTTTGTACATATTTTTTTAGATAGTTAGTATTAGGTTTAATTAGTGCTGTTGGGCTCATGGACCCTTGAACAATCCTGTAAATATAGTTATATTTTTTTGTGAGATAATTTATTTTTACTTTCATATTGGTCACACCATGACGTAATGGTTTATGTTTCATTTCATTCTACTTGTGTTTACTTTGGACAAAATCGATTCTTTTTTCTATCCTTTGTTTTTTGGTTTCTCATTTTTGTTCCCGGACATGGACCTTTTATTTGCTTTCCCAGATAGTTGTCAGAGTTAACTTTATTTTTATTTTTTAATACATTTTTATTTTATCTTACACTTGTGTCATTTTTTCTTTGATTTCTTACATGCCATGATATGGGTTTTGACATTGACTTGCACCCATTGTGTATGTGTGTGTGGCGGACATGTGTTCTTTTGCTTAGTTGCCTTTGGGGTTGTGTCATGTGATTGCATTCACTATGTGGGTGCATGCAATCCTTGCCTGGGTGTTTGTGCTGGGTATGCTGGTCATTACTGCCATTATTGTGTATCGTCAGGACCAGGGGCCAGGGGGACATGGGTGGGGGCCTGGTGGAGGGTGCCCCAGGTGGATGGGGGGTTGGGGTGGTGGGAGACATGGCTTGCCCATGGGTGGGGGCCTGCTGGCAGGTTGGCCACAGTGCTGGGGGTGGGGGTGGTGGGAGACATGGGTTGCCCATGGGTGGGGGCCTGCTGGCAGGTTGCCCACAGTGCTGGGGGTGGGGGTGGTGGGAGACATGGGTTGCCCATGGGTGGGGGCCTGCTGGCAGGTTGCCCACAGTGCTGGGGGTGGGGGTGGTGGGAGACATGGGTTGCCCATGGGTGGGGGCCTGCTGGCAGGTTGCCCACAGTGCTGGGGGTGGGGGTGGTGGGAGACATGGGTTGCCCATGGGTGGGGGCCTGCTGGCAGGTTGCCCACAGTGCTGGGGGTGGGGGTGGTGGGAGACATGGGTTGCCCATGGGTGGGGGCCTGCTGGCAGGTTGCCCACAGTGCTGGGGGTGGGGGTGGTGGGAGACATGGGTTGCCCATGGGTGGGGGCCTGCTGGCAGGTTGCCCACAGTGCTGGGGGTGGGGGTGGTGGGAGACATGGGTTGCCCATGGGTGGGGGCCTGCTGGCAGGTTGTCCACTGTGCTGGGGGTGGGGGTGGTGGGAGACATGGGTTGCCCATGGGTGGGGGCCTGCTGGCAGGTTGGCCACAGTGCTGGGGGTGGGGGTGGTGGGAGACATGGGTTGCCCATGGGTGGGGGCCTGCTGGCAGGTTGCCCACAGTGCTGGGGGTGGGGGTGGTGGGAGACATGGGTTGCCCATGGGTGGGGGCCTGCTGGCAGGTTGGCCACTGTGCTGGGGGTGGGGGTGGTGGGAGACATGGGTTGCCCATGGGTGGGGGCCTGCTGGCAGGTTGCCCACAGTGCTGGGGGTGGGGGTGGTGGGAGACATGGGTTGCCCATGGGTGGGGGCCTGCTGGCAGGTTGCCCACAGTGCTGGGGGTGGGGGTGGTGGGAGACATGGGTTGCCCATGGGTGGGGGCCTGCTGGCAGGTTGCCCACAGTGCTGGGGGTGGGGGTGGTGGGAGACATGGGTTGCCCATGGGTGGGGGCCTGCTGGCAGGTTGGCCACTGTGCTGGGGGTGGGGGTGGTGGGAGACATGGGTTGCCCATGGGTGGGGGCCTGCTGGCAGGTTGGCCACAGTGCTGGGGGTGGGGGTGGTGGGAGACATGGGTTGCCCATGGGTGGGGGCCTGCTGGCAGGTTGCCCACTGTGCTGGGGGTGGGGGTGGTGGGAGACATGGGTTGCCCATGGGTGGGGGCCTGCTGGCAGGTTGCCCACAGTGCTGGGGGTGGGGGTGGTGGGAGACATGGGTTGCCCATGGGTGGGGGCCTGCTGGCAGGTTGGCCACTGTGCTGGGGGTGGGGGTGGTGGGAGACATGGGTTGCCCATGGGTGGGGGCCTGCTGGCAGGTTGCCCACAGTGCTGGGGGTGGGGGTGGTGGGAGACATGGGTTGCCCATGGGTGGGGGCCTGCTGGCAGGTTGCCCACTGTGCTGGGGGTGGGGGTGGTGGGAGACATGGGTTGCCCATGGGTGGGGGCCTGCTGGCAGGTTGCCCACAGTGCTGGGGGTGGGGGTGGTGGGAGACATGGGTTGCCCATGGGTGGGGGCCTGCTGGCAGGTTGCCCACTGTGCTGGGGGTGGGGGTGGTGGGAGACATGGGTTGCCCATGGGTGGGGGCCTGCTGGCAGGTTGCCCACAGTGCTGGGGGTGGGGGTGGTGGGAGACATGGGTTGCCCATGGGTGGGGGCCTGCTGGCAGGTTGGCCACTGTGCTGGGGGTGGGGGTGGTGGGAGACATGGGTTGCCCATGGGTGGGGGCCTGCTGGCAGGTTGCCCACAGTGCTGGGGGTGGGGGTGGTGGGAGACATGGGTTGCCCATGGGTGGGGGCCTGCTGGCAGGTTGCCCACTGTGCTGGGGGTGGGGGTGGTGGGAGACATGGGTTGCCCATGGGTGGGGGCCTGCTGGCAGGTTGCCCACAGTGCTGGGGGTGGGGGTGGTGGGAGACATGGGTTGCCCATGGGTGGGGGCCTGCTGGCAGGTTGCCCACAGTGCTGGGGGTGGGGGTGGTGGGAGACATGGGTTGCCCATGGGTGGGGGCCTGCTGGCAGGTTGGCCACTGTGCTGGGGGTGGGGGTGGTGGGAGACATGGGTTGCCCATGGGTGGGGGCCTGCTGGCAGGTTGCCCACAGTGCTGGGGGTGGGGGTGGTGGGAGACATGGGTTGCCCATGGGTGGGGGCCTGCTGGCAGGTTGCCCACTGTGCTGGGGGTGGGGGTGGTGGGAGACATGGGTTGCCCATGGGTGGGGGCCTGCTGGCAGGTTGCCCACAGTGCTGGGGGTGGGGGTGGTGGGAGACATGAGCAGGTGTGCAGGGTAGTTCCCTGTGGTGTGTGCTGCCTGCAGGGGCCGTGGAGGGTGTACAGGTAATGCCTGGGAGCACACAGCCAAATCGCGTGTGCAACTTCCCGCGCACCCCTCGATTCCACGTTCCCTGCCATATCGCGTGTGGGACTTCCCGCGCGCCCCTGAAATCCACGTACCCGGCCATATCGCGTGTGCAACTTCCCGCGCGCCCCTGAAATCCACGTACCCGGCCATTTCGCGTGTGCAACTTCCCGCGCACCCCTCGAATCCACGTTCCCTGCCATATCGCGTGTGCAACTTCCCGCGCACCCCTCGATTCCACGTTCCCTGCCATATCGCGTGTGGGACTTCCCGCGCGCCCCTGAAATCCACGTACCCGGCCATTTCGCGTGTGCAACTTCCCGCGCACCCCTCGATTCCACGTTCCCTGCCATATCGCGTGTGGGACTTCCCGCGCGCCCCTGAAATCCACGTACCCGGCCATTTCGCGTGTGCAACTTCCCGCGCACCCCTCGAATCCACGTTCCCTGCCATATCGCGTGTGGGACTTCCCGCGCGCCCCTGAACTCCACGTACCCGGCCATTTCGCGTGTGCAACTTCCCGCGCACCCCTCGATTCCACGTTCCCTGCCATATCGCGTGTGGGACTTCCCGCGCGCCCCTGAAATCCACGTACCCGGCCATTTCGCGTGTGCAACTTCCCGCGCACCCCTCGATTCCACGTTCCCTGCCATATCGCGTGTGGGACTTCCCGCGCGCCACTGAAATCCACGTACCCGGCCATTTCGCGTGTGCAACTTCCCGCGCACCCCTCGATTCCACGTTCCCTGCCATATCGCGTGTGGGACTTCCCGCGCGCCCCTGAAATCCACGTACCCGGCCATTTCGCGTGTGCAACTTCCCGCGCACCCCTCGATTCCACGTTCCCTGCCATATCGCGTGTGGGACTTCCCGCGCGCCCCTGAAATCCACGTACCCGGCCATTTCGCGTGTGCAACTTCCCGCGCACCCCTCGATTCCACGTTCCCTGCCATATCGCGTGTGGGACTTCCCGCGCGCCACTGAAATCCACGTACCCGGCCATTTCGCGTGTGCAACTTCCCGCGCACCCCTCGATTCCACGTTCCCTGCCATATCGCGTGTGGGACTTCCCGCGCGCCCCTGAAATCCACGTACCCGGCCATTTCGCGTGTGCAACTTCCCGCGCACCCCTCGATTCCACGTTCCCTGCCATATCGCGTGTGGGACTTCCCGCGCGCCCCTGAAATCCACGTACCCGGCCATTTCGCGTGTGCAACTTCCCGCGCACCCCTCGATTCCACGTTCCCTGCCATATCGCGTGTGGGACTTCCCGCGCGCCACTGAAATCCACGTACCCGGCCATTTCGCGTGTGCAACTTCCCGCGCACCCCTCGATTCCACGTTCCCTGCCATATCGCGTGTGGGACTTCCCGCGCGCCCCTGAAATCCACGTACCCGGCCATTTCGCGTGTGCAACTTCCCGCGCACCCCTCGATTCCACGTTCCCTGCCATATCGCGTGTGGGACTTCCCGCGCGCCCCTGAAATCCACGTACCCGGCCATTTCGCGTGTGCAACTTCCCGCGCACCCCTCGATTCCACGTTCCCTGCCATATCGCGTGTGGGACTTCCCGCGCGCCCCTGAAATCCACGTACCCGGCCATTTCGCGTGTGCAACTTCCCGCGCACCCCTCGATTCCACGTTCCCTGCCATATCGCGTGTGGGACTTACCGCGCACCCCGGTATGCACGCACACGTTTATTTTTTCTCTCTGCGCGTGTCTGTGTTTGTGGGTACCCCTTTGTACGTCATTTGTCCAGGAGGGCAACAGTATTGTACATTGGTTATGTCTGTATATAGGTGCTATTTGTTGGCGCGCCTTTTAGCGCACATTTCTTGCAGGCGCAGACACGCTACCGCCTGCTTTCTTGTGGCGGTCGTGTTTGTGCCTGTTTGTGCCTGTGCGCTGCTTTGAGCGTGCGCTTTTTTGCCCTATTCTATTCCATGAATACGTGTTGTATGCGAGCGTGTGGGCGTTCCGCGCACTTGCCTCCTGAACTTTCCCCGTGCCGCCCACATTCTTCCCCATTCCGAGTGTTGTGCCCCATTTTATTCCCCATTCCGAGTGTCCCGCCCTGTGTTCCGCCTACTTTAGAGCTGTGCGCTGCGCTCGGAGTGATGGCGCAGTGGCCGTGGCGCACGACGTTGGTTGACCTGTGCGCCGGCCTGCGCCGCGCGCTTTTTCGGCGCACGTCCTCTGCTTTTCTTGCGCACGGACTTCCATGAATCGACGTGCGCTGGTTTCCCTGCGCTTTGCGCTGATTTTCGGCGCAGCGCACGTATTGGCCCCTCTGCGCCGGGATTTTCGGCGCACATTTATTCCATGAATCTATCTGAATATGTGTTGTCTTCCGGGTTCTGTGTAAAGTCACTTAGGACTGGAGAGGACTGGGCGCATTTGATGACGCACTCTGTAACGTCACGGAGAGAGGCGGGGAATATGAATGCTTTGATAATATCAGGTCTAGCGGCGGGAGATATGATTTAGTGTCGCAAAAGCAAGTCAGCCAGGTCAATAGCGCCAGTCATAGGATTATCACATAATGTCGGTGCACACCAGCCGGATTTATCGTTTCTTTAGTGGACAAAAAGTCGGTTGACGCCCATAGGAAATTGTACTATTAGCGGACAAAAGGAGTGGTCTTAAAACACTTTCACCCTGACAACGAACAATACAAACAACGTTCTCAGAACACCCCCATTTTGTGTAATTGCAACCATTTCTGGACACCGCGAGTGTTCTTAGAACACATTCAACTAGACAGATTACAATACGGACAGCGTCCTGAGGACACCCCCAGTTTGTGTATTTTTACGAACAATTAAGTACACCGCGAGTGATGATAGCTCATTTTTACCTTCCTTGCGAACAAAAATGACACATACTCCGTCCTCTAAACACCCCACCATTTAGTTTATTTACAAAATGTCAGAACAGCCGTGTTCTCCGCGGACAAATCGAACACAACAAAAACGTCTAGCACATAAAAAAACAAAACATTGAACCTATTTCATACTCCCCCACCCTCCCCAAACACTCTTACACACCAACACACGGCACTAAATACAATTTTTTATCTACGTTTCACTGCGCTGTCCGCGGTCGTCCGCGAATGCAAGATGGCGGGCGCCACAGAAAATCTGACGCGCTCCACGCCCCTCGCCGTCCAATCAGCTAACACGTCGCATGTCCGCGGACATGACGCAAGCCCATGGGCCAATCAGGGTGCTGTCCGCGGAGCGAACAGGGAAGTCCATCCGCGAAGCGAACACAGATATCACACATTTTTTTGCCTTACGTTTTGGTCATTTTATAAAATACTACTGGACGGATTTACACCAAATTTGCAAACACACGCTTTCGGGACTAAGCCCCCGCTCCTGCCGCAGATTTGGTGTAAATCCGTCCAGCGGTTTGACCTGTGGCCGTGCGCAAACTTTTTTCCCATTATGTCTATAGGAAAAAACACAAGTTTTGGGACCCCCCCCTATAACTCCCCCCCCCCCGGACGAATCCTCACCAAACTTTGTGGGCCATATACTTTTTTTGCAACGTTTGGTGAGGATTCGTCCAGAGGGAGCGAAGTTATAAGCCACCCAAAAAATGCTCTTCCTATGGAAACACCAACTTAACCATAACTACATGGACGCTACCGATCCATGTAATATATATATATATATATATATGGTTTTATATAATGAGTGTCGACTGTATAATAGAGTGTTCTATGTAGCATATGTTTAATCTCTGACCATTGAATTATGCCCTCCATATTTTAAGCAGAATGTTGAATACTTTCCAAATGTATCAATGCACACACTAACCTATTTATACCTCATTTGAAATGAAAGCTCTATGTGTGGCCCACACAACGTAGCGAATGCACGGATCAACATACTACAGGGCTGCTCCTCCCCTCACCCCACTCAGGTAACGCTGCGTGTACAGCTCCCACCTACCCTCCCCCTCTGGCTGGGGCCAGATTCCAAATCTTAGCCCTGTGAATGATGCAATGCTAAAACTGTAACCTCTCACCCCTTTCGCTGAGCCTGCACCAAGTATGCACCCACCACTCAGCCCCCTTAATTACCGTCATTACCATGTATCTGCCTACCACCCCAAGACTCTGGTTAATGAAATATGGGCAACAAGGCCCTCATCTTAATCTTAACGCTTTTTTGAAGTTAATAGTGCCTGCCCCTTCTGAAGTGTACCACCTCAGCTCACCCCTGATCCCCTGCGTGGCAATATATTCTTTTCTCACAAACAATAAATAATTGTCTCAGGAGATCTAACAGAATGATTGGTGACTGTGACACCTTAATCTTATAAGTAATTTTCTCACTTTTATTGTTTAGGACAAATATTAAAGAGTATGCTTATCATGTGCCAACTTAGATAGATGATGGTCAAAGTATGTGTGGCCACAAGGGCAATTGTTATGTAGCATAAATTGTAACAGACTTCCTCGGACCCAGCGCTCCACCCAGATGAGCGCAGCTGACCCGAGCACCCCGCACTTGCACCACGTGGATCTCCACCAATCATGGAGCAGTGCCCCTATATTATACTTAGTAGCCAGTCTTTGCCACCCAATCCCCGTGACTATAGCCCCCTATAGCACACCACACTGATGACTTTTTTTGTAGTAAATATTAATGTTTTTCTATTGTCCGGGAGAGCGCTGTCAGAGTTCTCTGCTTGCCCTATATTGGTTTGGATAAACTTTTTCCTTTTAACTTCACCCGCACTTGGTCTTGGTCTCATTCCCATCTGGGGTGTGTCCATAATTGACTCTCATTGGGGAGTTCTGAATGCCTTGTTGGGTGATGCTCACTTTCAAGTGGTGACCCCTAGGTCGTGATTTGTCCTTTCCATCCTTTTGGCACAAGATGTCCCCGGCCACAGCAGAGACGCACGGCGCGCCCCCTCAAGAGAGCTGCCCACCTACTGCAACTGGTACGCTTAGACATGCGCACGCACTAGGGCGAGAGGGTACGGGTCCCACTTCACAAAACCCATAGTACCGCTTGCTGGAGCCGGGGGCGGCCATTGAGTGTGGGGCAGCGCCGCCTTGACGGACCGGGTCCGGAAGGTCTCGGATCAAGACGGACACGTCAGTATCAAGTGCGAGCGACATTGAAAGGAGTTGGATGTAGAACATAGTGTACGAGGTCAGATATAGCAAGCGGGGCTCTTGGGGAGTATAGTAGATACTGTTTCTATTCTTTTTCTTTCTCTGCATATGGCCATTAGGATGGCCTTTCCTTTTTCTGATCTACAGGAAGATATTAAGACAACCTAAGGGATAAGGGGTGTAAAGTGCTGGGGTAAGGGAGATCATTATTAATAAGAGCATTAAGAGAAGACAGGGAGGGTATGTGTTATGTGTTGTATGTGAACTGTCTATTGGTCAATATTATGTACTGAATTTGTTATGACTTTTGTGATCACTGCATTTTGATAATGGCTAAAAATAACTGTATTTTTTGTCTCATGAATAAGTGGTCATTGTAAGTGTGACGCTTTAAAAAATTGGTGTGTAAAGTGTACAAGAGTGAGATACCAACAGCAAAATACCGACACAGTTAGCATTGTAGCTTTATAATACACACATCACCAAGAGGTACGGGGGGTTGAATTTAAAATGGGTGTGGAAATACCACTGGCCCATATTTGTCAGAATTTACCAGGTTATCCGGAGAGGATAAGTATCATGATCAATGGATCACAGAATTAAAAGGAGAAGGGCTACCGCAGTTATGGCCCCAGGCGAATCATTTCATAAAAATGTCCTGGATATGGTGACCACTTGCCCATTCGTAAAATATAAAGGTAAACCATTGCAGAATAGACGAGAGATATTAGACCTATGGCGATTATTTGAAGAAGTACCTCCAGTAAAAAGGAAAGAGTAAAGGAACAGGTTGCATCTCCCCTGGCAATAGAGAATAATGGAAAGGAGTGCGAAGAAAAGGATGGGCCGGTAGAGGTTGTACGAATATACCCCCTCTTAAACAAACCAGTGCCATTTTAGGGATACAGTGATCCGGTGTATGTGTCAAAGCCCACCTCCCCAACCACACCCTGACCCACAGCACTCCCACCATATGAGTGCCCAAGAGCGAGTGGACAGGTGAATACTCCGGCAATAGATATTGAAAAATTCCCAGAAGACTTAGACTCAAGGTTATCAATAGCCTGAAACAAACTGTCCGGATTAAGAGATATGTGTGAACAAAGTGGATCAGGAACTTCCAGGATCGACCAGGCACAGAGGGCACAGACACCCGACAGGACCATAGAAGAAGGGTGGAAAAAGGGAGAGATACTATTCCGAATATACGATGAACGAACAAGAATAATAGAGCTAGAGCAACACACGCCTGAGGGAGAAACAGTCGGAGAGGGCATGGCATCGGGAGGAGCGGAAGAGCTATGGTGTGACATAAAGGAAGATGAGCTGAAAGGAAGGAGAATAGGGTGCGCAGCAGGAGGGGCACCAGTGAGGTTAGAAGAAGCACCTCTGGGAGGGCAATGGAAGAAGAATGGACTGGAAGACTAAGAAACAGAGTGGGGAGGATGGCCGTAGTGGGAAAACAAGGGACAAAGATAAGTATGGGGAAAAGAACAAACGGGAGGTTGCAGCTGCCCCTGATACACCGGGGAGGAGGCAGACCAAATTATATACCCTGGGAAAAGATGGATAAGGCAAATTTGTTTAAATTACTGCCCCCACTGTCAAGAGGTGCCAGTAAGTGGATATATGCATTCGAGGAGAACACTGCAGGGATCCCATTGGCAGTAGGTGATGTTAAAAGCTTGCTGGTGTCTGCAGTGGAGGATCAAGCTGATCGGGTTTGGGCAAAAGCGTGCTTCCCAGGAATCATTTTAGATTGTGATCGACATGATGGTGCTTCCTTTAATACAGTAAGAGCCAGAATCTGGGACGCATTAAGGGCAACATTCCCAGACACACCTGATTTGCAGTCAGTAATGCAATGCACAATGGGAGGGGGAGGGAGAGAAGAGCAGCAGGATCAGAGATACACAGATGAGCATAGGGAACAGCAGCGTAATGTTCAACAGCACCCACAATACTGCAAACACATGTCCCATGTACAAGGCAACCCTTTCGCCACAACAGCAAATGGTGCACCCACACCCTTCGCCGGAGTGGCGGTGGTGTCAGGAATTGTTTTTTACCATCATGGGGGAACGACAAGGCATCCAGCATAGGACAGCCCACAGAGAACACTTGCGTGTCCAGTACTATCAACGAATCTCGATGCAGCTGAGGAACCATTGGTGGGGGTGGAGATAGGAAATAAACAATTAATTTTTATGGACTCAGGAGCTGAAAAATCATGCTTACGAGAAGGCAGGTTTGCGTTATCTAATCAAAAATTGGAAACGCAGGGGTTCTCTGGGGCGGTGGTCGAAGTTCCTTACATAGAAGATTTGGACGTTACAGTGGGTGGGGAGACAGTATGAGCACCTTTACTGTACTATGAAGAATCACTGATTAACTTGCTGGGGAGGGACCTCCTCAGCAAGCTCAACATGACTATATCGTTCACAGAAAGAGGGATAGTCTGCTCGACCCCGGGGATTTGCCCAATGCAAGTGACGTTGGTAGTGCACACACGAGCCACAGCACTGGAGGTACGCGGCATACCAGTTGACCCAGACATGTTCATCCAGGGACTAAAAACATTAGCACGAGTGGTCCCCGAGTTGAAACGCCAATAATGGAGAGTACCTGCAGAATTTGTTTTCCGCCCTATAGCATGCCCAGAAATAATGCCAGCAACAGCGATGTCCCTAGATTTGCATGCAGAACAGGTGTCAGCACAAAGAATAGCAGATATAGGAACGGATATACATGGGTGTCAGTGGCGAACAGTATTATGCATTAATGCTGACATTGCACTGCAAGACTTGTCCGACGAGGACCTTTTTACTGATTCAGACAGGGATGGGGAAATAGTGATGGAGATAGCGATCCCCTGCAATATCATGATACAGACAAGACAGGTGCCAGTACAGCTAATGGCAGTGGTAGGGGTAGGATTGTTGCGCGAAGTGACACCAGTAAAAATAAAACTCAAACCTGGGGCGTTGCTGCCCACGGTAATGCATATACCCCTTGTCCCGAGAGGCAGAAGAAGGGATAAAAGAAACAATATATGCTCTGTTAGTGCAGGGGATAATAGTGCCCTCAAATTCTCCATGTAATACTTGCATCTACCCCATCAAGAAAGCAAAGGGTGGGGCATGGAGGATGATCCAGGACCTACGCCCCCTTAATGGCATCATACAAAAAGAATTTCCTTTTGTCCCAAATCCTGCATCAATATTGTGTAGTATACCAAAAGATGCATCATACTTTACAGTGGTGGACTTGAAGAACGCATTCTTCTCAGTCCCACTGGACCCTGAGTCACAATATTTGACAGCATTCAGCCTGGGAGGGAAGAGATATGAGCATTGCAGATTACCTCAGGGATACTGTGAGAGCACACATATATTCAACAGAATTTTATATGAAGATCTAGGCAATACCGTCACAAAAAGCATGATCATTCAATATGCGGATGATCTCCTGATTTGCGGGAAAGATGAAGATGAGTGCAGGAAAGACTCTATTACACTTTTGACATTACTGGCCCACAAAGGTTACAATGTGGACAAGGAGAAATTACAATACTGTCAGGAAGAAGTGTTGTACCTGGGTCAGTTGACATCAAAAGATGGGAAAAAAAAATCATACCAGACAGAGTGGCTGCAGTACGTGCTGTAAATGAGCCAAAAACAGTGAAAGAAATGCAGACATTTCTTGGCATGTGGCCTTGCTTGGATATCTGAATATGCAGGATACACAAAACCATTACTGCAGGGACTCAAAGAAGCACACAGAGAAAACACAGAAATACAATGGACAGCAGAAATTCATGAGGCCTTCAGCACATTAATAGAACTGATTTCAACAACACCAGTACACACAAATCCAGACTATGAACCCAAGTTCTACTTGTTTTCACATTTTAATGGGACACTCATGACAGCAGTACTAACACAAAAAACATCATTGGGTCATAAACCTCTGGCATACTATAGTGGTACTCTAGACGCAGTCATGCAAGGACACTACGCTTGTGAGCAGTCTCTCGCAATAGAGAAAAGTGCAGCAATTGTGATGGGATTTTCTGCAACAGCTTACGAGATTATCCTATCCAGCGCCAAAATACACATAGTGAGATGTAAAACAGTTAACCCTGCAACATTTATCACAGAAGCATGCACAGTGGAAGACATGCAAACACATGATTGTGCTACATACAGAGGAGAGGATGGAGACACACCCACAGTAAGGGGAAATGCCTTATCTGAAGGAGAAATATATTTTATAGACGGGTCAGCATCAATACATTCAGATTCAGGAGAGAAATATGGTGGGATGGCTGTTGTGTGACGAGAGGAAGGTGAAAATGAAGTACTTGTCCAAAAGAGGTTACCTGCCCATTACTCAGCACAAGCAGCAGAGTTAGTAGCAATCATCAAAGTACTACATGCAGAAAAGGGATGTGCAGTAACAATCTACACTGACTCTGCATACATGACCACAACAGTACATGGGGGATTGGCTACATGGGGAGAAAAGGATTCCACAGAGCAGACGTATCCCCAGTGCAGCAAGCTGAGCTACTAAAAGAGTTGATAGAGGCACCATGGCAACGGAGGGGGCCCCCGATGTAAACCACATTAGAATAGATAGAAATGGAAATAGTAACTTTGACTTACGCAGATACAGTTATGAGTGTGGTCTGTTTATGTGTGCTGTGATATTTCTCTCAATGATGTTTGGACTAGTAATATATTGGGCAGTAGCACTTATATCTAGTGATATAAATGAGGGGGGAGGGAATGGGGCGAGCATGATAACACAAGGGACCCACCTCATATGGGATGGCTTTAAATTAATATGGGGACATGGTACACACCACAGTGGCACACGGCATACAAATAGCACAAGTGATGAGCAGGTATCACCACGCCCCACTGCCCTGTACAATGCCTCTGAATATAACATATACGAACTGAATGACCCAAATTCTTCTGAATTACCTTGGTTATACGATGATACAACCACAGCTGTAACACCACTATCTGAAACCACTATGGGCAATCCTTCCCCCACAAGTATAGAGCAAGAGAATGCAAAGAGAATGCAAAGACAGCAGAGAGGTGTATTGCATTATACAATGAATTGGAAAAGAGGGGTGCGGGGGGGAACACCTTTAATACAGCATGATGTAGAGAAAGGAAGAGTGAATCCCAAAAGTAATAGAAGAAAAAGAAGAGAGGCAAGGAGGAGGAAGTATGATGAATATTCTGGACTATGATTAGCTACAATAGAAGATCCACGACACCTAACCCAGTCCAACAAGTGGTAGGCAGACATGAGTTCAACCATAATGCAAACAACTAACGAGAGCTGTTACGTATGCTCTCTCATCCCCCACATCTCAGGTACCCCCAAAGTGCTCCTGCCACAAGAATCACCTATTGCAGATGTCCAATGTCTCCTTCATCTCGCTTTATGTAGAATAAAGAACACCTTCCAGGCACAAAAGTCTCTTTTGAAATGCTGCAGAATGAGAAAACATGCCACTCAAGACCTAAAGGAGAGGTGTGCCTCAAGGAACAATTTTTAGTGATCAAAGGAACATTGTACTTGGACAGTAAATGGCAAGACGAACAAATTACATGCAAGGCAGAAGTATTACGAGGATTGGCAGCTGAAAAATTTCCGTGGATCGAGAAAACATGTGCCCTGATATGGACCCAACACATCACAAAACTCACTTGGGTCACAGCCCTGGAAAAGCCCTTCAAACTACAAAAAGAAATTACTTACAAACTGTGCTTTCTCGGAGAAGGAAAAATAGACATGGGCACAAATAAGAACTGTAATAAAACACTCATCATCTCAGACGTGAAGAAGTGAACAGCTGCATTAATGGATACGTACTGGGTTTGCAGTAAACAGGCATACTTGCACCTCCCAAAGTCGTGGAGGGGCACGTGTTCTCTGGCAACACTGCATTCCGTCCTGATGGTGGTCCCGGAGAGTCATATACAAGAGGGGAAGGGGCTGCCGCCGTCCAAGAACCAGAGGCTCCACAAGCAACCAATGAGGCCCCAGTGTATGCCTTATCCGCGGAGAACATGCAAAGCCCCGTATCCAGAAAAGGAAGGTTGTCCAATTACATATCTAAGGCATCCACAGAACTCTTGGCACAAATTCCAGACAGGTTCCGGTTGTTCAACTCCGCTGAGACATTCTTCGCCTCCCTCGTCCCAAGTATCCAGGAGCGAGCCAATGCAAAATGGCTCCAAATTACGTGCTGGGAGCGGATCCAACTGGCCAACGACACAGAAGAAGGATTCAACGTGATCAAGGTGGAGCTAAGGGCCCAATGGCTAATGAAAATGCAGAACAGGTACATCCTAGACCTATTGACGGCCATGGATGGAGGTGTTCACTGAAAAATCAGGAGCGCATGTTGCATGTTCGTGCCTTCTGCAGACGCGGACAATGGGACCCTGTCCCAAGTTATCGCAGCCGTGCACAACCTTGCGAATGGATAAAGGCAGAAGGAGGAGTGCAGTCTAGCTCATGGTTCGATGACATTTTCTCATGGGTACCTAGCTGGCTCAGGATGATGGTCAAACTATTGGTACCCACCATCATCGTCTTTTTGCTCCTCATTCTGTGTGTGTGCCAGCTAGGTCTTCAGTGCTGCGCAAAACACAGTCCCTAATGACGCAATGATGATGGTGACAATGGGCAACACTAGAGGAGTGGGACAGATGACACATGAAGCACACGTACAAACAGGTGAAGATCCAGGGCCCAAATATAGAATGGTACCATTGTACTATGATGGGGACATAGTGGACAGATTATACCACACTACAATAAAGGAGCCCCGCAAACTAGAGTGGTATAAGAAAGTTCTGGGTGGACTTGGATGGAGATGGGGGTGTATATATATGACCTGCACTCCTGATGAATATGCCAGAGCAGGACAAAGTGTCTGGGTAGTGTGTAGTGCCTTGATGCCACAAAAGGGAACACCGGCCTGGGACAAAGCGGTAGCTGATGAGGAAGAACGAAGGAGGTTGGGTGAGCTACAATATTTCTTACTTAAGTAACGAAAGGGGGGAATGTAATGGAGGAAAGGTCTTTTGGACCCCCCTCCCCTCCATTGCTCACCAATGTGCAGCCTATGACTTGCCCAGCAGCCATCTATGCACCTGGGCCCCTTGGATGCGAGATGACTGCAGGTCGACACATAGGCTGCATGGCTCATCCTGTAGTA
Source organism: Ambystoma mexicanum (assembly GCF_040938575.1). NCBI lineage: Eukaryota > Metazoa > Chordata > Amphibia > Caudata > Ambystomatidae > Ambystoma > Ambystoma mexicanum. The sequence continues at coordinate 1,220,959,341 of NC_090930.1, read as the reverse complement.
GGGTACAGACCACATTTTGTGACACACTTAGACTGCAGGCCTGCAGCTCTCCCCTACTGACCGTGCACAGCGAGCCCAGCGCTTCCCTCCCCCTCCTCCCCCTGACGGCTCTGCTGCAGGCCTGTTCTCATGGGAGACTAGGTGCGAACAAGCTACATTACAAACACTGTATCTTTCACCTTCCGCAGTCCATCATTGACCTGCAGATGACCGGGCTGAAGCTGGGGTTTGAGAAAAACAAGCTATCTCAATAAAACGTGTCCTGTCCTCTCGCAGACCCCACATGTGCGATATATGCTGTGGATATCCCCGAACCATGTTCCCCGTTTAAAGTGCCAGATATGTATGCTAAGCCCGTGTGCCACCCTGTTTCACCCATGTAGCTAAGCCAACTGGAGGGACGATAAATTTTCTTCATGTCCATAAGATTGATTGTACATATTGAAATAAGATGGTCCTCACCCATCCCAGATTGCACACAAAAACCATGAAGTATTGCAATATATATATGGTTGTATATAATGAGTGTTGACTGTATAACAGAGTGTTCTATGTAGCATACATTTAATCTCTGAGCAATGAATTATGCACTCCATATTTTAAGCAGAATGTTGCATACTTTCCAAATGTATCAATGCACACACTAACCTAGTCCTACCTCATTTGAAATTAAAGTTCTATGTGTGCCCCACACAACGTAGCAAATGCATGGCCCAACATGCTACAGGGCCGTTTCTCCCCTCACCCCACTCAGGTACTGCTGCATGCACAGCTCCCACCTACCCTCCCCCTCTGGCTGGGTCCAGATTCGAAACCTTAGCCCTCTGAATGATGCGATGCTACAACAATAACCTCTCACCCCTTTTGCAGAGCCTGCACCAAGTATGCACCCTCCCCTCAGCCCCCTTAATTAACATTGTTACCATGAAGCTGCCTACCACCCCCAGACTCTGGCTAAAGAAATATGGGCAACAAGGCCCTCATCTTAATCTTAACGCTTTTTTGAAGTTAATAGTGCATGCACCTTCTGAAGTGTACCGCCTCATCTCTCCCCTGATCTGAATGATTGGTGACTGTAACACCTTAATCTTATGAGTAATTTTGCCTCTTGGACCCATGTGTTCTCACTTTTATTGTTTAGGACAAATGTTAAAGAGTATGCCTATCATGTGTCACTTTAGATAGATGATGGTCACAGTATGGGTGGCCACAAGGGCAAATGTTATGTAGCATAAATTGTAACAGCTTGAACTTTCTCGGACCCAGCGCTCCACCCAGATGAGCCCAGCTGACCCAAGCACCCTGCACTGGCGCCACGTGGATCTCCACCAATCATGGAGCACTGCCCCTATATTATACTTAGTATCCAGTCTTTACAACCCAATCCCCACAACTATGGGGTGTGAGCAAGCCTGATTTGCATAGGTCTTTCCCCTTTGTAATGGCTTGGCAGGCGAAGAACAATGGTTTGGAGGGTTTCCCAGAGCAATGCCAGAGGTTGAGATTTATTCTAAATCTTACAGCCATCACCCCTTTTGTTTTGCTGTAGTCAACCCAAGTGGGATGATATGCCCAGACGTGGGTCCCATGCCTTCTGAACCTAGAGACCCAAGCTACTCCTCACTGATGAGGCCAATGAGGAGGCCGAAACATGTTTGTCGATGATTTTGGTCTTGTACAGCAGGGATACGATCAAGCAGTTTGCAGTTTGTGTTGGACTGTCCCTTTTTGGTGTGGACAAAGCTTGATTTTCATGTGGTCTTTCCCCTTTTGTAATGGCTTGGCCGGCAAAGAACGATGGTTTGGAGGATTGCCCAGAGCAATGCCAAAGGTTGAGATTTATTCTAAACCTTTCATCCATCACCCCTTTTATTTCGGATTAAAACATTTGGTAATGAAACTTAACTTCAAAAGGAGAAGGAATAAAATGTCATTTAAATTGGGATAAATAAGGAGAGATAGAAGTGGAATAATCAAGACAGAAAAGAAAGTGAACAACAGAATAAGCACTAACGCAAAAAGACAAAAAACATCATAGCGGGTAAACTTACATAAAGAGAACAGAAAAAGCAAGAATCATCAACAATAATTAAGATGAGAAAGAACCAAAGTTTGGAATTTGTTTGCAGAAGAAGTGAACAAATAATGAATGTTCCAAATATAATGTTAATAATGACATACCTGAGTAAATGACACAATTGGATTATGAAAGGAGAGAGATGAAATAAACATGCAACCTAATTTACGAACTTCAGAGGAAAAAGAAAGCGAAAGAGGGAACGAAAGGATTTGACAGGTTTGCAGCAAACAAAGAGATATGAGTTTTCTTTGGATTTAGCCGAAGAAAATGATTAAGCATCGAAGAACTGATGCCAATAATGCGAGAAGATAAATGCTGATGGAGCTCAGAAGGGAAAGGAGGAAAAGAGAAAAAGATTTGTGTCTCATTGGTTAAACAATTTGCAAACTGCAAAATTAATGCAGCCAGAGGAGCAGTATGGGGAAAAACAAAAGAGGCTACAAAAAACATTACCCTGGCGTACACCAAAGGAAAGAGTTCTAGAAAAAGAACATTGCCTGTTCCAGGAAACTACAGACGGACGATTCGATAAATTCGAGAATAAGCATACCACAACAGAACCAGGGAGACTACCAAAGGCAGCAATTGAGTCACGAAGCACCACAATCTGCAAAAGTTTAAGATGACGAGCGTGCTGGATCATGCTGGAGAAAGCAATAAGGACAGCCTCTCTGATATGTCCCTGGAGAAAAATGATTGAAATGTAGAGCAACTGGTGTGAAGAAGGTTGTTTAGACACAATCTCTGCGTTGTTTTCGAGACAGGGGGGGAAGGGAAATAAGCTGATTGTGTGATGGGTCACAGACGTCCAGTTTGGGCTTTTTCGGCAAAGGATATAACTGCAGACTTCTTAATGGCAGCGGGAATCGTAGCAGAGTGTAAGGAAGTAACGAAGGAATTGTTTTTGTTTCCTGTGCCTTTTAAAGCGCCTCCTGTTTTGAACTTGGCAAGCGCTTTAAAATGCACATAACTGCCACTGGGTTTGCACAAAGGGGCGAGAAAGGGGGAACTGAAACTGCCCATATAATACGCATATTTTCTGATACCCTTTGTGGTTTGCAGCGCTCCTTTTTGAGGGGCAAATATTGAAATGAACTAGAAGCACATGACATCACTTGTACCCCCAAACGTTTTGAGAATCTGTCCTATAGGGTTTAGGCCACTCTGTCTGATACCCAGGGCCTTGCATGGGCAGGGTGCCTGATTTCTTATTGAGACATTCCAATACTATAACCGCTGAACAAATCTACACTTATCCACTGATTACCTCTTCCTAAATTCCAAAGTCATCAAGACACCAACATGTCTGTGATTCTGTGCTGGAGTGGGCCACGCCCACTAGACAGTGTTGCTAACCTTGTGCAATCCTGCACTAACCATGCTAGTCTAGAACGTTCTATCTGAACAGTTACCTCTGCAGAATCATTTGTATTCTTCCGAAGCCCTCGTTTGATTGAATTTTGAAGTAACATTTCCCTGCAGGAATGCACATTCAATTTGTCCATTCTGTATACCACATGTTAAATATTGTGATCGAGCTGATGCTGAATAGATGGCGTCCTTGCATGCGAATACAGTGCATTATCCGTAACGTATTATTTGAAACTTTGCTTTGATAATAATAGTCCTGATGTAGCCGAGGCCACGAATGGCGTTGCTGACAAATGTGAACTAAAAGAAACAAAAAGAAAAGCAATGCCAGGGAGTACTGAGCGCGTGCAGGTAGTAAACCAATATAATGCCGAGGCTGAAAGTAGCAGAACACGAAGTATAATTTACCCAAAATAGCATCATTGAAAGATATCTGCACAAAAGACCCAAGAAGTCTTCTGAAAAGAGCGGACTCCGGGGCAGATATAAAGGCGCATTGTGCTGTGTACTTTCTGTTTGATGCGGCCTGTATGCTGCTTTGGCGATCCCAATGTGCCCATGTTCTTATTCGCTGGGATTTCTTCTCTGTGAATTCACGGTAAAGACACGTGCGTCAACTAAGAAAACAACATTTTTTTTTCTTCTTTCTGGCACAACAGAAGGAAGGGGAAGTTGCAACAAATGGCCAGATGGCTCATGCCTACTCTGTGATCCGAGGTTTCAAGTCTGATGAAAGAAGTCCAACATGCTCGTATTATAAACATGGAATGTGTTTCCCTCACAGGGTAGAAAAGACACACTGTCAGTATAATGGGGCGTCATGATCATGACAGATCCTTAGCCAGCAGCGTGCATAGCAAAACATGAAGGAGAGATTCTAAAATGGAAGCTAAGAAAGATGCCCTAAAGACAGCTGCTTAATCATTACATCAATGCTGTATGCTGTGCTGTGAAGCATACCCCACCCCATTCATTAGGAGCACTATGACAATGATAAAAACATGTGCTTTTGTAATACCAATCTTTTTTGGTGGTTGCTTTCATATACCTCTTAATTATGAGTTATGATCACACAGGACTTGAGCTGCAATGAGAGAATAATAAATACTGCATGAGGTAAAGATGGCGTATTTGCCCCTTGCAGTACAATGTGTGTGTCATGTGCTGTAAAAATGCTGCGACCTCCCCACTCCCAATAAGGTGGTGTTTGAAAAATAAAAGGTGTTTCCGAAGCCACATGTTTTCACCGCCATCATCATGCCCATATTTGTGCTGTACCCATGTTGATGCCTTTCTCACTTTCCCACCTCAGAATGCTAAGCCGCTGAGCCACCCTACCAGGAATAACTGCCTGAGGCTGCAGGCATACTACAAATCTATGCAGTGAGTGCTTTACTCACTGAGCTAGTTTATGAGCATGTACTGACACATTTTTCTAGTTGAGTTGTGGTATAAGATGGACAGGGAGGTCAATCAAGAGGGACATGGGACAGTCAATTTAATAAACCAGAACTGTCTGGACAAGAGGCAAGTGATTCCTGTTGCATAACTTTCCAATGAATTTCAATGTATTCTAAACAATTGTCAAAATAAAGACATGAATACATCTTTTGTCAGAGTTATTAGGTAGTACTCAAGTCAAAAACAACATCATCTGAAGTCACCCTGCTCTCACTATATACCAGCTCTCTAGTTAATTGCCAATGGTTGGGGCACTGCAGGCCTTTAACACAACACCACTGGTGGTAAATGCATAACCACAGTCTGGTAATTTCCAGAAGAAAATATCCTGGATGTGGTTGTTAGTTATCGTGGGAACGATGACAAGATGTCTACTATCTTGGCCTAAGCTCGTGACACATCAAGCATCACCAACTTTTATTGTGCCCAGGCTTTGCCTACAAACCTAACTAGAGTGACAGAGGAGTGGTTTGGAACAAGGTGGGCCATGCATTGTGAATTCAAGTGATGAAGAAGGAGCTGTTGAAGGGCCTCTTGCAGATGATACCTTGAAACAGGAATACGGTCCCTACCTGTGATGAATTGGATTCTGCTTCACAGAAGTACAAGGAGGAGTAGGGGAAAAATGGATGCGAATGGATCAAGCTCAGTTCGGGCACGTTGGATCAAGTGGGTCGAAGCAGCAAGTGGCATCAAGAATGGGTATGGAGATGCAGATCTACAAATCATCTATAGTGCCCTCCCCCTCATCTCTGTCGTATTTTAAGAATAACAGGAAGACACTGTGCAAGACACCAGGTATCATCCCAATAACGCATCAAGGATATGTGAGACCTTATGCGCTCAGACAACCGTATCAAATGTACCCTCGCACTGACGTGGAAGAAGGATGCCTGCACACACCATTGAACATAGAAAAGGGATATAAGTGAAATCTGACAAGAGTAAAGTGATGTCAAAAAGACAAGATAAGGTGACACACTGAAATGTTATGCAAAATTTAAGGAATGAAGATGGGACTGAAGTAACAAAGTGAACATGTATGCAAATACGAAGAAATCATATACACTGAGAAGCTAAGTGAGAAGAGAATTAGTAGATGTATATGTGCAGAAGCCAAGGTAGATGAGATATATAGAAGCTTGCTGTAGTAGAAAATATAACACGGGTAAAGCAGCCATGATGAGAAAATGTATGTTGACTCTGTACAAATAGTAAGCAAGAAGCCTGAAGGAGAGAGACCATGGCTGCAGAGCTGACAGGCGCTGGAAAACAGCTTTGTGCAAATAATAAAGGCTATTTTTTGGCTGAGGATCAAGGATGCCACAGCAAGAAGCAATTGCAAAGTATGAAAGGAGTCGAAGAACATATTTCTCTTATATTAAGTAGGGGAGTGAACATTTACAAGTGCCACGTATTGAACAATCAAAGATGCAGAAAGTTTATGCAAGATGTAGCAACCAAGTCTCCGTAGGCCAAGAGGAGTAATAGCACCCAGTATAATTGAATCAAATAGCACTAAATAGAAGGTCAGGATGGATAATTGTGTCTTCTCACACGTGATGCAAGACCAGGAAACAAAGCCAATTCATTAAGCTCCAAATAAAGATAGCAATGCACCTTCACTCCCTTTAAAGTTCAGAGGAACAGATTAGTCAGCAAGGTCAACTACAAAGAAGAAGTCTTGTCTTAGGGCCTAACTGATGAGAGATGGTAGACTAATTGGCCAAGTTGTTTGATGTTGTTCCCTGCACCTGAGATTAGTTTTGCTTATGTGATGCTAACAAGTCAAATGTTCAACGTTGGGAGAGAATGCCAACCAATTATACGGGCCTGTGTGATGATGGACTATACATTGTTGCAGAAGCCAATTTGCTGCTATTATTCTGCTAGCATCTGTATTATATGTAGTTAGAGGTAGTTTAAGGCATGCCTACCAGATAAGGTGCAGCCAATGAAGTTGCTAACACCTTAATAGGTTTTTACTGTTTGCTACGTAGGATGACATCATAGCTGATGTACATCGAGGCATAAACCTTTTTGGTTAATAGAAATGTATTCGAGAGTGAGTGAGCTGCAATTTGTTTGTTCACTTGGTTTCCCTACTTCATTGAGCTGATAAAGTAGCATTTTGCCATATTCTTTGCCTCTGTCGGTTATTTGGGTCTGAGATCATTTATTGGTAATTACATTCAGCACTTGCAACGCTCTAGGTGCTACTGCACATTTTGGTAGCATTGAGGATGGTTCCGATCCAGTCTCCTGCGTTCAGATCTAGGCTCCCAGATTTTTGATGTCTTCCACCATTAGCCAGAAGATCAAAGAGTTTGCTGTGGAGAGTGGATAAAAACACATGTGTGAAAATGAGATGGTCGTCAGGGGTCCCTTTGAAGAAATTCCTGTCCGGTCACCACGGGTGCCCCGCAGACTAAAGAAGAACTGGTCGATTGGGGAAGAGTCGATACTGAGGCACTCGAGCTGAGCAATGGATATAAGTAGACCATTGAAAGTGGCAAATAAAGGGGAGGGATTACATTGTAAGTGTAGATTTGTTTTAAGAGAAAGAAAGCGATACCTCGATCCCTAGTCCCTATGGACAGAAGGACATGCATTACTCTCCCAGAGGGGGTATTTTTTAGGGATTCCTGAGGCAAGGACAATCTGAAGAATGCGTGTCACACTCCAAGATGGGATAAACTAGAGATGAGCTACCCTTACTAGAGAAAGTAAGAGAAGATGATAGTAGAGAAGTATAGTGCACATTTGTTTGGGGTTATAAATATGTCAGCGTAATACATTTGATCTGTTTTAACTAAAAAACATACAAAGAAAAGGTACAGGGAACTTTTTGGTAAACTCACTCTTAACCTCCGCGACTGGAAATCCATAAGCCAAACTTGGCAGTGTCGCAATAGTGCGTGCAGGGAAACAGAGACGCTGAGTTCCCCCACTCCGTTAGTAAAAAGTGAGAAGAGAACTGCACACCTCCATGTTACTGCGCCACGGTTTGATTTCAATAACCAGAGTTAGTTCATGGCAAGTTATCAATTTATTGATAGCCCTTTGCGATAACACGTGTTTCGGCACAAACCATGTGCCTTCCTCAGATCAGGGCAATGTTTCCATCGGCTGAATTTTCAGCTATGCATTAATGTAGTTGAGGAAAGAGTCCCATCAGACTTGACAAGCCGACGCGCGAGACGAATTCTGGAACTTTCAGACGAGTCTGATGGGACTCATTCCTCAGCTACGTTAATGCATAGCTGAAAATTCAGCCGATGGAAACATTGCCCTGATCTGAGGAAGGCACATGGTTTGTGCTGAAACACGTGTTATCGCAAAGGGCTATCAATCAATTGATAACTTTTACACATGAACTAACTCTGGTTATTGAAATCAAACCGTGGCGCAGTAACATGGATGTGTGCAGTTCTCTTCTCACTAAAAAACATACAACAATGTTAGTAATCTAGCTGATTATCAGACTCTAAACATAAGTGATTGACGTCAATCGAAGGAGGATAACAATTAAGAAAAATAGTCAAGAGTGTCAATAATATAATAGCTGGACAGCAAGGATTGATAGAATTATAAACAAAGGAATAAGGAGAACATTATTGTATAGGCTTGGAAATTGGCTAAAATATTATTTTGGGTATTGGGGGAGATTGCTTGCTCTAATTGATTGTTGTGATGTAATTAATTAAAGTAATAACAGAATAAAAGGTCCGGTAAGTATTGACAGTTAAAAATTACTTGTCATTATGGGGGACACTCCCCTAAAACACTTGTGCAAAACATTACTAAGATACACACACCAAGATTTGGAAATATTGAGCAAATGGGTAAAAGGCACAGCTGACAAATGTTCTCACCTTGGCCTCAAGAAGGTTTGCTATTAAGAACAATATTGCAACACATGACAACATACTTACATGCTGCATATACAGGAAAGAAGTTACAGAAAAGGTTAACCATTTTAGAACAATGGAAAATGTATCATAGTGAGAAAGAAGACCTGCCTGAAAAGGAGTGGATGCTTAATCAGCAAAAAAGGGAAGGATGCAGCGCCCTCGGCTCCTCTTTCTCCTTCTGAAAGTACAGACACTGAGGAACATGGATTCTATCCTTTAAAGGATTTAATTCCCGGGAGGATAGCTCAGCAGCAACGTGCTTGCCTTGGAAGCAAGACGACACGAAGCAACACAGGTTTGATTCCCGGGTCCGCACTTAGAAACCTCTGGGTATTTAGGCGCGTTATAAATAGACAACTAAAACAAAACAAAAAACAATTTTGCAACTAAAAAACAACAATTCCTGTAACAGCGCCTCGAAGCCCGCAGGCTGGGTGAGCAATTTAAAATAATGCAAATAAATAAAATAAATAAAAGCAGCGGTGGGGTATGTTAATCCAACATACGTGCCCACTGCTTAAAGTAGTGAGGACAATATAGAAGAAAGCAAGATTAAAGTACGCAAATATATGTCATCACACAATGAACATAAAGAGCATGTTGAAAAAAGGGACAGATAGAGATAGAAGAAGAAGCTAAGAGACAAAGAGAATGGAAGGACAAAGCCAATGAAGTGGCAATAGTGCAGAACGAGTGGATGAGAGGACAGATATTACTTAAATTAGACAGACAGGGCATTGGGAGAAGGAGAAGGAAAAAGAGAGGAAGCAAAAGGAAGAAGGTATGAGGAACAAACGAAAGAGAGAGAGAGAGAATAGAAGTGAAGAAACATGCAGAAATAGATTGAAAGAACATAGGTTGCAAAGAAGGCAAGAGGAAGAAGAGAAGAGGGAGATGAGAAGAAGGGAAGAAAAAATGAGATGCAGTAGGGGACAAAGGGATGATGAAATAGTACACATTGTTAATAGATGTATGCTCAAGCCAGTGGAATTGCAGATGAAGAAACAGATAGGGATGGAAGCGAAGCCATAGCCAGAAATACAGTTGACTATCGTACATCATTGTCAATTATCACAATAGAAGAGTAAGAAAAAAGCTAAGAGTAGAATGCAGGAGGAAGCAAAGTTAATTTAGAAATGAATTGTTAAAATATGCCATAAATGAGCAGTATTGACGAGTGATGAAGGCGTGGCAACACAAGAGTTACAACCAGTGAAGCCAAGCAATGTACAGTACCCTATAGATGAAGGTGGGTGCCATTTTTGTCCACAAGGTAGAGGGAATGGACCTAGAGGAAGAGGAGGTGGATTTAGAAACCCTCAAGAAGGATTTAATGGAGGACAACCGCAGCAATGTTGGAACTGTGGGTGGACAGGGCATATTGCCTGAATGTGTAGAAGTAGATGCGGCTTTCAGCAGAACAGGTAAACTCCAAGAAGGGGGGGGCTATTCTCCACAATATAATACAGAGCGACAGGAGTATTATGCCCAAGATCACACACAGAATCAGACATGTGTGCTGCAAATACAAGAAACACAGCAATTTATGTTGCAAACACAGTCGAACACGGGCAACCACAGCAAGCGCCTGCTCAAACACAACAAGTACAGACCCAGCAAGCACAGGTACCCCAAGCAATGGTACCTTAATGGAATGTGAATACAGGAGGCCCACAAGCATCCACACTCAGTCTAGGGAGTGTGACATTCCTGGGAGGGAACACGTTTACAGGTAAAGGGATGAATTTATATCCACAATAAAAAATCCCACATAGTGACCTGATGTGTTCAGTACTATCAGTGACACCAGAACCCCAAGAGGAATCGAGGCTCAGGGTAATGCTAGGAGGCAAGGCATTTTCGTTTCTTGAAGACACTGGAGCGACTTGTTCCTGTTTTCAAGAGGGAAAGAACTCAATGTCTGGCATTGCCATGCATGCACAATGGGGCTTTGAGTTTAGTTCCTTTTACTGCTGATTTACCAATTTCTATAGGAGAACATGACTTGTCTATGACACTATTTTATTCCTAGCAGACACCAGTTAACATATTAGGACGTGACTTGATAACAAAACTTAACTTGACAATGGGCCTGATCACGACTTGGCCGTTACCGCTGGCGGTATTACCGCCGGCAGTAAAAGCCCTACCGCCAAACTCCCCGGCACTAATAGCGCCGGATCACAAGTTCGGCGGTAAAGTAATTCCCCATTCCCCATTGAGCCCATTCGGGAATGCCCCATTCCCCATTGGACTCAATGGGGAATTTTCACGCTCTTACCGCCGGCGGATTTCCCGCCGGCGGTAATAGCGCAAATTTTCGGCAAATTTCCCCCCAGCTTAGAGCTGGGGCGAAATCTGCCGAAGCCCTGATTCGGCTGACCCTTAAATCCGGCGGTATTAGCGCTACTGCCGGATTTAAGGGTTACCGCCGAAGTCGTGATCAGGCCCAATATCTTTTACTGACAAAGAGATAGTGTGTTCCACTCCAGGGATACATTTCATGAATGTAAGAGGGTTTATATTAGCATTTACAGCCCAAAAAGCATTACAAGGTGTCCCTTTATACCCAGAAGTATTTTTGTATGGAATACATATTTTGATTACATGGCTTCCTTGATTGCATAGGTAAACTATTGAGAATACTTGACTCATTTTCATTTTCGCAGTAGTTCAGGAGAGGGTGTGGCTTGATCATTTTACTAAGGTTTATGATTCTGAGGCTCCAGAGTGTGGGATGAAGATTCTAACACCTAATTGGGATTTAGATTTCAATGTCCAGGACCTAGAATGGTTAATTAAGAAATCTTCAGCCTCAAGAGCATCAGGTCCGAATGGTTTGAGTAATTCGATTTTGAAAATGGACTCAACAACCTGGGCGAAGGCCCTGAAAATACTCTTTGATAATATCATTATACAGAAGAGATTTCCAGACTCATGGAAACAGTCCATAGTCATTCCATCTACAAAAAGGGTGATAAGTCTTTGGCCTCTAACTATCGTCCTATATCTTTGTTAGATGCAGATAGTAAAATCTTTTCGGGCATCATCCTAGGGGAATTGGGAGCCTGGTTTAAAACAAAGGGTATTATCCCAAAGCAGCAATCTGGTTTCAGGAAGGGTCTATCTACTTCATTGAATGGGCTTGTTTTAAATTGTTTGGCTGTAAAGTCATTTACAAAGGGTGGCCCTACCTTTTTTGGAGCCTGGATTGACCTTTCCCAGGCTTTTGATTTGGTCGATAGGAATTTACTTTGGAAAAAACTTGATGCCTGGGGAATTCCTCCTGGTTTACTTTCTATACTGAGAGAGCTGCATTATAATAACTACATGCGGGTCAGACTTGGTAGATCGGGTTTACTCTCTAATCCTATTAGGGTAACTAGAGGGGTACGACAAGGTTGTTTACTTGCTTACTTTCTCCTTTGCTTTTCATTCTCTTTATGGCGGATCTAACCAATTGGTTGCGTGATATTGGTTTAATATCTCCATATATCGGCAACTCTAAAATAAATTGGTTAGCTTATGCGGATGATATAGTAGTCCTGGATTACTCCCAAGTGGGGCTACAACGTCTGCTAACCGCCCTAGAATCCTATGCAAGGAGCAATAAACTAAATATTAATCCTTTAAAATCTAAGATCTTATTATTCAAGAGACCATAAAAAATAGTAAAGAACTTTGTTTGGAAGTTGGATCAGTCTCCGGTAGAGGTTGTTTCAGAATTAACATATCTAGGAGTTGTATTAAGATCTTTTCCTACAAAGAGTAATTTGGTGTCATCTATTGATCTAAAAGTAGTGAAATTATGTGCTCAGATGAAAAAAATCAATTCTAAGTTCGGCAAATTTTCTATTCTCCCACTTATAAGATTCTACATAGGAAAGGTAGTTCCCATAATTCTTTATGGATTGGATTATAGCAATATAGCTTTGGAGATAGATTGGGATGTAATAGAGTCTAGGATCTGGAAACTTACTTTAGGTCTGCCAGATTGTGTTCCAATTGTTAGTTTGCGCTATGAACTTGGTCTTTCATCACTTAGATTATGGCTAGAATGGAAGTGGATGACGCTTTACAGACTAATCTTAGATCCTCCAACAATTTCCTTATTTGAGGAAACTGCTATAGAGTACCAACTAGGGAACAATGTCGTCTTATGTAGATTGGGGCAAAAATGTTTAGAACTGTTGTCTGGCTGTGACTGTGACGCTCAATTCCTTTTACAAACCCCTTTAAAAGTGAAAGAAAAAATGAAATTGAATGATTGGATAGACACTATTGATGATATGCGAAAAACGAAAAGATCAACTTTCCTGACAGTATTAGATAAACGTCTTTCAACCTTGCCGACTTATTTAAAGAAGTCCCCAAATCCTCGGTTCAGGTCAACTTTTTTGAGATTTCGTTTAAATTTACTTCCTACCTTAGAATTACTAGCTATTAGAGATAAGGAAGGGGGGATTTCACTTATCTGTGATAGGTGCCCCAGTAAATATCTCCAGACTTTTAAGCATTTGTTATCTAGTTGCTCTGGGACCTGGAGTATTAGGGCTGGTTATTTTAATAGATTTGTTTATGACGCGTCTTATATTCATTCCGAGGAGTTTTGGGCAAGACTATCTTCTGGGAATGAGTCGGCCTTATCAATTGAGGTTGGAAGGTGTTTAAGGGAACTGAAGTTAGTTTTAGATTGAATTGTTACTAGTGATTCGAATTCTTGTTTTTTTTTTGTTTTTCATTTAGGATGTTTATTGCTTTTGTATTTAGAATATGTAAATTGTTGTTGGATTGTATATTGTTTTTTCTTTTTTTCATTACTGTTGAAATGTGTTAAAAGTCAAATTGGCTAGTGCACAAATAAAAATAAAAATAAAAAATAAATAAACATTTTCATTTAGGCCAGAAATACCTATGGATGATGAGGAAGGACAGATTATCCCAATAGAGTTGGATGAGTTGGAGGAAGTGATAGTGAGAGAGGAAAGGGTGATTATTCATGGGACAGAAGATGAGGGAAGAGCATGGGGAATAGTAATAGCCCTTGATGAAGTATACAAACTAACATACTTGACAGATGAAGAGCAGTTTAGAGATAAGAATTCAGACGATAAATTAGTATTTTGCGTAAGTCTCACTTATTGGATTAAAGTGGAGAATAAAGAAATACAACAAAGAATGGCATTGGTAAAAAAGAAAAACATACTTTGTCCAGGAAGGTTTAGAAAAGGTGCCAAGCATTTTATGGACCAGCAGTCCATATGAAGTTGGTCTATTGAGTGGAGCAGGAGCAGTTAAAATTAAGATCAAGCCAGGAGCAATTTTGACACAAGCAAAGCAGTACCCCATGTCCACAGAAGCAGATGAAGGCCTATTTGAAACTATTTCTGCTTTAGTACAGCAGGGAATATTGATGGCATCAGAATCCCCATGTAACACGCCGGTGCACCCAGTGAAGAAATCAAAAGGGGGGTTGTTGATATTTATTCAGGATCTACGTCTCCTAAACAATAGTATCGAAATCCAGCCACAATATTATTCAACATTCCAGCTACAGCCAGATATTTGACAGTAACAGATTTAAAGAATGCTTTATTTTGATTTTCCTTTCATGAGGACCTCATTTACAAATAAAAACCAGAGATGGACACATACAAGACAGCCTCAGGCATACTGTCAGTCCCCATTGATCTTTAATAGAGTCCTAGGTAACATACAACTTGAGAGCACAATAATTCAGTAGGTAGATGATATATTAGTGTGCAGTGAGACAGATGAAAAATCCAGAAAAGATTCAGTTCAACTAATTACCCTAGTAACAGAGAATCGATATAAGGTAGATAAAGAGAAATTACAATATTGCCAGGAAAAGCTCCTGTATATACGACAGGTAATCTCTCAAGAAGGGAGAAAAGTGATACCTGAGAGAGCAGAAGCAATCATGAAGACTCCAAAACCTGAGACAGTGAGGGAAATGCAACAATTTGTAGGCCTATGTATTCATTGCAGGGCCTGTGTATTTGATTACAATACATATATTACACCACAATTAAAAGGACTCAAGGAAGCACAGATAGGCAAAACGTGAGATTATATAGACAGATGAGATGAATGAAAGATCTGAAGAATTAAAAAGAGCAATCTGTTCAGCCCCTTTGTTAGGGATTCCAGACTATAACAAGGAGTTTTACTTATTTTACACATTCAAATGAAGAAGAGATGACAGCAGTCCTCATGCAGAAGACGATATTAGGACCTGGACATAAACCATTAGTCTACTATAGTGGGATTTTAGACCTGGTAATGAAAGGACATTATACTTGTGAACAAGCGTTAGCTGCTGCTTTTGTGATTAAAAAAGCTGCAAGTATTACAATGGGGTGCTCAATTATGCTATTCATCGAGCATTCATTAATCACCATTTTAGAGAAACCCAAAAGTACATTGACTACACAAAGAGCATCAGGATATGAAGTAATTATTTTTAACCATGTGATCAAGATTGTTATTTATAGAGTAGTGAATCCAGCAACATTCATAGCAGAACCAGTAGGGAAGATGACTATGTACATGACTGCATAATGTACACTGAATTTTATGACAAAATTCCCCATGTTTGAGAAAATGCTCTTGTGGGGGGGAAATTCTATTAATTGACAGATGTTCAAAAATGGACCAAACAACAGGAGAAAAACATATGGGATTGGCAGTAGTGAAGTGCAAAAAAGAATGGGGAATTTGAATTAGTGACAAGTGCGAGACTGCCTTCACATTCTTCAGCCCAGGCTGCAGAATATGTGGTGCTTATTGCCACACTCCAGAGATATGATGATGAGGAAGTGTCAGTGTACTCTGACTCAGCTTTTCTCTGCACAGACGGCACACCAGTGCAACATCCGTCTCTGTTGGATAAACTCATTAAGCCACTAAATCGCCCATTGGCTATTGTCGTGGTGAAATGCTCAGCCCATACTAAGAGGGCAGACATGATTTCTCATGGTAACTAAGCCGCAGAAGTTGAAGCGAAAAGAGCAGCATATTTTTCAAATATTTCTGATTTTGAAGTAGAAAGTGTTAAGCAAATGTCTGGGCGATGTGTGATGGTAAAGGAAGGTTTTCATTGGTTTTCCATTGAACAGTTAATTGAGCTACAAGGTCAAGCTCCACAAGAAGAGGTGGATTTATGGACGAAACAAGGGTGTTCTTTATCACCCAAAGAGTCTATATGGAGACATGGTAGTACTGGAAAGTCAGTCATGCCCATAGCATTATTGAAGGTGGTGCTGGAGCAGCTTCACTACCCTATGCACACAACTAGAGAGAGTCTTGCTGCCATGATCACAGAAGACTGGTCTTCACCAAATTTGTTACAAGACGTGGCACAGTTTATTGCAAACTGTATTATCTGCCAGAAGTTCACAGCAGGGAACACTTTGCGAACAGTGAGAGGAGCAATCCCAAGACCCAATGGTCCTTTTCAACATCTACATATAGATTATGTGGATATGTTGCAAACATGCAATGGCTATAGATACATGTAAGTGGTAGTATGTCCCTTCTCCAGATGGATTGAGGCAGATCCATGTACGCACCCTGATGCCACATGTGCTGCCAAGTTTCTCATATGTGAGGTGTTTCCTAGATGGGGTACGTGCAAAGTCCTGCAGTCTGTTAATGGGCTGCATTTTGTAAATGAAATGTTTGAACAGATCACACATTTACTAGGCTTAATGGACAAGTTTCCACCTGCCTATCACCCACAGGTGAATGGTAACTGTGAGAGATTAAACAGACTGCTTTAAGAAAGGATAGCAAAGATCAAGATGACTTTGAAGAAGGGATGGCTGCATTGCCTATCCCTTGCATTATTTGCACTGATAAATCAGCTGGCTCAGATCACCATCTGACTCCTCATGAACTGGTCACTGAATGCTGCATGAGAGTACCCCTTGCTCCTCCCACATAAATAGAAACTGATGCCCATAGTGTAGCAAAAACATTAGGGGATGAGATGCATGATTATTTGACAAATATGACCACTAGTGTTTCTTTTATTTCTCAACAGATCAAAAACTGGAGGGAAGAGCCGAAGAAGATTGAAAATGACAGCCAAACATTTGATCCCATAGACTTGCTGAAACAACCTAGTTTGTACCCCGGGGACCAAGTGCTTGAAGGAGCTTGTTCTCCACTTGGAATAAGCCCCAGTTTGAAGGGCCATACCATGTAGAGGTGGTCACATCCACTGAGGTGAAGATCGAAGGAAGAAGAGCCTGGCTGTATTTGCATGACATAAAGTCTTACACAGGAGAGACCCTGAAGCCTCCTGCACCTGCTGACAGTGAAGCAAGAGAAGACGTTCCAGAAATTCAGACGAGATTGACTACCAAGAGCCAAAACAAAGAACAGATGAAGTCAAAACAAATTGAACTTTTGACTTTGACTATTCCCAAGTTTGAAAGGTAAACTAATCAACAAAGGATCTGCTGAACAATTCCAGTTAAGCTAAAGAGACAATGCGTTACAGATAAAATACAAAGAGCCTACACAACACTTTATGTTGCCTATAATGTTGCACACATTTGTGCATGTTGTTTTTGCATACATACTTCAATCTTATCCAGCTTTAGTGAGACAACACGTTGATATTGTCATTTTTTTGGGAAATCCTAAAAACAGTTATATTATTTTCAGGATCATTATTGCGATCATTTTATAATTTCAATTATGAAATAATGTGATTATTATAAAGAATAACAAGAATTACATGTTGATAGAAAAGAATGTGAATTTTCCAAATTGTATGAGACATACTGACAGCAAAAGATTGATGAGTTTATTTGGAATTCTTCTTGTAACCTCATTCGGTACAATATTTTGTCTTTTCTTCCTTATTATTATGGCATTTTGTCAAATAATGTTTTATAATGCAGATGAAGTGTTTAGCAATGAGACATCTATTTTTATCCACAACAAAAGAATGAGTGACATTTTCCCTGAAATTTGCAAGCAAATTATCCAATTTAAGAGAGATGCTGAAGAAGATCATGAGGATACAAATCCATACCTTGATAATTCAGCCCATTTAAAGAATAACATGTGGTATCAGCACATGAAGGAGGTGGAGAAAAGAGCATCAGATGAGAGCTGCTATGTGTGTTCTCTCATCACTTATGCCATGATCACAACTGGAACATTTATCGCAAGAGAAACTCCTGTACATGATACAAAGTGCCTTAGCCATCTAGCAGCATTGATGACAGGATGACAATTTGAAGGAAGATTGGCAACCCTAGGATGGAGATCAAAAATATGTCCCCATATGAAGATGAATACATAAAAATGCAGAAAATGGTAAAAGACCCAGATTTGAAAAGCAGAATGCTCCTGTATTCATTCCATGGTATGATTGGAGAACTGATAAGAATTGTTGAACAAAGGAATCAGAGGTGTGCAGACACATGGGAAATGACAGGATTGTCAGGTTGCTGGGAGAGACCTCAACTATTAGTGTATGTATGAGTAGCACAGGTACTGGATGGGAAGACAGAATGTTAGCAAGCAGTGCACATTTATTAATATCAGTACCAGTACAGGTAGTGCAAATAGTGAATGATGGATGCCTGAAAGAATGGGCCAAGTATTCGAAATTGTTAGCATGAGTTAAAAATGAAGCAGGCCTGTATCCATACTGCCAATGAAGAATGCAACATTGTGCTTCAGAAATAAGGGTGTGTCCAAAGTCAGAGAAAACAAAGAATGGAAGCAAATCATTGAAGTACCAGGATTTAAGGGAGAAACTGCCATACTGAGCTTATATGCAGCTGCCTAGAAATTGGGGAGGGATATGTTTTATGGTGATCCTACATGTTCCTGCACTGGTGATTCCACAAAGTGATCTCCACATCGATGGCTTTCTGAAAATGGATGTACACCAAATAAAGAAGAGGTTGTTCAACCTCATCTGACAGAAGAGAGAGAACGATTTTTCAGCAAAATCAATATAAGCTTATCGTGACACTTCGGCTGAGCATACATTATTCAGTAGAACAGCAGAGATATTTACAGCCATATTCATGCCAAGAATTCAGACTGTAGTGAATGCCAAGTGGTCACAAATAACAAGGTGGGAGCTGTTACAAACAATAAATACAACAATAAAAGAATTTAATGCGATTAGAGAAGAATTAAGGGTCATCAGACTTATGACCCTCCAGAACAGGTATGTTCTGGAATTAATAACAACAATGGAAGGAGTTGTGTGTGCCAATATTGGTCTTTCCTGCTGCACATTTAAACCTGCCCATGATGGAGAAAATGGAACCCTGACAGAAGCAATAACTATGCGTTCAGCTCTACACACGAAAATGGAAGAAGAAGTAGATGTGACTGAAGATCAAACTGGTTTTTGTCCCTGTTCTCGTGGCTTCCAACCTGGCTGATAAATGCCTCTAAGCTGCTTGGAGCAATACTAGTGTTAGTATTGCTGGTATTCTGTCTTGTAAGAATAATCATAGGACAGTGCAAGAAGACAGCAAAGAAAGCTATTGGGATGAAGCTAGTGATCGACGTGAATGCTGTGATTGATGAGCACACGCAGACTGAAAGTACCAACTGTGAGCAACTGAAAGGAAGTCCCTGGCACTCCCCAGGAACACATTTGCTATTACCCTAAGGATCATAACAACTATGTGGGACATTTGGCGTTCTGTTAACTGACTGTGGAGTGTTGAAATATGCCCTGGAGTGTGGATGAACACATAAAGTATGCTGGTCACCTGAGGGAGTGACAAAGATATGTATTCCGAAGAAACCACAGTGTGAAGAAAAGATGAAGAAAATTGTGGAGGTGGTTGAGGACTTGACCCATGAGGGGAATGTAAAGAGGCAGATGTACACATCATTTATATTGTCCGCCCCTCGTCTCTGTCATATTGGAAGAATAACAGGAAGACACTGTGCATGACACCAGGTATCATCCCAATACGGTGTCAAAGATATGAGAGACGGTATGCGCTCAGACAACCGCATCAAAGGTACCTTCACACTGATGTGGTAGCAGGATGCCTGCAGACACCATTGAACATAGAAAAGGGATATAAGTGTAGAGTAAAGTGATGTCATAAAGAGAAGACACAAGGACACACTGAAACAATATGCAAATATTTGAAGAATGATGATGTAACTGAAGTAACAAAGTAAACATTTGCGTGAATATGAAGAAATCATATACACTGAGAAGATAAATGAGAAGAGAATTAGTAGATGTATGTACACAGAAACACAAGGTAGATGGGATATATAGAAGCTTGATTTATTAGAAAATATAACACGGGTAAAACAGCCTTGAGAAAATGGAGGCCGACTCTGTATAAATAGTAGGCGAGAAGCCAGAAGGAGAGAGACCATGGCTGCAGAGCTAACAGGTTCTGGAAAACAGCTTAATGCAAAGAACAAAGGGTATTTGCTTGGCTGAGGATCAAGGATGCCATAGCATGATGCAATTGCAAAGTACAAAAGGAGTCAAAGAAGATAAACTACATATGCATAACATATTTCTCTTAGATTAAGCAAAGGAGTGAAAATGTACAAGTGCTAAGTATTGAATAATTAAAGATGCAGAACATATATACAAGACAGAGCAACCAAGTCCCCAGAGGCCAAGAGGAGTAGTAGCACCCAGTATAATTGAAACACATAGCACTAAATAGAAGGTCAGGATGGACACAATTGTAGTCTCGTTGACACATGAGTTAATTAATCTCCAGAAATGATAGCAATGTACCTTCACTCCATTTAAATTTCAGAGAAAGGGAACTGTCAGCAAAGTCATCTACAAAGAGGCAGCCTTGGTTTAGGGTCTAACTGATGACAGATGGTAGGCTGATTGACCAAGTGGGAAGTTGTTTGATGTTATGCCCTGCACCTGGGTTTCGTTTTGCTTACATGCTGCTAAAGAGTTGAATGTCCAAGGCTGGGAGAGAATGCCAACCAATCATGAGGGCCTATGTAATGATTGACTATACATTGTTGCAGAAGGCAATCCGCTGCTGTTATTCTGCTAGTAACTGTATTATGCATAGTTAGGGGTAGTTTAAGGCATGACTACCAGATAAGGGACAGCCAATGATGTTGCTGACACCTAAACGAAATATAGGTATATATGTTCCCCTAACCAATCCCTCCTTTCGATAGGTGTTTACTGTTTGCCTGGTAGGATAACCTCATAGCTGACGTACATCTTCTTTGAGCCTGTCTGGTTCTTTGGGCCTGAGATCATTTATTGGTAATTCCATTCTGCACTTGGAACGCTCCAGGTGCAACTGCACAGGGGAAAATGTGGTTGCTTTGTGCAGTTTAAAGGGGGCTATTAATGATGTAGGTCAGGGTGGCATGAGGATTGCTTCTCAGTTGGGCCAGGTCAAGTCAGGCCTTAGCTGATAGGATGCGTCAATGCGTGGAGTTCCAGTGGATTGAGTCAGTGGGTGATCTTAGGGCCATCAATGTGCAGGTCAGTGAGACAGCTGTTTGAGGGCTAGATGGATTTAGACATGGTTGTAACCCATGGTCTGAGTCGACGGGCGACTCTCCATCGGTGTGGGTCGTGGCATTCAGCAGTGGATTTGGTCCTCGCAAGTGATGGTCTTATCTAGGACTCAATGTTGCATCAAGCTGTTTGAAGTGCAAGCAATCGTTTGGATTGTTGGAGGAATGCAAACGTCAGAACTGTAGTCTTCCCTCCCATTGAAGGTGCAGTGAAAATGGTACCAGCAGATGAGTATGGCAGAACAGGGAGATTCACCTCGTCTGATCTTCCGGCTGTGGTGAGGCCCACTCGGAGGGACTCGAGGACAGGAGGGTTCTGATCAGGGTCTGCTCTACCAGCTTTAGGAGATTCTGATGCAGAGTTGCATGTCCTGGTGCACACCAAAAGACATCCCCAATTTGCTCTGATGTCACACTTTGCGAAAGAGGAAGTGGAGGGGACAGGAAATACAAAGCGAAACAGAGATAAACAAAATGATGGAAGTCAAAAAGGTGTACGTCTCCTTCCATTGACCAGAGCACTCCTGCCTACTCTAATTCCAGCCCAATCCCTTCTTACTCAGAACATAGGTCTTTAGAGATGCAGCACCATGGAGTGAGGCTATCCCCTTTTAATCAGTGCGCTCCTTTGATGTCCAGGCCCAGGACAGCTACCTGCTGTGCAGATGTCACTAGCAGTGTTTGTTACATGGCCACACAAATATATCAACAAAGAGACCGGGTCATCCAGATTCCTGTACTGTCCATTGGCTGTCTCCACACAGCTGACCAGAATACACATCACATTCCACAGCAGAGCTGACTCCCAGGAACAGATACATGTGTGATATTAATGGTGATGTGGCGCCCACAATCAGAAGTAGTGCCATGCACTATGCCTAAATTAATGCATCACTTTATTTTTGTGTTTACTCTGCCACCATCGTGGGATACTTATGATCATTTTCGTTTTGGTACCAGCAGGCATATCTTAAGTGGTGCCCCTACATTATAAGCACTTGGATGTCACTGCAGTTTTCAAGTGGAAATGTTCTGACCATTGAACCTGCTCTGCAACACGGTTAGAGCAGGATGGAGATCAAGCTATTGAAGCAGCAGGGACTAAGCACACTATGCTTTTGACATGGAGTTGGAGAGAAAGAGGAATTTGGTTAGCAGATTTCCCTTTAGTAGATGGAATTACCTGCATATTTTAAGTATCAATACAAATCAAGAAAGCCAGGGTTTTGCGCCCTTGCCTGTTGGCAAATCCTCACACTACCTTTATAACGCAGAGGTAATTCTTAGAATGCTGTATCAGTTACTGCAGTACATTGAGTGTGTTTTCACCTGATGATCACATGGAAGTTCATCTTTCTTCGTCACCTTGCTTCAGTGATGATTACGTGTATACCTGAAAGTCTTTGAATGCCACAGTCAGTATTACCATTACTTCATGAGCTGGACATTGTAATTTTATATAATTCCAACCATATTCCATGTCATGTATGCAGTAAAAGCATGTGGCATGTGGAGCAGCCGCATTTGATGATACACACTGAACCGCATTCACACATAATGTTACAAACGCTATTCCGGGTAATGCCAAGCGTACTGCTGGCAGTTATGCACACACATCATTTGAATGCCCACACTTGCTATAAAATGGCGGACAGATCATAACCAGCCTTCTAGGAGGCTAACTTCCTCCATCAAGTTCAACTGACATCTGTGATGATGAACCTGTCGAGGAGCGCCAAGAGGGGCACAAGGAGCAGGGACAGCAGTCAGCAAAAATGGCAAGCATGCTCATATAATGAGTCTACCATGCACGACACCGAGATAACTAGATATAAAGCAGACCTCTGTGGCAGAGAAATGAACAAGACTGCCCCTTGCAGATGGATAGAATTATGTCAATAAGTGACAAGCAATATTGTGTGGCATGAAGCATGTGAGATAAAAAAAAAAACTATTCTAGCCTCATAATCTGTATGAGGCCCATCCTTGCCGAGCGTCAGTATACAGTGGTATTGACGGGAGCTATTGCCTCTAGGTATTGGCCGGTGGTGGCACAGTATGTGTTCTGGCACTGATGTGCAGGGAGAAAATCATCTATGCCATTATTTACACGGGAGCAAACTCTAGAGTGTACACCACAGAGGTGGGGGAGGGGGGTGAAGGAGGTAGCAAAGTAAGCGTTTAACATGCATGTCCTGTAGCAACACTGACCCATATCACACAGTGCTATGTTATGCACATCCTTGGTCATCCACATATTTCTCTACTGAGGAGAAAGACTTATTTGAGTGAACTCTACTCCAAAAAATATGTTTCAAGTGGACTTTCCCGTTAGATTAGTCATAGGTGAGAATTAATAAACGTTTTCAATGTGTCATTCATGTTCAGAACATTTCTATTAATGTATCTATACCCACCAACATTATCATGTGCTTAAAGAATGGAAGAATACAACCCTTTCGCCTTGAATTGTGAACATAGACTGCACTTGCCAAAATGCCACCTAGCAGCCATCCTTCGGTTCAACCACAATCATCTTCTTTAATCCTTTTGACTTGTTCTAGCATTCCAGTAATGAGATTTTGAATTCAGCAAGTACATTTTTACTTTCCAGGTACACACTTAAAACATTCTCATTATAACTGAATTGATGCTGTCATGTTAAACATCCTTATATTTCCTCTTTAATCTTCTCTCACCAGCAAACTGGCTATTCCCCTTTTTTATCGCATGATGCTGCATGCTTGGCCTATACACGTGGTGCCACGTTTAAACTTGGGACCAGAATAACATGTCTACAGGAACCACTTAATGTCATAGTGACCTTCGAATCAAAAGCGGTGCAGTAACTATTTTATACACAGACTCCCTTACCTATAGAATTTGAGGTACTCCAACAATACAACTCTCACAAATCATTGGTAATATAGGTATCAAAACTGGTTTATGTGTTCTTAACTGTGGCCCTATGATATTACAAGTCCAATCGAAGGCACCCTTAGTAACCTGACCACCAAATGAGTGTAAGTATAATTAGTTAGACACGGGTAACATAATCCATTAAGTTACTAAACACCTGAGATAGTTATCAAGTCTTACAGACTTTGTTTAACATCCCAAGACAACAACTGAAAAACTGAAAGGAACACACAAGTAAAACATCATTGATACTGTGACTGGATGCCATCTGCAAGGGTGTGAAAGCTCAAGCTTTTTTGGATTTTTAATACTAAAATGATGCTGATAATTCTGTCACAGAAAGGACAGACTGTTAATCAGACATCCCTTTTATAATTGTTCTGTGCCAAAAGTATAGTGCACACATGTGCCTTTGCTGAGACAGCCTAAAGGCACTCTCAGCCTCAGCTCTGGCATGGAACAGAGCAGGTTCAAAGGTCACATTGGAATTCTTCACTGCTGTTTGTACGCAAAGTACCTGCAGGCGGAGGTGGCTTTTCTACCTTCTGTACCTCTGATCTAAAGGATAATACTTGTATTCTTAGTTAATGTGGGGGTACAACATCTTCAAATAGAAGGCATGCCTACTTGGGGCATGGGGACTGTTAAGAAAACACAATTATACAGCCACAGGATTTTGGTCTCACACTAAGGGCAGGTTTGTGATCATGGCTCAGCTATGAAATGACTAATGTATATTTGAATCTGGTAGAACAGTTTCACAGATGCTTTGTGAGACAATAGCCAGGATGCTGCCTCTTTTGATCGCACTGCAGGGAAGCAACACCTTCCAGCAGGGCACAGGTACTCCCCCAGGTGGTCTCCTGGAACCTGTCGCTTCAAAAGGAGCACTGACATAACAAAGTCACTCTCATACAAGGGTGCTGACTTCTGGAGTTCCATAAGAGTCAGCAGGTATGGAAAACAGGTGGAGTTGGATTATCAGAGAGGAGAGGCAGGATGAGGGAAGGGTCAAGCCATCTTGGTTTCTGTTAGGGCTCACTTTGTTTGCCTTTAGCAGCCATTTCCTGCAGGCAATATACCCTCATGTCACACACCAAAGGACACTTCTTACAACCACCTGGATTGGATATCTTAGAGCCGGAATACTTCAGACCAATCCCCTGTCATATTTTCCCTTTAAAATTAGGGGGACACTCCCTCATTCTTTAAATCATTTTAGCACTTCGATAAGCACCAGAAGAAATGTTTTGGACCTCTGTTGCGGACACAGACTTTCTCAAAGTCCTATGTAAGGCAGGTGAAGATAGAAGGAATGCACTAATTATTGCCAGGGCACATTGGTTGCGAACTCTTGTAGGATCAAGGCCTTGCTTTTGCAGGACTGGACCCAGGCGCCTGTCAGTGGAGGTGAAGGATCTTCTGTAGGTGCAAGCCAAGATCACTGAACTGGGAGTGCATAACAGAAGGACCACACCTATTTCCAGAGCCCCCGGATTTGAAGCTCCCAACAACCACAACACCAATGAAGGGATTCCTGGCTTTCCCTTCTTCTTCAAACGGATTCAATGGCAGTTTTGGCACATTGCACACTGTCCAAGCTGCTGCAAGGGAACCGCCAGAGTCATCCTTCACCTCACTTGAAAGCATCTGCATCTCTGAGTTCACTCGCCACCAATACCAAAGCCCTGCCATGTCTGCATCTGAAACACACAGAGTCTTATAGCATCCCCAACTTGACCTGCTCCCTTGCGCTGCCAGCCTATGCTGTTGCAGTGCCCTGATGCCCTGTTAAGCCCGCTAGACTCTCACTGCTGTAGGGAAGTCACCACTTCTCCAATCCAAGGTCAGTAAGTCTTAGAGCACCACTGGCCTCAAACCGCCCAGCATTACCAATGCTTTTGACCCACAAGCAGATGCTGCTGATGAACATCATCATTTGGACCTGTCGCCATCGCTCCATGACTCGACGTGGCCCAGTACAGAAATAGCTCAGACTTCATGGTCGATGCCAAAAAGCCTGGCTCAACACTGTTGAGCCACAAAGACAAGAATCAAGGTAATGTGAAGAGGCCCATCATCATGGTCCATGGTTTGGTATCATCCTGACTTTTTAGCGCCCCATTCTCTACTTTGTTCTTCAAGGCATATCCTTTGATGAGTGACATTGCACTAGTCTTGTGCCTGAATAAGCCTGCTCGTCTACACAGAGTGCCTATTCACAAAGATCAGCATTCTCTGTGTTTTCTTTTGCAACTGTGGTTTTTTTTTCGTGTTTCCTGATTAGTTTTTTGCATTTTATTGTTTGATTAAATCTCTATATTTTAATAGAATCATACTTCTTCTTTCTTCTGTTTTGACAACTCAAGCTTAAGTGATTGGGTTGCAAATGCTATCGCCTCACACACCTCCTGAAGAGTATAGCCTACCATGGTACCACACAAGTCGAAGGAGGTACACCTGTTGGGATGTATCTTTTTCACATTTATAGTTGGGGGTCACTGCTGATTTGATAGTAGTATGGGGCTCAATAGGTGGTTTGGTCACTACTCATTTCTGTACTCCTGCAGAGCTGCAGTCATTTCGTCATAGATGCCTCTAAAATATTTCTTGGTCTATAATATTTGGGGTAGGGCTTTTGAAATAGAGCAACACGCCCTCACAAAGCATAGAAACTAGTGGATGTGCTCAGCCCATGATACAGACACATCGGCCCTTGCTAATATCCCCGCATATGCTTTGTGTAATTGAAACAACATCTCAATTGGGGAATACCATTGAAGAAAGTAGGATAGCCAGATGCACAGATTCAAACATGTGTTGATTTCCTCATGGAGTCCGGACCCAGGGATCAACAATGTCATTTGCCTCTCAATTTGAACAGAAAAGATGCTTCTACTGGCTGGTCCTGGATAAGTTCCTCTGCTGCCTTCCACCCTTACTTTGGGAGCGTAAAAAATGTGGCCTGGCTCAGAGCATATCTTTGCGCCATAACACTCACCATTATTACACTGCCCACTTGCTGTGGAAAGTTTTGGAGTCCTGTAACATTCAGCAGGTATTGTACAACCCCTCTCAGGGTCTCTTTACAAAGTGAAGAAAGGGGAAAGAGGAAGAGAGAAGAGATGCTGAACAGAGGGCGAGAGAAAGGTGAGATCTAACAAAGCAGAGAGAACAGGAGTAGTACAGAGAAAAAGAATAAAAGGATAGAGACAAGCAGCAGGAGGGGAAATTAGAGACGAGTCGGTAATTTAGTGGAGGAGGGAGATATAACTTCAGTAGAAGAGAGTGAAACTGCGGGGAGGAAAGATACAGAAATGGAGGGGAAAAGACGTACAATGGCGAGTTTAGAGAGACAGAATGGAGTAGGGAGAATCTAGAAACAAAATGACAGCAAGAACAAGAGGAAGGTAATATAAACCGAATTGAATTGGGAGAGAAAGGAGGGAGACCAAAGGAGAGGAAAAGAGAGAAGAAGAGGAGGAAACATCTTGATGCAGAAAGACATAATATGAGAGGGAGAAATCAAATGCAAAAATGGGGAAAATCCAAAAGAGAGAGAAGACACAGGATAGATTAAAGGTGGAGGGGATTGTGGAGTGAAAGGGCTAGAGTGAACGAGGGGAGTATTTTTAATAGGTGAGGAATTGGGGTGAAGAACAGCACCAATAGATTGTAGAGGATGAGAATGAATGTACTGACAAGTGTTGGCTAGAGAAGGAGGGAATTCTGGAATGGAGAGAGTGTACGTTAATAAACAATCTTGAGACGGATGCCCCAGCCGCCCACGGTATTAGAGGGCAGGGACTTCCAAGGGGGAAGAACCTCAAAACCACACCCAGATGATCGATGTTAAGCGTCGAATACAGTGAGACAGCAAAGAAAAGGTACAAAGAGAAAGAGAAAGAAAGGGGATACGTGCCAGTGAAGCAGTGTTTACCTCAGCCTTGAGGAACCCATTGGAAGGCTAGTCCCAGATACTGGGAGAACTGGAGACTTACATTTTTGTGAACGACTTTTCTTTGCGTGACATGTTTACTTTAATGAAGGGGAATCGTGGTACCTGCTGAGACTGAAAGACATTATGACATGTCAGTATTCCTCAAATTTCAGGTAGAAGCCACTGGACCTATCTTGACACAATTGCACTTCATACCCATTTATTATGTTGCTCCCACACTATTATAGTTCCCAAATAGAGCACTTTAAATTTATTTTAAAACTCTCTTAGTTTGGTCTCGTATTCCCCCATCACGTATGTCGGGTGACTGGCCGCATGACTATCAAGCTATTGAGAAGGTTTGGGTTAGACTTTCCGGAATGCTTATTCCTGAAACCTGCCTTAAGCAAAAGAAATGTTCATGAACATGTTAATCGTTCTTCGGTACTAATGACAGAAATGTTGTCAGGTTATACTACTTCTGGTCCATTATGTCTGTTTCTAAGAACTTGGCGTTATGCCTTCTGACACCAGGCACATAGGGCTTCCAGTCTTACTGAATGCCCCATTGTTTAATCTGGTCTGTGCCGGTGAGATCCGCTGGCCTCAGTCCATTGGTGAAAAAGGCTCATAGCCCGCAGCTTTGGCGCACATGTACCGTCCAGTTCCCATAGAACACTACTTGTCCACCACCAACAGGGGGAAGTGCTTTACCGAAAAAAGTCTGCTAAAAGAAAAGAAAAAATAATAAATGTTAAGGTTTATGGAGGGGACTGACATCATATGGAAATAGAGCAGAATCGTTCATTGGCTATATATTCCCGAAAAAGCCATTCCATGCCCCGCCTTCAACTGTCCCTTTTACTAATGTCCTTTTTTTGCCTGGTGACTGTATGCTAACACACCTATGTTACACCACCTAGAATTTAGTCTCATCTAATGATGGAGCCACAATATCGAGTTGCTGTAGTTGCACGAGCAGGGACTTAATTATTTAATCAAGCAAATCTGGAGTAGTATATAAGCCATAAAGCCAGCAGTATCCTGCAGGTAAAGCCAAAAGCTTTGCTACAAACCTGAAAGCAGCAGCAGGAGAAAAGAAGCCATTAGGAGATCAATTTAGTTGCCTGCTAGGGGCGGTACATCTCAGACACTGCCAGAGACCAGATACAGAGGGAAGTTGACTGCAAGGAGCTTGCTAAGAGATCCTTCTCTGCCACTGTCTGATACCAGATTCTAAAGGAAGAAAAAAGCCAAGAGCCTGCTCAGGGCAGTGCCAGAGACAGAGCGGATGAGATCCAAGCATAGGAGCATTTGCTGTTGGGTTAGAATATCAGAGTTTGACAAAACTTCTAAGCAAGGGGAAAGACATACTTGCTGCTAGGCTTTGTAAAATAGTAACATCAATTGCCCAGAAATATTATGCGTTGATAGAGATTAATAATATGTATGCCCAAGTCAGTATCCCAAGCAAGGGGGTTCAAATATGTGTTTAGAGTAGTGTACCGCAAGATATTATTATTAGTCCAGGAGCTGGGCAGGTGGGTACAGCGACACAATATTGTGACGGATTTCTGAATCTTTTAAATTTTAGGAGTTCTAGTAGATGAACTCTGCCATGAAAGTCAGACCTGCTAAGCAGTCTCACTTTCAGAAAGTACTTCATCACGAGTTGGGCGGTAGCCCTTAAATGCAGCGGTAACACTATTACTGCTGTATTTAAGGGTCCGCCCAATCACGAGTCTGGCAGCATTTAACACCAGCTCTAAACTGGGGTAAATGCACCAACTTAACGCCCATTTTCGGGCGCAATTATCACGGCACAATTAGCGTGTGCGAATTGCGCTGAAAATGCTCCATTGGGTCCAATGGACCCAATGGGGAATACCAATTACCGCCCAACCCTTGATCTGGCACTAATAGCGCCGGACTGCGTGGGGTTAACGCTATTAGCCCGGCTGGTATGATTTACAAATGCCATGCATGGTTGTGTACTCAGATGGAGCTACCTGCCAATGGATGTATAATTAAATTGTACTTTCCAACAGCCATATATAAGATACCCTTTGCATACTTGTTGATAGGCATCAGCAACTGCCATGCTAGCAACAAGGCAGGTACACGTTTAAAAGGGCCACAGCCATTCACTAAATGTTTTAAACCTGTTCTGATTGCCAGATGTACTACAAAGGTAGAACATTAATGACTACCGCAGAAAGATCACCAAAAAAGGATTTATTTCTGTCATGTACCGACCCAAGTTATCCTAATTTTCATATTGGTCCTTTTTGCAATAAGAAGAGGATTACCTTTTAAAGGAAACAAGCAGTTTTCAATCATTATAACTCCCCTAGGCTAGGTGGCAGGTGGGGAAATACATTATAAAGTTATAGCTAACTTCTAATATGGTAATTTATGAAAAGCTATAGTTATGCCATCCAAAACCATGTGATGTCATTTTAGTGTGCGCCTGGCTGGTGTCTTACTCTTTCACTATCGGAATGCGCGGATTTAACTGTCATTTGA
Source organism: Ambystoma mexicanum (assembly GCF_040938575.1). Taxonomy (NCBI): domain Eukaryota; kingdom Metazoa; phylum Chordata; class Amphibia; order Caudata; family Ambystomatidae; genus Ambystoma; species Ambystoma mexicanum. The sequence goes on along the minus strand of NC_090930.1, from coordinate 1,220,928,584 downwards.
CACAGAGGGATGTTTAGGGCCAGCCCAGAAACCCCTTTGTTCCTTACTTGGATTGCTGTCGCATTCCAAGATACCAGGATCTGCCACCGAAGGGAAGTTATACCACAGTGATAATGGGCCTCATTACGACCCAGGCGGTAAGTTACCGCCTGGGTCGTACCTTTACCACCATGGCGTAAACTACGTTTACGCCATGGTGGTTGGTGGACTTACCGCCCCATTCCGAGGTTGGCGGGGCGGTAAGTCCCCAATCCCCATTTACCCTTCCCCATTCCCATTTTTGCCCCATAGAGCATAATGGGAGTGGGGAAGGCGTTAATTACGGCACCGTAAATTACGGTGGCGTAATTAACTCCATGGTCCCTTAGCGCCATGGATTTTAACTCCTGCTAAAAGCAGGTGTTAAATCCGCCATGGCGCTAAGGGACCTCGTACTCAGGCAGTAAGGGTCGGCGCTGTTTACGCCGCCGTAAAACCCTTACTGCCTGAGTCGTAATGAGGCCCAATGACTGGAGTCCCTTTGATGTAAGACAGCCAGGGAGAGGGAGGAGCCAAGTTAGATTAGAAGTAGTAACAACCAGAAACATTGTTCCATCATAATGGCTATTCTTACACCACTCACATTTCCTGTGCTCTCTCCCAACTTCCCGCGGACAAACCACTCTGGGGAGGCCCTCACCAAGCAAAAGACTCTGCACTCATCATCCTTATTGTAGTCCTTACAGAACGTAGAAGGAAATTAATCAGTTATGGCAGATTGCCTATTTAAAGGGTTGAGCTCACCCCAAAAGATGAATCACTCTTGGACATAAGAAGAAGAAAGGTGTTCGATCCTTCTTGGGGTATCAGTCCACAACATTTCCCCTGCCATATGAATGAAGTTAAATATTTCATGTTAGAAGCAAGCCCTTCCCCCAGCGACTTTTGAACAATTGGAGTGTCCTGCCATTTGGAATGCTGTCCTGCCTAAGGAGAAACCTGTAACCAGTACTCGGACAACAGGTATTTTCTAGCAATGTTCCTGGCTGGAAAGGGCAGAAGACAGACTTGCTTTACCTCAGAGACCCAGTTCTGGGGTTGACAGCCCACCAAAGACCTTCTGCTTGAAAAGCCTGCCACTGGTACACAGTGAAGTAGTACATCTGCAAGTTTCCTCTGCCAGCATCCCTGTCTGAGAAGGTCAGAAGAAGGACTTACATTTCCCCTGGTACCTTGTGCTGTGTCTCACAGCAATGGAGGTATCAATAGAGCTGCTCTTTGTCTCTTCTGCATCCAAGACCCATTAAGTCAATGAACATTACTGACTCAACATCAACAGATTGCCTCCCAGCTTCTTCACGCTTCGTGGTGTTGCTACTGTTGAAACGCCCTTCACTGTTGGACCCAGTGGAACCAGTTCACTGACTCAGCTAAAAAAATACTGACTCAGTTATGCAGATCGTGCCTAGAAACGTGCCTTGATGCTGTCAAACCCAAAGCCTAATGACATTTAAGACGTCAGTCCTTTCCGGTTTTAAGCCAATACCCAGAATATTTACTGCAGAAACTATTTTCCTGCCCACCCCGTCTTGAAACGCATAGTGCCCCGTTATTCCGAAGTATGCATTTTGTGTGCTTTCCCTCACTGTTTTAGGCGGTTAGTGTTTTTCTTAGTCGTGTGTAATTTTAGCTTAATTGGCTTAAATGTTTCTATCTTTATAGAACTTTCATTGGACATTGCATTTCTTTTGGTATCACAGTACTATTGCTGTCTAGACTGCTGTGCTAGCTCATATCCCTTGGAGTGAGTGTAGTGTGCCCTTTGCCCACGTTACCACAAGAGGCAAAGGAGGTATGCCACTCATGTTGTACCTGTTTCACCTTTATGACTGAGATCATTGCTGGTTTACTAGTAGTATGAGGCTGATTAGGAGTGTCGATCTTTAGGCTTCCTTGTAATCTTGCAGAGCAGCAGTCCTTTCATCACAAATATCTATGCCAGGTTTCAACCATATGCAATGGTAAGGAAATGCTTGCTGATCGGTGGAACAAAAAGCACATGGGGTGCTATGTCCCAGGACTGACATTGTGAAATCAAAAAACAACATGAGCAGGATATTCCAGAGGATTTGAATTAAAAAAAAAACAAGTTAGATGCTATAATGCTGATACTGAGGGTTAGGAAATGTTCTATGGACCATTGGCCATGTAGATAGGTCATTGCACTCTTTTGAGTAAAATCCATCTTGACACCTTTTAGTATAGTTATCCTTTCTTGTTTTTGGTTGAGTCCTTAGACCCCATACACATTCACACCTTCCAACCTGTGCTTTATAAATAAACTTGCAGAGTTATAGTTATTTCTGACTCGCGTGTTCTTTCGATCCCGTATTACACCAGGTCGAAGTTTAACATCAGAAAATCAGGTCAGACCCTTTAACAATTTTTGTGTCCGTGCATTTTTAATAGCATTGGGCTTCCTTATGAGTTTGGCGGCCTGGAAATATGGGTGCCGGTAGCAACGTACCGGCACCCTGTCCGCACCGCCAAACCAAGAGCCTGCCAGTGGGGGCGCAGAACTCCGAGCAGGCATGACCTGCCAGGAGTTCAGACCCCTACCGGCAGTGTTTTTTACTGAAGCACCGCACAGTTAGCAACAGTGCCAGTGCTTCAGTGACCCCATTCCTGTGGAGTCCTTTGGGACTCCACAGGAATGGGGATTTGCAGTTTCTGGCGCCTGCCATGATATCCCGGAGGCACTGGGAAGTCAGCCGGCGGAAACCGTGTTTGCTGCTAACCCTCCGCCTACCTGCAGGTTTTATCAGCAACCCTGCAATGAGGCCAATTGTGTTTTAACAGAAAAGTGCCTCTCTAAAATGTACAATTTCATATGGATTTAGGAAGAACCAGTGAGCCAAGAAAACAGCGCCTCATCAAAATGGCAAAACTTTCAATTGAAAGGTGCTCTTCAAAAAACTATAATTCTGGTTAAGAGTCCAAATCAACGAAGGGATGATTTCCCCCTACGATTTTCAATAACCTTACATTGCAGCCAAGAGCCTTCTTTGCTTTTTAAGGGCATATCCTCACTTATTAAAAGATTCCTACACAAGAAACAGAGGATAACCATTTGCTTGCCTCATTCTATTAAGAATTCCATGGGATCTGCTGTGCTCAGATTACATTTGTCTCTTTTAATAGCTGGTTTAAGTTGTTGCATTAGAAGTTCCTGCACCAGGTGTACTATACGCTTGCACAACTACACAAATTTTACCCTGAAACACCATTTCCATGAGAGGTCCTCTGTGTGTCAATCTGGAAAAATGAATACCCTTCATTTGAATGACAGACGTAACTTGATGGCCGTAGGCCAACCGTCTTATGCACCGAATTATAGAAATATAGAGTGTTATGCTTGATCAACAAGCGGCCATTTTAAACATAGCAGAATCAACATTTTGCTTGTTAACCATTGCTCATTGCTTTCTGTCTAAAACTGCTTTGCAGCTTGCAATTCTTGCGGTTTCTGCTTACTCTGCTCAACTGTTAACATTGTTGTCTAAAAATGAAAGAGCAAGGTCGCAGGACTGAGGAGTTCATTGAGAACTCCTCATGAGTAGCCCAGAAAGGAATGCCCACGCTCCCTCTCTGTAGCCTTGAGGGAGAGCTGCAGGGCATTTAATCACTTCACAGCTGCCAGCCAATCTCGTACTATGGTAGAATATGTTAGAATAAAACAGCTAAAGGCTTGAATTATGCTCTTCCTACGGCCCCCCTTCGCAAAACCCTGTAGAGCGTGCCGGCTCCCAGGACACAAATAGCACCTCATAGATAGCAAAGTATGGAATGTGGCTCTTCCCCCATGTGCAGCTTGCTTCCAAGAACAGAACCACCGTGTTCTGTTCAACAACTAAAAGATGCCTCCGCACTTTCTAAATTGCACATTGTTACTAGAATAGACATCAAAAGTGTCATAATTGTCATACCCGTTGGAAATGTCCATCGTCATCCCGAGTTCAACGAAACTTAATAAAGGAGGGCGTTAAACATGACATAGCTGATTGTATGATATGCATTTTGTATATATGTAACTGATGTACGTAATTCGCTCTCTTGCATCCCTCGAGGTCTAGGAAACTCTTTTTGTGTATGGTTGTTGCGTTGTTTCCATATCACGAGGGACCCCTAGGGGCCCCTTTCATGTGAACCTGGCCACGCTGTTACACCTGGCTTGGGAATGCAGTTCCATTTCTATCTTTTGGTCTTCTATAACCTTGCAGAGCTAATCGGCGAACCAGCTGTGAAGCCCCCGATAATAGGTCTGCTGGGCTACACTAATATGACCTCAATTTATTCAAGGAGATTGGTGGGGTTTTTGTTGGTATTAGCTAAGTGTTGTGTGGTTAAGTCCTGGGAAAAGGCCCGACATCATTGGTAAAAGCATGGTTGCAGGATTTTGCTTACTGCTATGACATGGAAGACTCCTATAGGAATTTGGTGCCATCCAATTCAAGACCAAAGGACATTTGGAGCCCATACCAGAACTACTTGAATAGCATGCACCCCCCCCAGGTTCTTCCATAGTTAACAGGCGATGGGAACTCTGGATGAGGGAGAGGTCAGGGCGAGGGTAAATGGCTGAGGCAGAAATCGGTAATGTATGGATAATGGCCGCTTGTATACTAAAAATCCTAGGCTTCATTCTGCCAGAAAGAGGTGAATTACCACGTTGCTGTTATTGGTTTACAAGACGAACGTTGCTTGCTATATTGTCAAAGTTGTTGTTTTTTAAATGTAATAATAAAAAGAATAAACAAAAAAAAAGATTATTTAATGGTAAATTGTCTGAGCTGGGCTTGATTGTTGATGTAAAGGTGATAACTCGAATAGAGAGCGATTACAATTTTCTCCAGGTTACTTTGAATATATGATGTCTCAATATTTTTCCTTGCTACCTGGGCACTCCCGAAGCAGATTGTCTTATTAAGAGTGGAAAACCATCAGATGGACTTCCAGCACAGTAAAAACAATCTTTGATGATATTTTGAAAATATGTGTTTGAATTTGAATGAGCTGCAGACCATGGGGGTCATTACGACCCTGGCATTAACCATGGCGCCATTAGCGCCATGGTTGACGCCGGTATTTTACCAACTCCGCCATGGTGAATAGCAGAATTACCACCCCATTCCAAGGTTGGCGGGCGGTAATTCCCCATTAACCATTGGCCCTTCCCCATTCCCATTTTTGCCCCCATAGGGCTCAATGGGAATGGGGAAGGTGGTAATTACGGTACCGCAAATTGCGGTACAGTAATTACCTCAAAAGTCCCTTTGCGGGTTCCTTCCTTAACGGCTGGTAACACCAGCCGTTAAGGTCGGGACCCGCAAAGGGACCTCGTAATTAGACGGTAAGGGTTTAACGGCACAGGCACCTTTTACGGCGCTGTTAACCCCTTACCGCCTGGGTTGTAATGAGGCCCCATGTCTTCTTACTTTTAGAATTGTGTTGTTAAGAATTCAGATGCTGTTTATGACCAAGGATTTTTTTTAGGTTAATAATATTGTTGACATGTTGAGGAAAATCATTTAATATGAAATGATTTTACACAAAATGTCAAAAGGCAAAAGCTGATCTCCTGAATGATTCTAAGAGAAATACCCCTGACTGTATACTTATTAGCACATTAAGACCTTTAATCCCATCAAGACAGCAACCCCATAATGAACAATGTCATCACTCCACTGATATTCTATAACCTCACCTAAAACGTCACCTAAAACTTACACATAGCTGAAATGACTCTTGATATTTGTCTGCCAAAAATCACATCTCTATGCAAATTTGCATCTGGCTGTCACGGTCTGAATACTTTGTGAGCCCCTTCACACTCACTATACCACATTATTTCACCCCACTTGCCAGGGATCTCCAGCACTCAAACCAGACAAATCAAACACATTACATGGACAATCTTAGCACCTCTCAGGACACCTCTAAAGACACCCCGCCTTACTGTATACACACCCATCCACACTCATCAGCAATTACATAAACACCATCACCCAGGCACCCAAAAAAATTGTGCCGCTCAACACACAAAATACCCACTGCCACCACCACAAACCATGGTTCAACCATTCATTCATCTCTATCAAACAGGAAGCCAATCGCCTTCATAGAGCCCAACAAACTACCCCATGCCTGCCAGAAGGGCACCATTCAACCACTGCTGCAACACATACAAGATGGCCATATCCAACAACTAAGCAGCCCACTGCTTCCAAGAACTCCAACCCACCATCAATTGCACACAGAAACTTTCAACATTGTAAAATCACTCTCCAAACGACTGCCTGCACCTTCCACACCCCTATCCACATCAGTGTGCAACTTCCTCTTGGACTACTTCAACTCTAAAATACACAACATCAGACAGGCCCTCCCCTCTGCAATCCTACATTCACTCCCTACTCAAAAACCTTCCAAGAAATGTGGACATATTCAACCCCATTGACCATGACACCCTCATCACCCTGACAGCAAGGACAAAACCAGCACACTTCTGGGTCAATTATTGCAGTTCCTGGACCCCAAGCCACCTCCAACTTCATGATCACCTTAGCTCCACAATGACTCAACATAAACCTCTGTCTCACACATGGTACAATCCCCTTTGCACTAAAAACAAACAGGCAAATCTCCCCCTCCTCAATAAACCATTCTTTGACATGACTCTCCATGGAAACTACTGCCCTATCACTAAACGGTCATACCTTGACAGAATAATGGAACAATGTGTCACAATGAACCCCCAAGACACATCACAGCAATGGAACTCCTAACCCCATACATTATGGCTTCCCATTTAGGTACAACACGGAAAACACTGCACATGCTCAATAACCTCCACAACATCACAAAGAACACACAAGCCCACACACACTGCTCAACCTCTATGCAGTCTTCAACACCACCAGCCACACCATCCTATCCCACATGATGCAACTCTCAGGCACTGTTCTTGACAGGTTCACCACCATTCTCACAGAGAGAACATGTTGTCTCCATGTCCCCTCTAAATCCAAGCCCGCCCCAGTCACTTATGCAGTTCTCCTAGGATCTGCCCGGTCGCCCCTCCTCTTCAATATATATGTAGACTACCTTGGATAGACCCTTAGTTTAAGCAACATCCATTTACTCCAATATGTATACGACACACAAATTGACTTCCAAATCTCACCAACCTCACAACTCCATACCCTCAAAAACGGTCTCTCCACAATCACCATTTGAATTTCTAACCACTTCCTCAAACCCAACCCCTCCAAAACAGAATACCTTCTCGCCTACCCTCCAGGCACAAACACAGTCTCTATCCCTGGATCAAGTACTTCTCCACCTCCACAAGACACCCCACACATATACTTCTCCACACCTGTCAAATTCCTAGTCTTTACTATCGACTCCCACCTGAACTTGAACACCACAAAGCTGCCATCACCACAACATGCACCCTACAACTACAAATCTTATGCAAGGTAAGACACAACCTTTGCACTAAACATTTCCATACTTCAGCAAACGTTCAATTTCTGTACATGCGTGACTACAGGAACATTTTTCTCATCAGACTCCCCAACAGCTCTTTCATACCCCTTCAAGTCATACAGAACACAGTGGCAAGGCACATCCTTCACCCACACAAATACACCACCCCAGTACTTTCATCGCTCCTCTGGCTCCCCAAATAACAGAGAACTGTTTTCAAGTGACTCTTCATCATATTCAAAGACACCCCCCTAAACCCATATCCTACCGCAAACACAAAAACAAGCTTCGGCCCAGTGGGCATCCAGAGCCTGCAACGCCCTAACACTCCACATCTAAACCACGCCCTCCATCACCACTATCACAAAAAGACTCAATACCTCTTTCCCCACATCTAATGGCCAAACAACTCCATCCACTGTCTCTCCTTTCTTCCTATAATGTCCTGAAAAATGTTGTAACATTGATTGCATCTCCCACGCACTTTGGTGTAGTCCAAGATGACACCAAGGTTTTTTGCCATACATGAAGGAGAAGGAGGGTGGGCCATGGAGGGCGGCCAGAGTGAGAGAGAGAGAAAACAGAAGCAGGGTCCCCACTGAGAAGAATCTAAGTCTTACTGGCATTAAGGCATAGATCGTTGGAAGTGCACCAATCCTGAATCATGGATAGACAGTCAGGAATGAGTGATAGGGAGGAGAGGATGCTGAGGGGAGCCTGAAAGTTAGCAGAGTGTAATCTGCATAACACTGAAAATTAGAGGAGAAGGTAGAGATTGGGTCGACCAAAGAGGCAAAGTAGAAATTGAAGAGCCAGTATGAGAGGTTAGAGCCCTGGGCAACACCACATTTGGAGAGAGAGAGAGGTGGTGGCGAGAAAGGACCCAAGTTGGGCTTGAGAGGAAGGAGGTCAAACAATCTAGGGCCTGATCTGTGATGCCCAGGTTCTCATGAACTCAATTGATTGATTGTGTCAAAATCGGAGGACAGGTCAATGAAGATGAGGACAGAAGGAAGGCTGGAATCCAGATTAGTGAGCAGATCTTTGCGGGTGTTCAGGAGAGCAGTTTCCATGTCTCTGGCTGTTCTGAAGCCAGAATGATGATCATGGAGACCTTGGCACAGGCTGGCTCGGTCAGGTCGTCGTGCCTTTTCTACTGTAGCCGCTAATGCCTAGAACAAACGTATGCATGCTCTGCCAAGCACTGCTGATCATTTCTGCTTTCGAAATTAATTGAAAACATTATTATTCTAATAGCTCTCCACTCTGTTTATGATTCTGCTAGCTGCCGCTAGCGCCATGATGCCTTCGGCGTACGTGCGCTTAATAAGTTCTGATAACATAAGATAACTTAACATGGAGACAGAAAACAGATTCAGGGTTTCGCGTAAGCTGGGAAATGGCCAGCTTTTCCAGGAGTTTACACAGGAAAGGATTAATAGAAGTCGAGCGATAGTTTGCTGGACAGGTAGGATCGGCAGCAGAAGGCTTTTTAAGGAGGGGGTGCCTGAGGAGAGAATGGATTGATCTAGTGGTGAAAAAGTGACTGCAGAAATCGACCAAGGCTGGAACAAGGGTGTCAGTGTGGTCCTTGATGTTTCTGGAGGAACAGTGGAGCACCTGTTTGGATGACCCATTCATGGAAAAAACTCATTTAGCAGAAGACAAAACCACCTTTGCTAATACAACAAAAACATACAATAAGGCTTTGTTGAACACAAAAAGATCCTATTACGACAATAGACGCTCCAGAGCAACCACAAGCTCTGTTGAACTATTTAGGATTCTTGAGGAGCTGGAAGACCCATGCCCAGTTCCTGTGCAGGCGGTAAAGGAGGGCAGTTGCTGTACATCCATCCAACAAGCCATGAGAAATAAAAAAGAGAATATACAGAAAAATCTAGAAACCAAGATCAACTCTAGTACCAAAGTCAATGTGTCCATGCCATCAGTTCGCCCCAATGTAGACAATGTTAAATGTGAGTTCCAGTCCATTTCCGAGCAACACTTACACGAGGTACCCAGCCACCTTCAACCAACAAGCTTTAAAGGAGAAATCTGTCGTGCCTCAATTATTAAAGAATGCAGTAACCAACTTGCCCCTCTCACTACCAAATGTATAAACTTGTCTTTTAAAGAGAGTGTTATCCCTATCAGTATAAAGAATTCCTGGATCTCACCCCTTATAAAGAAACCCACTCTTGACCAGAATGTGCTAAGTAACTACTGGTCTATTACAAACATGCCGTACTTGGTGAAGATTCTGGACAAAGTGTCACAGCTACAGATTCAGGAGTTCATGTCTAAATTAAAGATTCTGGTGCCTACACAATCAGGCCTTCGACGAGGGTATAGCACTGAGTCGACTCTTATAGACCTGAAGTCCAATTTGTCTGAGATATTTGACAAAGGCAAGTCAGCCCTGCTGGTGCTACTATATCTGTCTGCAGCATTTCATCTTGTGGATCATAGCATCCTTGCAGACAGATTATGTGACACTAACATTTCTCTATCGAAGCAGCTAACTGGGTTCAGTCATTTCTATCTAACCGGACCGCAAGAGTTGTCTTTCAGGACTGTCTGGCAGAGAAATTCCAGTGTATGTTTGTATTGTTTAGCACCCTTATGCCTATGGTCTTTTGTCTTTTGCGCTATATAAATAAACTAAATAAAAATATAAATATAGATTGTGCTTGTCTAGAAACCTCATCATGTGTAGTCGGAGAGGAAGAGGAGAAAGGAGGAGGGGGAGAAGTGGCCAGAGGGGACCCAAGAAAGGTAGAGGGAAAGGAGGAGCAGAGGGAGGACAGGATGTCCTAAGTTGTTGTCGTGAAGTGAGAAGCCAGAGCCGCACAGAGCACCTGGGAGGAAGCAGGAGAGGTGGAGAGTGCAGAAGGATTTGCCAGCCCCTGCAGATTTTAAAGAGTTGATACGTGTTGTTTGTTAGAGGCCCCAGAGATGCAGGCTTGGATGTGGGCTCTATTCTTGGACAGAACAGAGTCTGTGCTGCCTTTAGAGCAAGCGGCAAGCCAGTTTGTCTGAGGATGTGCCCAAAGCCCTCCACTTCCACTCAGCCACCCTGCACTTGTGATTCAGGGCAGCAAGGTCGGAGTCATACCAAGAGTTGCACTTGGAGGTAGGCTTCCGATGGATTCTCATGACAGGGGCAAGGATTTCCAGAGTGTTGTAGATATATAGATGCACATTAGAGAGGACTGTGACAGAGTGTGAGTCAGCCACAGGCGTCAGAGAAGCAGAGAAAGTACCAGCAAAGGCATCCACTGACACATAATTCATGGGCTGAATGACTGAGAAGGTAGGTGGCAGTGTTGGAGAGGGCTTAGCCTGAGGGACAGAGAGTTTGAGGTGAGAGTAGAGCAAAAGAAAATCAGTCCAAGACAGAGGTGTGAACATCCAAGGTGTGTCCGCAGAGTGTGTTGGACCAGAGGGTATGTGGAAAGTGAGACAGTGTTGCAGAGGTTGCAGAAGAGCCCAGAAGAGGGATTAGAAGCATCCAGGTGGATTTTGAGGTGTCTGAGGAGGAGAAGTACAGAGGTAGAGGCAAGCAGAGAAGAGGAGAGGTCAGCCCACTCAGAGAGGAAGATGGCAACCTGGCCAGGTGACCTGTAGATGGTGGCTACAGTCAGAGAGAGGCCAGGAGAGATGGAGAGGCTACTGACCAGGCATTCAAATAAGACATAGGCCTGCATAGGAATGACAGAAGCAGGGACCAACTCCGGAAATATCAGAGCTACTCCACCTCTTGGTCAGTTGGTTCTGGGTTTGGAAAGGATCTCGTAACCATCAGGGAGGAGAGTGTCAAAACTAGTGATAGAGCTGCCTGTGAACAATGTATCGGTGAGATTGAGGACATCCAGGTCAAGTTCTTCAAGGAGGTGGCTGATGTGACAGTAGAGCGATAATTGAGAGTAGCGGTGTGGAGCAGGTTAACCCAAATAAGATCAAATTACAACTTCAAAACAGAATACCTTCTCACCTACCCTCCAGGCACAAACACAGTCTCACGCCCTGGATCAAGTAATTCTCTACCTCCCCAAAACAACCCACACATATCCTTCTCCACACCTGTCAAATTCCTAGTCATTAACATCGACTCCCACCTTAACCTCAACACCACATAGCTGTTGTCACCAAAACATGAACCCTACAAATACACATGCTAAGCAAGATAAGACACATCCTTTGCAGACAAGATTTCCATGAAGCAACGCTCAAGTTCTGTACAAGCTGGACTACAGGAATCAAACTCCCCAACAGCCTTTTCACACTACTTCAAGCCAGAGAGAACACAGTGGAACGAACATCCTTCACCAACACAAATACACTAACCACTGGCTCCCCATATCACAGAGAACTGTTTTCAAGTGACTCTTCATCATATGCAAAGATATCCAACTAGAAACCCACATCCTACCTCACACACAAAAAAAGCATTGTCCCACTGGGCATCCAGAGTCTGTAACACCCTAACACCCCACATCTAAACTATGCCCTCCATCACCATGATCACGAAAAGACTCAATTCCTCTTTCCCCAAACCTAATCCGGCCACACAACTCCATTGCCTGTCTCTCTTTTCTTCCTAAAATGTTCTGAGAAATGTTGTAACTTCGGTTGCATCTCCTCCCACTCATCACTTTCAAACCTTGTAAAGTGCTCAGAGATCCTGGATTGGCCAGTATTGGACAAAACTTGAAACACAATAAATATAGTAAATAAGACCAACTTACAAAACGGAGTGTGTGGAGGCTAGAGTAGAATTGTCTGACAACAGTTGTGAGAAACATAAAGTTGCTGCAAGAGCCAAAAACTCAAAACATTTGTATAATCTTGCGGCACTCCACAGACACATTTAGCTCCTGACATGTGGGTTTGCAGTTTCTCAGAAATGCAGTCCCCTGTCTGTCTGTCAACCTCTGATATACACTGTTGAAATAATCTACTATATGTCTGCCTATCACCAATTATTTTAAAATTTGGCCTAGATGAGTTCTAAATTGCAATAGAAAGGCATGCTTTAAAGGTATGTGCTAGGCCTGATTATACAGATTTGTATAAGAGAACTTTTTAATCCTGGTGTTCTATATGACGTGTGGCATTAGTGTCATTTGGATTACTGTCCAAATTCTATATAGGTGGCGCTGCACTCTTGTAGCCATAATTCTTAAGGAGCGAGACAAGTTATCTGTACAATCCTATCTACCTTTCATTTTAAGAATTCCATATCCTTCATTCATGGCAGAGTGCACTTTTTCACACTTTCTGCCTGGATTAAAGATGACAATATCCTGTAAATATCTTGGGGTGGCAGATGGGGAGGGAAAGCAGCAGTGTTCTCGATGCTGTAGGAAATGTTAGGACAGTTTTTCTGAAGTCCAACTGAGAGCTTAGTAAAACCATACAAAACCATACAACTATACAACTGAGACAGTACAAAACTCCACTCTTAGTATAAGGTTGTACTGCCTGAGTATTTGGTAGTGTACACAGAGCAGCCAGGCTTATCTTAGGAGAGAGAGAGAGGGCTGTCGCTTGGTACCAAGAAATTGTATCGTATACATGGTCCAAAGAAACACTGAAATACTATGTATTGTAAAAATAAAGGGTTTATTTTAATACAAGTAGGAGGAGGAAATTAGAAAACTGACTGAAGGGTAATGCCAAGGATTCCTCTGAAGTATAACCACGAGTGCAAAAACTGTGCATAGGTTTCTGGAATACCAGAGTATTCTCCCACCTGAAAAAGGATATTGACATCACATCAGGCAAACTAGATATTCTTTGTATTCAGGAGACTTGGCTTTCAGTGGCACATGTGTATGACGGATATAGAACTTACATTAATCCTGCGCTAGCGGGACAGAGGGGTAGGCTCTCGGCTGGCCTGCTGACTTTGGTTCAAAATGCTAAAGATTTGTGTGTCCCCAACTTTAAATATCCCAACATGTTTGTTCAGGCACTTTGTTTAAAAATTGGAGGGCCACTCTTGGGTTCCTCCATCTGCCTGCTCATTCTTAATATCTATTGGAACCCAAGACGGATAACTTCATCTAGTCTACTCGGTCTGTTAATGCAGTCATTGATGAAGCTTGCAGTAAAATCCTAATTCATGGCATATATGTGGGTGGCGATCTGAAACTGCCCAGTCTTTCCCAGGAGGGTCCAGACAGGGAATGAAGGGTGGGTAGTTGTAGTTCCACCAACAAGAGGTTGGGGGCTTGGATGCATTTAATGGATGCCTGTGATCTCTCCATGGTCGAGGGCGTAGATGAAAGGCCCCCTCCCGGCTATCACTTGGTCCAATGGTATTTTTTCCTCCATATTGGACTGTGTTTTTGTCTGCCCCCTTCTCAGCAAGCTACTCTCATCCTTTAAAATTTCTCAGAAAAAGCACAGTGATCATTCCATCTTTAAACTGTATGTTTTGTAGTGAAGTGTAGCAGAAGTGCTTTGCTGTGTGCTGGAAGAGACGTTGGTTTGGTGTCGGTGTCTCGGTCTGCCGGCATGTCGGCGTGTAGAGCAGTATTTTCTCTTCTTTATTCATTGTGCTGGTGCTGGGGGAAATATAACTGTTCCTTTAAGAAGGATGGACACGGACACAGGGCCTCCTTACAACCCAGGCGTTAAGGGTTTAACGCCTGATTACCATTTTAACGCCTGCTTTTAGCAGCCGTTAAAATGCAAGGCGCTAACCCGCCTTGGTGCTAATTACGGCACCGTAATTTACGGTGCCGTAATTAGCGCCTTCCCCACTCCCATTATGCCCTATGGGGCAAAAATGGGAATGGGGAAGGGTAAATGGGGAATGGGGATTTACCGCCCCACTCACCTTGGAATGGGGCGGTAAATCCGCCATCCACCATGGTGTAAACGCAGTTTACACCATGTTGGTAAAGTAGGGAACTTACCGCCTGGGTTGTAATGAGGCCCACAGACTTGCTAAAAAAAACTATGTGCTACACGGAGCGTAGAGGAAGCGATGGCACTTATTTCAAGTAAGTTTCTTGCAACTGACTGTTTTAAAACACCCCCCCTAAAACAAATCACGGAACCGGTATTTGCTAAGTTGGTTGGTCACCGGTGTCCCTACTTTTCTGCAATGCTGCATCCAACAGTTTATGACCTGTTGAGCTAAAGCAGATAGTACACTGGATTTTTGGGTTTTGAATCCAGCTGAGGGGAAAGTAGGCTGCCCCGCCTCATTGAGTCCCGACCTTATAAAAAACGCCTACTAGCCACGGCCTTGCAGAAGTGCCCTCTCTCCTCCTCTGATCTCTCGCCGACAGCTCTACAGACATGAGGGACAAGCTAGACTATGCCAGGGTGACTGCGGGCAATATTGCCTTTGAACCCTACACAAGAGTCTTTACCCTGATCACTAAGATATAACTAAAAATGGCCGGTGAGACAGAGTATTTGAAGCGGGCGAAGCTGAACAAAGCAATTGGGGCATTTGCTGGACATAGTTGCTGGACATAGCAGTACCTGTTTCACTTCTGGAAATTCCTGCCTGGGTTTCGTAACTTGCTACAAGAATTGGACTGTGTGTGTAGGAGCAATTTTGAAAAAATGGGCCCAAGGTTGTGTGGTTTGGCCAATTGGAAGCAGGAAATCAAGTGACCACATTAAATTTGGGGGAAGATGGAGAAAATGAGCTTGTAAAGGATGGGAGCAGTCCTCGCTGTGAGGAGAAGGTCCTTGATGTCTTGGAAACAAAAATTGATGCCCTCGTTCAGCTGTGTGCCAGGATGGCTGAGGACCACAAATCCTCAAGGGAGGAGCTGGCTGAATTGATGCTCTTCCAAAAAACTCTGAAGGCCCAGCATTCGATGAATCGATGAACCAAAACCTGAACCACATAATAAATGCTACATCTTCACCCAGGATGAATGAGCCCTCTCAAGAAAGGGAATATGTGGTGGCGGCTTCAGTTAGTGGGGCGCTTGAAGCAATTTGTGTCAAGCCATTCTTGCTAAATGCTCCGGAGGTCACCGCCCAGATAGCATGGACGCATAAAGAAGTGTCTCAAGACCTATAGGGGGACTATCAAGCCTGCAATGGAAGCAAAGCAAGAAGCCAAGCCCAAACAGAAACATCAGTCGAAGGGAAAGGGGTCCTTTAGTGTCATGAATGCCCATTTAGGTGGCAGGTTAGACAGGTCCTGCTAATGGGCCAATGGACGGTTGGGTCACTAAATCTTTTAATATGCCCATTAACAAGGAAAGCAGTAGGCTTGACAGACTGGTTGTTGGGGATCAGAGGCCATGAAATATCAGTATACATCAGCAGTCACAACGCTTGTTAGAGCTGAACAAAGAAAACTTGGAAGAAAATGTAGTGCCGGCACAGAGGCTGGATACACCTTCAGTGGTAATAAAAACAAAAATTCCAAGAATGGGAGCAATCCAAGCCCCAGAACCCACAAGGGAGGTTAATTCTTTAACCTGGCCAGGTCGGGTTGAGCAGCTTAGACCACGGTTTAGGGTTAAAGAGACGCAAATGAGTGACCCAGCCTGGTGTGCAAACTTGATACATATCAAGTTTACGGAAAAAAGTATGTCGGGAAACAGCCCTTTCTTAAATAGATCTTGGCTGCTGGAACTATTGCATATGATACCTATTTTAGTTTTCATTACCACCAAGGACCTTCCAAAACTGGAACTTCCCACATTTAGGGGCCGATTCATGGAACAAACGTGCGCCGAAAATCTACGCGCAAGTAGGCGCAAGTAGGCGCAAGCAGGCGCAAGCAGGCGCAAGCGGAAAAAAACAGGCGCACGCGCACACGTGCGATTCATGGAAGTCCCTGCGCGTGTTCACCGCGGGATGTGCGCCAAACCCGTGCATGGCGCACAAGTCACTGCAACATCGCGAAAGGCGTGCGCGACGGTGCGCGACGCGCACAGTGAAAGCGCACAACCTCAGCGCACACAGCAGAAAGTGGGCGGGACATGGGGAGTAACGCGCGGAATGGGGAACAACACGCGAAAATAAGGGCGTAACTGGGGATGCACTGCACGGAAGCAGAGGTAACGCCCACACGCACACGAACCACACGTATTCATGGAATGGAATAGGGCAAACCCACGCACAGCCAAAGCCGCGCACAAGCTGAAACACGTCCGCCACACGAAGGCAGGCGGTAGAGTCTCAGCGCATCAAAAAAGTGGCGCCGCGGGAAGTAAAATACGCGATTGAGCGGGGTACGTGTATTCCGGGTGTGCGCGGGAAGTTCCACACGCGATTGAGCGGGGTACGTGTATTTCGGGGGTGCGCGGGAAGTGACACACGCGAATGAGCGGGGTACGTGTATTACGGGGGTGCGCGGGAAGTTCCACACGCGATTTGGCCGGGTACGTGGATTCCAGGGGTGCGCGGGAAGTGACACACGCGATTGAGCAGGGTACGTGTATTTCGGGGGTGCGCGGGAAGTTCCACACGCGATTTGGCCGGGCACGTGGATTCCAGGGGTGCGCGGGAAGTCCCACACGCGATTTGGCCGGGTACGTGGATTCCAGGGGTGCGCGGGAAGTTCCACACGCGATTTGGCCGTGTACGTGGATTCCAGGGGTGCGCGGGAAGTTCCACACGCGATTGAGCGGGGTACGTGTATTTCGGGGGTGCGCGGGAAGTACCACACGCGATTTGGCCGGGCACGTGGATTCCAGGGGTGCGCGGGAAGTTCCACACGCGATTTGGCCGGGTACGTGGATTCCAGGGGTGCGCGGGAAGTTCCACACGCGATTTGGCCGTGTACGTGGATTCCAGGGGTGCGCGGAAAGTTCCACACGCGATTGAGCGGGGTACGTGTATTTCGGGGGTGCGCGGGAAGTGACACACGCGAATGAGCGGGGTACGTGTATTACGGGGGTGCGCGGGAAGTTCCACACGCGATTTGGCCGGGTACGTGGATTCCAGGGGTGCGCGGGAAGTTCCACACGCGATTTGGCCGTGTACGTGGATTCCAGGGGTGCGCGGGAAGTTCCACACGCGATTTGGCCGGGCACGTGGATTCCAGGGGTGCGCGGGAAGTTCCACACGCGATTTGGCCGGGTACGTGGATTCCAGGGGTGCGCGGGAAGTTCCACACGCGATTTGGCCGTGTACGTGGATTCCAGGGGTGCGCGGGAAGTTCCACACGCGATTGAGCGGGGTACGTGTATTTCGGGGGTGCGCGGGAAGTGACACACGCGAATGAGCGGGGTACGTGTATTACGGGGGTGCGCGGGAAGTTCCACACGCGATTTGGCCGGGTACGTGGATTCCAGGGGTGCGCGGGAAGTTCCACACGCGATTTGGCCGTGTACGTGGATTCCAGGGGTGCGCGGGAAGTTCCACACGCGATTGAGCGGGGTACGTGTATTTCGGGGGTGCGCGGGAAGTTCCACACGCGATTTGGCCGGGTACGTGGATTTCAGGGGTGTGCGGGAAGTGACACACGCGATAGAGCGGGGTACGTGTATTCCGGGGGTGCGCGGGAAGTTCCACACGCGATTTGGCCGGGCACGTGGATTCCAGGGGTGCGCGGGAAGTTCCACACGCGATTTGGACGGGTACGTGGATTCCAGGGGTGCGCGGGAAGTTCCACACGCGATTTGGCCGTGTACGTGGATTCCAGGGGTGCGCGGGAAGTTCCACAAGCGATTTGGCCGGGTACGTGGATTCCAGGGGTGCGCGGGAAGTTCCACACGCGATTGAGCGGGGTACGTGTATTCCGGGGGTGCGCGGGGAGCAGCACACGTGAATTGCACGTGTGGGTCCTCCCAGGTGTACCCTCTACACCCTCCACGGCCCCTGCAGGTGGCTCACACCACAGGGGCCTACCCAGCACATGTCCTGCAGGCACCCCATCCACCATGGCCATGCCCACCAGCCAACCCACATATCAACTAGCACTACTGCCCACCAACGCATGTCCCCCTGCACCCCCAGCCACCAGGGGCAGCCTCCAGCAGGCCCCCACCCATGTCTCCCCCCACCCCCACCCCCCAGCAGTGCAGGGGCAGCCTCAAACAGGCCCCCACTCATGTCCCCCTGCACCCCCACCCCCTAGCATCCAGGGGCACCCTCCACCTGGCACCCACACATGTCTCCCACCACCCCCACCCCCCAGCATCCAGGGGCACCCTCCACCAGGCCCCCACTCATGTCCCCCTGCACCCCCACCCCCTAGCATCCAGGGGCACCCTCCACCAGGCCCCCACTCATGTCTCCCCCCACCCCCACCCCCCAGCAGTGCAGGGGCAGCCTCAAACAGGCCCCCACTCATGTCCCCCTGCACCCCCACCCCCTAGCATCCAGGGGCACCCTCCACCAGGCCCCCACTCATGTCTCCCCCCACCCCCACCCCCCAGCACCCAGGGGCACCCTCCACCAGGCCCCCACTCATGTCCCCCTGCACCCCCACCCCCTAGCATCCAGGGGCACCCTCCACCAGGCCCCCACACATGTCTCCCACCACCCCCACCCCCCAGCAGTGCAGGGGCACCCTCCACCAGGCCCCCACTCATGTCCCCCTGCACCCCCACCCCCTAGCATCCAGGGGCACCCTCCACCAGGCCCCCACTCATGTCTCCCCCCACCCCCACCCGCCAGCAGTGCAGGGGCAGCCTCAAACAGGCCCCCACTCATGTCCCCCTGCACCCCCACCCCCTAGCATCCAGGGGCACCCTCCACCAGGCCCCCACTCATGTCTCCCCCCACCCCCACCCCCCAGCAGTGCAGGGGCAGCCTCAAACAGGCCCCCACACATGTCCCCCTGCACCCTCACCCCCCAGCATCCAGGGGCACACTCCACCAGGCCCCCACTCATGTCCCCCTGCACCCCCACCCCCTAGCATCCAGGGGCACCCTCCACCAGGCCCCCACTCATGTCTCCCCCCACCCCCACCCCCCAGCAGTGCAGGGGCAGCCTCAAACAGGCCCCCACACATGTCCCCCTGCACCCTCACCCCCCAGCATCCAGGGGCACCCTCCACCAGGCCCCCACTCATGTCCCCCTGCACCCCCACCCCCTAGCATCCAGGGGCACCCTCCACCTGGCACCCACACATGTCTCCCACCACCCCCACCCCCCAGCAGTGCAGGGGCAGCCTCAAACAGGCCCCCACTCATGTCCCCCTGCACCCCCACCCCCTAGCATCCAGGGGCACCCTCCACCAGGCCCCCACTCATGTCTCCCACCACCCCCACCCCCCAGCATCCAGGGGCACCCTCCACCAGGCCCCCACTCATGTCCCCCTGCACCCCCTCCCCCTAGCATCCAGGGGCACCCTCCACCAGGCCCCCACACATGTCTCCCACCACCCCCACCCCCCAGCAGTGCAGGGGCACCCTCCACCAGGCCCCCACACATGTCCCCCTGCACCCTCACCCCCCAGCATCCAGGGGCACCCTCCAGCAGGCCCCCACCCATGTCCAACTCATGTTCCCCACCCAACATGTCATCACAGTCCAGATCCCTGGTCTCTATGGTCAGCCCCCAAATGCAAAACACCCACCCGAGTATTGCATCCACCCACTCATATTCTGCAATTACATCACAGAACACCAATTGCAAGTTCCAAAACAAACACATGTCCCTCACATACACCCAATGGGTGTCAGTGATTCTCAAAACACATAACATGAAATGCATGAAAACAATGAGACACCACACATTGAAGTGCAACAAATAAATAATGTATTAAAGGAAAGATGAATCGAAACAAAAATGAATAAACAGAAATGTGAATGGAAAAAAATGAAAAGAAGCATGTCCGTTCAAAATAAAAAAACAATTAAAGAATATAGAAATCCAAAGTAATGTAGTACAAAGTCAAAGTCCACCAAACAAAATCCAATGTGAAAAAAAATTATAAGCCATTGATCCATGGATAATGTTAAAAAAGAAAGTATGTACAAGTCCACAACTATGTACAATCCAAGAAGCCAGGGTCCATCATCCCAACAAAATAAAGGAAACCTAACTAACTACACTAACTAATAAAAAAAACTATATACAAAAATGTGGCCAATGTCCAAAAGGTCCAAATGAAATAAAAACAAAAATGAAACTTAACACTACCTACATAACTATGTACAAGGGCAGCGGGCTAGTTCCACGGCTCACTTCTGGATGTGCCGGGCCAGGGCATCATCAAACTCCTCCTCAATGTCCCGGAGGCGATCCTCCTCCATGGCCCCGAGGGTCCGCAGGGCCGTCGACGTGTCCACCTCCAAAGCCCTGCGGATTGCCTCGAGGCACTCGACCCGCCTCAGGGCCCTCTGCATGGAGTTCTCCGCCCTGACCATTGAGAGCCGTGCCTCTTCCGCCCGCTGCCGCTCCGCATCTATGGCGTGGCCCAACCGCTGCCACACGGAAGACACTTTTTGTCCTGGGTCCTCCTGCCCTCCGGCCAATGCCTGCCCCTCCGATGTCGAAGGCCCCGAGCCTTCATGGCTCCCACCATGGTGCTGCTGCTGCTGTGCCTCTGCCCCTGCACTGCCTCCTGCTGCCTGCACATCCTCCGCCGGCTGGGGTGCAGTCGTTGACGTGGCCACCCCTGCTGGACGTCCGACTCCCGACTGTGGCAGGGATGCCTCCTCCACCAGCCTGGCCGCACCGTCAGAGGCAGCTCCACAGGGCACCCAGGTGACTGATGGGTGGGAAGATGGCACAGAGGACGACTGGCGCGTAGGGGGTCCAGCTGAGGAGGGGGTCGTGGCAAGCCCCATCAGACGGAGGAATCCGGCCTGGGTGACCTGTCCCAGCAGGCTGACGTGGTCAACGAGCCATTCGAGATGACCTGCAGTCTCTTCATGAAAAGACTGCAGGTCACCTCGCATGGCCCGTTGACGCAACGCCACTCCAGCCAGGACAGGCTCAACCCGGGCCTGGATAGCCACGTCCGCAGACAGAGGAAGGCCAGTTGACGTCAGCTCATCCCCTGCCTGAAAACTGGTCTGGACATGGGCATCCCTGCTGGTGCAAGATGATGCAGGGACAGGATCAGGTACAGGATTGCACACAGGCACCTCCGCGGCGGCCTGTGCTGCCTCCTGTCCCTGGTCCTGCACTGCACCACTAGCACCAGTGGGATCCCCACCCCCAGACCCCGTCTCCGGTGCTTGCACGGCCTCCTCCTCCACCAAACCCCCCACCAACCTGGATGACTCTGTGCCATCTTCCCCCGTTGGGCCCTGTGGGGTCCCAGCTGCCCCTTCTGCTGCCGAGGAGTCCAACTGCAACCTCCGCCTCTTGGACCTCCCCCCGGCAGCTGCGGCCTGGGACGCGGCACCGGACTCCTCACTCCCCGACGAGATGACAACCTGGGAGGGGAGCCGGGCCTTGCGTCTCCGGCTGGCGGTGGGATCCCCGCCGCTGTGCTCCACAGCACCTTCTCCGCCCTCTTCATCAGTTGACGCTGCAGACAGGGAGAAACAAAACACAGGCATCAGGGCACTGTACAATGTACACATACACACATGACAGTTGTACATGAGTGGCATTGGCAAACCTCTGACATGTCATCACAATCCCCAACACACATGTCATTACAACTTGCACACACGAGCCATACCACAGCCATGTTGCAACTGCCAACACCATCCATACACATACAACAGCATCAGCAGCCAAAGGTGAGCCAGACATCACATGCAACACAGGAAGTGCACCACACATGTACACACACCACCACACTTGCATGCATGTGTACACCTCTGCTAAGTGTCGCAGTGTTCAGACGGGCATCCATGTCACATCTGCCCATCAGGCTTCCACATACCGCTGTCACATGCATCCATGTTGCATCACTGTTGCACCCTTGTCAAATACACACACATGCACATGTACACAGCGCTGATACAATCAGCTGAAAACAACATACATGCGTGACATCACGGACATGTCTACTCACATACACATTCATACAAACTTGTGTGCCCACACAACTGCATTTGGCATGCAAGCCCACACACACAGGCACCATCCATGTCTCACACATTACAGCCCTCGCATGTGTTAGCCCCACGGCCCTGTACACCCGCACCCATACTCGACCCCATACAAACAGATGTGCAACCTGCACACTACTGAACAATCACCACACGCACTGCTCACAATCAGGATGCATGTACACTCACCGCTCGACTCCAGACGGGTCTGCCTCTCAAGGACCTGGACGTGGAGCGCTGGGGATATGTGTTCCAGGACCCTCATCTGTTCTTCCGACAAGTGGCCCCGGCGCCCCTTGGCATCCGCTGCCTTCAAGAGGCGCCGGGCCTTGGTCAGGGTCCTGGACCTGAAGTCCTCCCAGCGCTTCTTGACATGTTGGAAGTCGCGGACTGCCACCCCCTCCGCGTTGATGGCAGTTACGATGTCAGTCCAGATCCGAATCCGTCCTTCCTTGTCGGCGCGGCAACTTCCGAAGAGGGCATCATACTGCCCCAGGACTTGCTCCACCAGGACACCAACTTCGGTGGCACTGAAGCTGGTGCCCCTCTGCCTCTCTGGCCGGGGGTTGTCAGTGGTCACAGATGGAGTTTGCCCCGACATGACAACCCCAGAGGCAGGAGTGGGTGGGCAACTGGGTCCTGGGGCTGGGCTGTGGAGCGATGGAATCCCAGTCGGGAGTCTTTGGTTCCAGCAGGGGTGGTCACACCAACAGCACCCCTGGCTGATGTGCAGGCAGCAAATGGCAGGGCACGTGGGCAGCAGGCAGTCAGGCAGCAGCAGATGGCAGGTGGGAGCGTGCTCGGGGCTCTGGGGGGCAGTAGTTCGGCCTTCTGGGCAGGAGCGTGGTCTTCCGTGTGCTTACGCGTGGCCAGCTTGATACGGAGTGATTTGGCACGTGAAAATTCTGCACGTCAGCGTGTAATTCGAGGAAAGGCCCTTAGCGCGTAAGCGCGTCTGCACGCATACGCATTTTCATTGGACCAAAGGCCCTCAGCGCGTGAGCGCATCTGTGACGTGACGTGCGAGGGAGTATCCCTCATTGCACGTGATGACAGTACACACGTGGATCCCAACCAATCGCGTGTGAAAGTTCACGGGACCCCGAAACACACGTACCCTGGCCAATCGCGTGTGGAACTACCCGCGCACCCCGAAACACACGTACCCAGGCCAATCGCATGTGGAACTTCCCGCGCACCCCGAAACACACGTACCCAGGCCAATCGCCTGTGGAACTACCCGCGCACCCCGAAACACACGTACCCAGGCCAATCGCGTGTGGAACTTCCCGCGCACCCCGAAACACACGTACCCAGGGCAATCGCGTGTGGAACTTCCCGCGCACCCCGAAACACACGTACCCAGGCCAATCGCGTGTGGAACTACCCGCGCACCCCGAAACACACGTACCCAGGCCAATCGCGTGTGGAACTTCCCGCGCACCCCGAAACACACGTACCCAGGCCAATCGCGTGTGGAACTACCCGCGCACCCCGAAACACACGTACCCAGGCCAATCGCGTGTACGCTCGCTCCCCTCCGACCACACGCGATGACACCCGAATACGGGAAACCAACGAGTCCGCCCACACGGAGGCGTCCCGCGCCCGCGCACAGCATAAAAGTGCGCGCAAACAACAAACGCGTATATACAGCGACGATGAATGCCCCATTTGTTGCTGCAGTGATTGTGGGACACCGCAGGAGGAGGAGAATAGCCAGGGCACGCATTTTTGCACCACGGACAGGCCTTTTTGGGATGCCTGACGACCAGGTCTACGGCAGGTATAGGTTTCCACCCCATATCATCCTAGACCTGGTCAGGGAGTGGGAAGATGACCTCACATCCCCCACCCTTTGCTCCCAAGCATTGAGCCCCTTGGAGAAGCTGCTCAATGTCTTGCATTTCTTGGCCACTGGGTCGTTTCAGCGGACCACTGCCATAGTGGGGGGGGTCTCACAGGCCATGCAGTCACGCTGCCTACACCAGGTACTGGCAATCATGACAGCGCGCCCCTCAGTCCGCAGGCACATATACATGCCCAGAACACCCGCAGAAAGGCAGGCCGTTGTCCTGGATTTTTTCAGGGTGGCACACTTCCCCAAAGTGCTCGGTGCCATAGATTGCACCCATGTGGCCCTACGTCCACCTAGGGCCACTGAGCACATCTACCGAAACCGCAAGCACTGGCATTCCATCAATGTACAGGTGGTATGCGATGCAAAGGGAATCATCACCTCTGTGTATGCAAACTACCCTGGCTCCACCCATGACAGTTTCATATACAGAATGTCCGCCCTGAGCCGGGCCCTGGAAGCTGGGCAGCATGGCGACACATGGCTCCTAGGTGAGTACAAATGCCCTTGCACATGCATGCAAGTCACACACAGACAAATATACCAACCCTAATAATCTGAACAATTATCACCTCCCCAGGGGACAGTGCCTACCCTCTGAGCAACCACATGATGACGCCAATCCGGAACCCCACCACACCACCCCAGGTAAGATACAACGCTGCCCATATTGCAACCAGGGGCATAGTGGAGCGCACATTCGGAGTGCTCAAGTCACGTTTCCGCTCCCTTGACCGCTCTGGTGGGCAACTACTCTATGCACCAGCAGTTGTGTGCAGGATCATTGTGGCAGCATGTGTCCTGCACAATGTTGCAACACGGCAGGGCGTCCCGGTGGACATGGTGGTGCCCCCACATCCCCAACCACAGGCACAGGCGCTGCCCATGGGAGGGGACAGGGCACGTGGCGAGGTAGCCCGGACCCAGCTTGTGGCCACATTTTTCACCTAAACTCCAACCCCTGCGGAGTGCACACAGGCCTGGCACATACCAGGTGACAATCGATGATGACAAAGTGACAGTCAACTGTCACAACCCTACCACCCTGAGATAGTTGCCATGGAAGTGCCACATCGTCTGCATCCCTAGCTACTTAAACACAAGCTATCCTGTGCAACCAAAATGCACACATGACATGAGCCATACACAAGTATTACAAGGCACAATGAGGCAGGGGGGGGGGAACAAGGGAACACAGAGAACGGTACTACTAGGCCAGGTGTCATTGTGATTGTGCAAGTGCAGGGGTAGGGGGAAGGGAAAAGTGCAAGGGTGGGGGGGAGTCCAGTACAGGGGAAGTAGGCCAAAAAATTATACATAGGTCGCCTGGTGGCAACTGCTAAGGTAAGTGCAGACGAGTGCTGGGAAGGGAGGGCTGTAGGGATAGAGAGACAGTACTGCAGTGCAGGGGTTGCCAGGGTGGCAGTGCAAGTGGACAGTGGCTGGGCCAGGGACCGAGGTTGGTGAGAGTGGCCCAGTTGCAGCTCCTGTGCAGTTCCAGTGAACAATTCTGCAAGGGAGAGGCAGAGAGTAAGCAGAAGCAAAGAGGAAGGTCTTGAGGTGCTTCCAGAACTGGAGATGGTTCCCCTCAAGTTCAAGTCAGGAAGTCTGTTCGAGGGGGAGGGCCCTGCTGCGGAGAGAAACCTACCCCCAGCTAGTTGCTCTGAGAAGCGGATGACCTGGACATGCAAGGTGTGCATCACACACACCAGCAAAACAGGCCATGGCCATCACTGTTATGTCAGTCAAACCCTCCCAAACATCAACATGACATGGCAAGCAATACCCATACACCGACCCAGTAACGATAAGGTACACATTTCCATGTCCTAAATGTACAGTGGCATCGGACAATGATGCCTGACCCGGAATCCGATGAAATGACAGACCAACAAAATGTCCCACCAAAAATAAGTCGATTCCTAATGCATTACAACAGTCGTAGACGTAACATCACAATGAATGCCTGGCTATATGCACATGATGCATTGCAAAATGAACACTGCAGCTCATGTGTGCAATGTCCTACTCCTGCATCACACTGCTCAGCGCACAGCACAGTGAACAGCCATTGCGTGTGATGCACACCCTGAGCATCACATCTAAGTGACAGACTACATCAAAAATCAAATTAGGCATGTACTCGAACCATAATCGGTCACAGAACATGTGCTGGCGGGACACAGTGGGCACCAGAAGGCAAACAGTGTACACGTGGATATGCAAGGGTGGGAGGACATGGAGTGCATCCGAGTGCAAGTGTGTGGTTCTGCAAGGACATGCACTCCACATATGCATGTGCACTCAAGTGACCATCAGTGTTCCCTACACATCACATGTGAACATCCACCATGTGTACACCCCAGCATGTCAAACCACTACTATCCCCTCGCACCTGAAAGGAAAACACAACACATGAACAGGCATTGATCAGCAGAACACAACAAGTACATAGGACAACAACATTACAATGTCAGAGTTCCCATCACACTGCAGGGCAACGCAACTATCAACAACAACCCCCCCCCCTCGCAAATGACCATGACCCACTGAACAACTGCACCTGGGTCATGGAGCCTCCAACCCTCATTCCCACCTGGCCACAGGATCACCTTTACCCTTCGTGTCCATCTCCCACCTTGTGTGTAAAGAGATGCCTGAACCCTCAGAATCCACACTCATTTCCAAAATCACAAAATCCAAGGCATGAAAAGGAACCCAAACACCCTCCAGTAGATGACTTGACATAGCAGTACGTCTCAAAGGCCAAGTACTACCACTATGATGCAACAACCAAGGTAGCACAGCAAAACAATGTCACGACAGGATGTGGGACATGTGTGGTACATGACATAGGATGATGCACCATGAATGGATGTGTACTGTCACAGATCCCCTGTACAGGCGCTGGAGTCTCATGAAACAACCACCCACACCATGTCCCGGGTGCCTGCAAGGTCAAACTCACACAGGCCCCTGAGATCCTGGTGGGGAAAGAGGTTCAGGGATATGCAGTCGGGACAGGTGTAGACACACTGGATGACTGGAATGCGTGGCAGGTGAGGGGAGTAGGAATGACACATGAAACCAGGGAATGCACGAAAATGTACAACCTGCATGAACACATGCACAATCCAAACAAACTTGGACATCATTGTCATGGCCTTCTGTAGTCCAGGCTCAGGAGTGGTACGAACCAACCACCCCCTCTAGGGTTTTGGCGCCTGCAAGTTCGGGGCTTACACAGGCATCCGAAACCCCAGTGGGGAAAGAGGGTCAGGGAACATTGCTTGGATAGGCATGGGAAGCAGGAACACCGGGTAGAGGGTACAGGTTTCGAAATTGCATAGGATCACGGGTGATTAGGGTAATAAACATACCAAATAGGACCACACATACATCCATGCATCAGTACACTCCCCAGCAAGCCTATGCAGGGCAGTTTGTAAGAAAATACAACACGACACTTAGCTCTGGTTTTGAGTGCTGGCCTCCTGCCTGCGCACTCTCAGGTCCGGTTACAGGAGCACTGCAATGCTGCAAAGAGAGACACAGTCAGCAACCTGTACGTGCCAATTACACAAAAACACAACACAAAACATGCCCCATAACAACATACAACTCTACAAACAGACAATCTGTGCTCCATGCTTCGTACCCATATATAACATCACCCCTGTGACGGGTCATTCACAGTTAATGCAGTAAGTCAGCCGCTGGTGGGTGCGTGGCAAATGGAACACCAATGTGTCACAATTCACACAACATGCAATGTTCCCTGGGTAAGCAGACAGACCCATATGGCAAGCCATGACTACAGAGCAAGTTGCGTACCACCATGACCAAAACAAAGTTGCCAGTGCATTTATCATGAAGTACGTGGAATAGACATGCACTGCACCCGAGTATGTCCCTTGCTGTATGTCCCTGTGAGCTGCCCCTTTCCATGTCTTGGAAGGCTACATGGTTGATACAAGTGCCTCAATGAACCTTGGTGTACCGCAGGGTATGTGCCACTGCCCCCGCATGTGTCCCAGACAACCCTACTATCAACAGCCATCAGTCCACAAACACATCTGAGCTGCATTGTGTGCTTCAACACCAATATTTGTCTAAGCTCACCCTCAGTGCTGTGACTAAGCCTGCACGTGCAACTCGCCTGGTGCAAGCTTTGCTGTCTAGTGGCCCCCCTGTGATGCTCACCTTGCCTGGAGTTCCTTGGAACATGTCAGCAGTTCTAGGATGTGGGTCTGCAATCACTGTGGCTCTGCATGTGCACACATGTGCATGTGGGCACCAACAAACGGGTCAGGAATTACGTTGTCCAATGGGCCATGTCTGCTGGCAAAGGTGCTCTGGTGCCTCATCCCCCTGCAGAAAGTGCATGAAACACATGATTAATGCATCAAAGTGATCTGTGTGTGTCTCATCATGCATCTCATTACTTGACCATGTCAGAGAGTCACATCACAAATCACACCATCAGTCCGTCTTTCACCTCCAAAATGTGGAACACTATCTACAGCATGATTTGCAACAAGCACGTGTACAGGAAAGATATGAAACATAATACACAATGCATAGCAATCAATGTCCACATTAATCATGACACGCCCCATCTAGCAAAAGCTGAACAGTGGACAATTACACCTAAATCATCCCCACTAGGGGTGTCAACACAAGTCAAAAAGCACCAGACATGCCACAGATATGACAGTCCAAAGCCCTTGTGTAAAATGCTGTTACACCGAACCATCCTTGCGAGCCCATGGATAAGGGAGGCAGGAGTGGCATATGTGAGTCAAGGAACCCAAGCAGCAAACACATACACAAGACAACCATGAAGGGCCCAGCTGGAACAGACAGTGGATGCCTTCAAAAACCACAAGGCACCGCACTGTCACATGTAAGCACAATAGACTACAAATTTTAAACTAACTCAACTATTAACTAATTACACTAACTATGGAAAACCTACATTACCTATTTAAACTAACTATCAAACAGAAACTTAACTAACTAAACTAAAAGAAAAATCAAAAATGGCCACATACGACCCGGGGGGAGGGGAGGCACCCAGGAGGGGGGAGGTACAGGGTGCTGCTCAACATCCACATGCGATGATGCTGAGCCAAAAAAAAATACCTCCATGGGCTCAACGCCTGCACAGCACGACCTATGTGGGAGATAGATGGTCGTCCGAGTCTGGCTCATCCTGATAAGGAGGACGTGGCACAGTAGCCTGGCCACGCCTAGCCGCAGCTTGCCCCTCGTCGGCAGCAAGTCTGCCGGACAGGTGAGCCTGGTTCTGTGTGGCGATGTTACATAGGTCTGCATGCAGGACCTCACGTGATACACGTGCTTCCTCTTGCAAGGTAGCACGTGTAACACTGAGTTCCTCCTGCAAGGCCTGGCTGGACAACCGCTGCACCTCCCGGCAAGCCTGTAGCTCAGCCGAGATGGTGCGCTCAAGCTGTGCAAACCTCTCCTCTGCCTGCTGCCTCTGGGACATCATAAGGACACCCAGAGTGGATCTGAGGGAGGCATACTCCTCCCTCAGGGCATCCATGTGCGCCTCTGCGTGAGCAGCAATTGCTTGACGCAGAGACGACATTTCAGCCTGGCGTGCCCTGTCTGAGGCCGCCATGCCCAGCCTGAGTGAGCGGGCCGTGGACCGTGCCACCTGCTGCTGGAGAAGCACCTGCCTAGCGGGGGGAGCACAGATCGGGCCACACGCTCCATGCTGTCAGCGATGTTCTCCATTGCTGCCCCCTGCCGTTCTGAATTGGCAGTCATGTCTTGCTCCCACTCAGTATACAGCGGTTGCGCGCGGCGACCGCGTTGCCGGGCTTGACCCCTGCGGGACCCAAGGACCGGGGGTCCTCGCTGTGTTGGCACCGCCTGCGGCTGCACGACTACATGCCCCCGTCTACGTGATGTCCCAGGCACATCAGTGACTGGTGTGGAGGGTGACCCTGCGTCCCGATCCACCACGGGCGGAGGAACCAAGACTGTCTGATCCCTCAGTGCAGGGGTCGCAGACAGAGGAGTGTCCACATCAGAATCACTCACCCCTGACACATGGACTTGATGGTCATCCAACTCAACATGGACGTCAGAGTCGTCATCAAGGCTGGACTCATAGGCAGCCAGAGACAGGATGGCCTGCAGCACTTGGGGGTTTTCGTGGCCTACCACCCCACGACCCCCACTAGTGCCGGGTTGATGTGGTCTTACCAACCCTGTGTCTGGCATGACAACACCATCCTCTGCATCCATTGCGTCATCACCTGAAAAATAGAGAGGAAAAGGTCAGTACACATGTCAGAAGCACACAACGCACACACACACACCGACAGCAAAGGCATCTGGCAGACATGTGACACACAACATATGACCTTGCATGCATGCTGGGTCTACTTAGAATAGCTTCTGTGATCAGACCTGTTGGAAGGTGGCAGTTTGCATGGAAGTGGGTCTAAGCAGTGCAGAAAATGTGTACGCCACTCACTACCTACATGTACAAGCACTCCATGGTGTGTGCCAGGAAATGTGAAGGCAGTGCAATTTCAAAATCAGACATCACGTGCATTGTGTATTCAATGTGTACCATGTCTAGAAGGCAAGCACCCCTCCACCCCAGTACCAAAGCAGGGATGCCTAGCATGGTATCAAAAGGCTGACCATACACCTGTGTATTGACAAGCAGTGTTGACTGGCATCAACAGCTTAATGTGATTTCAATTACAACACTGCAAATGATGCTGGGACAGTGGGCAGGACACATGATGGAAGATCCGGAGGCCGGCCACGTGTGAAGAAGACACGACAAGAGTTGGACAGAGTCATTGGCCATTGAACAGGCTGAGGCCTGTGAGCCACACAGATTGTCAGAGCCTAAACATGTGTGCAACGCAGGACTGAGCCACAGTTGACATGGGGAGGCCGATGATATGGCAGGCAATGTATGTAACCAAGGACTCATATTACAGTGATCATCCAGTCAAGGACACATAGGGGCATGTGTGCAATGCACATGGAGCATGAAGGGGCACTCATGTCCCTGCGGGACATCTGACCCATGCACAGTACAAGTGGGATGCCCTGCATCGAGTACTAAGGCTGTACCACACGGCATATGTCTGGCAGTTTCTAAGCTGGATGTTAGCATCTACACAGGACACATGAACATGAAACTACACATTGGCAAGAATGTAGCAGACCAGTGCAAAGGTGGAACTGGGGTGCAGAGTGGCGGAGGGGGGGCAAGGGAGCATGGCCACATGGAGTCCCGCATGCAGGCAGAGGAGACACGCATGACGGTGGCATTGCATTACTTACACATCAGAACCATGTACAGGTCACATGTAGCAGCAATCATGCACAACACATCCCACAAGTGAAACACACACGTCCTCAACAACTACGCATCATCACTCACTGGACTGGGCATCAAAGTCCAGCATCTCTCCCACACCTTCGACCAATTCTGGTGGTATGAACTCCGCAACGAGAGCCTCATGCGGAGTGAGTTCTTCCTCCTCTGGTGCAGGCCCACCGCCAGTCACCAGAGTCAAGTTGTAATTTGAGGCACGCTTGGCCTTAGTGCTGCGCTTGATGTCATTCCAGCGCTTTTTGCACTCCTGCGCCGTGCGCACCTCATGGCCGAATGAACTGACATGTTCCGCCACATGCTTCCAGTGGGTGTCAGGTTGGGCAGCCGTAGTCTGACTAATGGCACCCACTAGCATGTCACGGCTGTGTCCCCGCACGTAGTCCACAAGGAAGTCCAGTTCCTGCTTACAGAAAGGCTTCTTCCTCGACGTGCAGGAGGTCGTGGCTGTGTGTGGGGTCCCAGCCTGTGCTGCAGATGCAACCTTCCTCCTCTTGGACTGTGGCGCAGACCCTGGCTGGCTAATGCCGCCCTGACCAGTATGGCCAGTGGGTTGGGTGGATTGAGCCGAGGGAGTGGCAGGTGGAGGGATGACCAAAGGCCTGACTTGTGTCAGTGGCAGCTGGGTGCCCACTAATGGACCCTGCGCAGCAACATCAGCTGTGGCAGGGTCATTGACCGCAACGGTCCTGGTTGGCAGGCTCACAACCGGGGTGCTGTTGGGTGCATCTGCCCCTGCACTTGCCAACACCCGGCTGTTCGGGGCAGCAGATGACATGACTGCCCCAGGGACACGTGTCTTGGTCTGAGCAGCCCGGCCTGCCCCAATGGTTTCCCCCCTGGCCTGTTGGAGATCTACCAAGGGCTCTTCAAGTGCCAACGCAGCCTGCGCTGGCAGACCCTGAGCCTGGGTGGCGGTGTCCACAACTGCACCTGCAGCTACCGCTACCCTTGGGCCCGTGGCAGTCGATGAAACGGATTGCCGGGTCATACGGGTGCCAGTGCCAGATGCAGGAGCTGCATCCCCCTGAACCACAGGGGGTGGTGGCATGGCTGCACCAACACATGGCACAACATTGTGCTCAAGTGGCGCACCCCTGCCTCTTCCCCCTCTGTGGCTGCCCTGGACACCCTGGAGTCCCCCTACTCCCTGGTCACCACGGCCACGTCCCCGACCACGCCCGCCACGAGGAGGACGCCCAGCTGAGGCGCCCCTCACCTTTGGTAGCCTCCCTACCATGGCACAGATGTAATAGTGCTGGCACAGATGGAGTGGTGCCAATGGGAGGTGTACAGCACAATTGACCTGGGCAATTGGGGTGAAGGGGGTGGGAAGCAAGATGTTAACAGCCCCCCTGCACCTGCAAGGCTATATGTGACCCCGGTGATGTGTTGACAGGTCACGCAACGCTCAGGCACCCCAAAACTGCAGTAAAACCGTGCACGCAACCCTGCAGCCTACGTGCGTGGATTAAACCTCCCGCAGTACGCGGTGGCACCCAGTAACACGTATAACGCGTACGCGTGGGACACGCAGGCTACAATGACATCGAAAATGGGTGCGATACACAGGGGCACCCGCAGTGGGAAAAGGAGCGTTTGCGACTCACCGTCTGACTAGCGCGATGCAGAAAAACACGCGTAGCCAATACCCCCGCCAAAAGAAGAGATACGTCCTTGAGAGCTGTGAAGTAGATGGCGCGCGAAACGACTGGAAGCAGCAACACACGTCGGTCTCCACGAAAGGCACGTACAGCGAACTGCTGGGCCCGCTCACCTTTAACCCGTGCTGAGGGAAACGCACGCGCGCGTCACGTCACATGCAGACGTGCACTTTTTCACGTTTGATTACGCGCATTACACGCGGACGTGCAGTTTTTCACGCGCGCACGCTTATGCATGGACCCTTTCCTCCTATTACACGCGGACGTGCAGTTTTTCACGCGCGCTTACGCGCATTACACGCAGCGTGCAGATTTTTCACGTGCCTATTCACTCCGTATGAAGCTGGCCACGCGAAAACACACGGAAGACCACGCTCCTGCCCAGAAGGCCAATTCACTGGCCCCCAGTGCCCCAAGCAGCCTCCCACATGCCATCTGCTGCTGCCTGCCTGCCTGCCTGCTGCCACCGTGCCCTGCCATTTGGTGCCTGCACATCAGCCATCTGCAGGGTTCCAGTTGCTGTGTCCACCCCTGCTGGTACAGAAGAGTCCCGACTCAAATGACATCGCTCCACAGCCCAGCCCCAGGACCCAGTTGGTCACCCACTCCTGCCCCCGGGGTTGCCATGTCGAGCACATCCACATCTGACACCAGTGGCAACCCCCGGCCAGAGGGGCAGAGGGGCACCAGCTTCACTGCCACCGAAGTTGGTGTCCTGGTGGAGCATGTCCTGGGGCAGTATGATGCCCTCTTCGGATCGTCCCGCGCCAACAGGGAAGGACGGGAGAGGACGCGGAGGGGGTGGCAACCCGCACCATCCAGAAGGTCAAGAAGCGCTGGGAGGACTTGAGGTCCAGGACCCTCATAAAGGCCCGGCGCCTTGTGGAGGGGGGCCGGGGCCGCATGAGTTCCATCCAGTTGAGGGTCCTGGAACGCGCACACCCAGCGCTCCACAGCCAGGTCCTTGAGAGGGAGACCCGTCTGGAGTTGAGCGGTAAGTGGCCAAGCATTGCTGTGTGAGACAGGGCATGTTGCAGTGTGCTGGTTGTCTGATACTTGCCTGCATGTGTGACATAGGCCATGTACGCATGTATGTGTGCAGGGACATCATGGTAATGCATGTGCGACCTGTAATGTGTGAACCGCATGGTTGTTGCATGTGTTTGAATGTGACATGGGGAGCCCTGTGCAGATTGCACACATGACAGCATGGAAGTCTCTGTTCCTGGACATGGGTGGGGGCCTGGTGGAGGGTGCCCCTGGTGGCGGGGGGGTGGGGGTGCTGGGAGACATGGGTGGGGGCCTGGTGGAGGCTGCCCCTGGTGGCTGAGGGGTGGGGGTGCTGGGAGACATGGGTGGGGGCCTGGTGGAGGGTGCCCCTGGTGGCTGGGGGGTGCGGGTGCTGGGAGACATGGGTGGGGGCCTGGTGGAGGGTGCCCCTGGTGGCTGTGGGGGTGGGGGTGCTGGGAGACATGGGTGGGGGCCTGGTGGAGGCTGCCCCTGCACTGCTGGGGGGTGGGGGTGCTGGGAGACATGGGTGGGGGCCTGGTGGAGGGTGCCCCTGGTGGCGGGGGGTGGGCGTGCTGGGAGACATGGGTGGGGGCCTGGTGGAGGGTGCCCCTGGTGGCTGGGGGGTGGGGGTGCTGGGAGACATGGGTGGGGGCCTGGTGGAGGCTGCCCCTGGTGGCTGGGGGGGTGGGGGTGCTGGGAGACATGAGTCGGACATGGGTGGGGGCCTGGTGGAGGCTGCCCCTGGTGGCTGGGGGGTGGGGGTGCTGGGAGACATGGGTGGGGGCCTGGTGGAGGCTGCCCCTGGTGGCTGGGGGGGTGGGGGTGCTGGGAGACATGAGTCGGACATGGGTGGGGGCCTGGTGGAGGCTGCCCCTGGTGGCTGGGGGGTGGGGCTGCTGGGAGACATGGGTGGGGGCCTGGTGGAGGCTGCCCCTGGTGGCTGGCGGGGTGGGGGTGCTGGGAGACATGAGTCGGACATGGGTGGGGGCCTGGTGGAGGCTGCCCCTGGTGGCTGGGGGGTGGGGGTGCTGGGAGACATGGGTGGGGGCCTGGTGGAGGCTGCCCCTGGTGGCTGGGGGGGTGGGGGTGCTGGGAGACATGAGTCGGACATGGGTGGGGGCCTGGTGGAGGCTGCCCCTGGTGGCTGGGGGGTGGGGGTGCTGGGAGACATGGGTGGGGGCCTGGTGGAGGCTGCCCCTGGTGGCTGGGGGGGTGGGGGTGCTGGGAGACATGAGTCGGACATGGGTGGGGGCCTGGTGGAGGCTGCCCCTGGTGGCTGGGGGGTGGGGGTGCTGGGAGACATGGGTGGGGGCCTGGTGGAGGCTGCCCCTGGTGGCTGGGGGGTGGGGGTGCTGGGAGACATGAGTCGGACATGGGTGGGGGCCTGGTGGAGGCTGCCCCTGGTGGCTGGGGGGTGGGGGTGCTGGGAGACATGGGTGGGGGCCTGGTGGAGGCTGCCCCTGGTGGCTGGGGGGTGGGGGTGCTGGGAGACATGGGTGGGGGCCTGGTGGAAGGTGCCCCTGGTGGCTGGGGGGTGGGGGTGCTGGGAGACATGGGTGGGGGCCTGGTGGAGGGTGCCCCTGGTGGCTGGGGGGGTGGGGGTGCTGGGAGACATGGGTGGGGGCCTGGTGGAGGCTGCCCCTGGTGGCTGGGGGGTGGGGGTGCTGGGAGACATGGGTGGGGGCCTGGTGGAGGGTGCCCCTGGTGGCTGGGGGGTGGGGGTGCTGGGAGACATGGGTGGGGGCCTGGTGGAGGCTGCCCCTGGTGGCTGGGGGGGTGGGGGTGCTGGGAGACATGAGTCGGACATGGGTGGGGGCCTGGTGGAGGCTGCCCCTGGTGGCTGGGGGGTGGGGGTGCTGGGAGACATGGGTGGGGGCCTGGTGGAGGCTGCCCCTGGTGGCTGGGGGGGTGGGGGTGCTGGGAGACATGAGTCGGACATGGGTGGGGGCCTGGTGGAGGCTGCCCCTGGTGGCTGGGGGGTGGGGGTGCTGGGAGACATGGGTGGGGGCCTGGTGGAGGCTGCCCCTGGTGGCTGGGGGGTGGGGGTGCTGGGAGACATGAGTCGGACATGGGTGGGGGCCTGGTGGAGGCTGCCCCTGGTGGCTGGGGGGTGGGGGTGCTGGGAGACATGGGTGGGTGCCTGGTGGAGGCTGCCCCTGGTGGCCGGGGGGTGGGGGTGCTGGGAGACATGGGTGGGGGCCTGGTGGAGGGTGCCCCTGGTGGCTGAGGGGTGGGGGTGCTGGGAGACATGGGTGGGGGCCTGGTGGAGGCTGCCCCTGGTGGCTGGGGGGTGGGGGTGCTGGGAGACATGGGTGGGGGCCTGGTGGAGGCTGCCCCTGGTGGCTGGGGGGTGGGGGTGCTGGGAGACATGGGTGGGGGCCTGGTGGAGGCTGCCCCTGGTGGCTGGGGGGTGGGGGTGTTGGGAGACATGGGTGGGGGCCTGGTGGAGGGTGCCCCTGGTGGCTGGGGGGGTGGGGGTGCTGGGAGACATGAGTCGGACATGGGTGGGGGCCTGGTGGAGGCTGCCCCTGGTGGCTGGGGGGTGGGGGTGCTGGGAGACATGGGTGGGGGCCTGGTGGAGGCTGCCCCTGGTGGCTGGGGGGTGGGGGTGGTGGGAGACATGGGTGGGGGCCTGGTGGAGGGTGCCCCTGGTGGCTGGGGGGTGGGGGTGCTGGGAGACATGGGTGGGGGCCTGCTGGCAGGTGCCCCACAGTGCTGGGGGGTGGGGGTGCAAGGGGACATGTGGCTTGGCTGGGGGGCATGGCCATGGTGGATGGGCTGCCTGTGGGACATGACATGGGGTGCAGGGTAGTCCCCTGTGGTGTGGGATGCCTGCAGAGGTCGTGGAGGGGGTAGAGGGGAGACCTGGGAGGACCCACACTGCCAATTCACGTCTTGAACTTCCCGCACACCCACCACCCGCGCACCCCTGAAATCCACGTACCCAGGCCAATCGCGTGTAGACTTTCTCGCGCACCCCTGAAATCCACGTACCCAGGCGAATCGCGTGTAGACTTTCTCGCGCACCCCTGTAATCCACGTACCCAGGCCAATCGCGTGTAGACTTTCTCGTGCACCCCTGAAATCCACGTACCCAGGCCAATCGCGTGTAGTCTTTCTCGCGCACCCCTGAAATCCACGTACCCAGGCCAATCGTGTGTAGACTTTCTCCCGCACCCCTGAAATCCACGTACCCAGGCCAATCGCCTGTAGACTTTCTCGCGCACCCCTGAAATCCACGTACCCAGGCCAATCGCGTGTAGTCTTTCTCGCGCACCCCTGAAATCCACGTACCCAGGCCAATCGCGTGTAGTCTTTCTCGCGCACCCCTGAAATCCACGTACCCAGGCCAATCGTGTGTAGACTTTCTCGCGCACCCCTGAAATCCACGTACCCAGGCCAATCGCGTGTAGACTTTCTCGCGCAACCCTGAAATCCACGTACCCATGGCCAATCGCGTGTAGTCTTTCTCGCGCACCCCTGAAATCCACGTACCCAGGCCAATCGTGTGTAGACTTTCTCGCGCACCCCTGAAATCCACGTACCCAGGCCAATCGCGTGTAGTCTTTCTCGCGCACCCCTGAAATCCACGTACCCAGGCCAATCGCGTGTAGACTTTCTCGCGCACCCCTGAAATCCACGTACCCAGGCCAATCGCGTGTAGACTTTCTCGCGCACCCCTGTAATCCACGTACCCAGGCCAATCGCGTGTAGTCTTTCTCGCGCACCCCTGAAATCCACGTACCCAGGCCAATCTGTGTAGACTTTCTCGCGCACCCCTGAAATCCACGTACCCAGGCCAATCGCGTGTAGTCTTTCTCGCGCACCCCTGTAATCCACGTACCCAGGCCAATCGCGTGTAGACTTTCTCGCGCACCCTGAAATCCACGTACCCAGGCCAATCGCGTGTAGTCTTTCTCGCGCACCCCTGTAATCCACGTACCCAGGCCAATCGCGTGTAGACTTTCTCGCGCACCCTGAAATCCACGTACCCAGGCCAATCGCGTGTAGACTTTCTCGCGCACCCCTGAAATACACGTACCCAGCCCAGCCGCGTATGGAAACACCCGCACACCCCTGGAATACACGCTCCCAGCTCTGCGTTTGCTGCTGCCCTTTGCGCTGGGTTGGGGATTTTGATGGCTTTTCCCTGCGCGAGAGGCGTTCTTGGAGGCGTAACTGGCGCTGCTGCAGGGTCGCTGCGCAACTGTGCGCCACGGCTGGTTTTGGTGGCTGGAATCCATGAATACGCTGTGCGCGGAAATGGATTTTAGCGCACGCGGCTGGCGCAGGGATTCGCACGCGCACACTGTGCGCCAGCCGCGTGCGCCACTTGTGCGCTGAATTCTATGAATCGGCCCCCAAATAGCTTAGATAACTGGGTGGTGGTGACCTTTGTGCCCCCCATTGTAGTGGAAAGAATTTGTAAAAATGCTGGGCGTCTAAGACAGTTAGGTTTTGATGTTCAGGTTTTTATCCAAGCATCACATAAAACATTTGAGACTGAAGGAAATATCCTAGTGGACTATCAGTCTGGCCATAGAAATTCAGATGCAAACACCGACCCCAGGAGACAAAGGGGAAGATGGGCGGACACCACCATACAAAACCGGTGAAAGAACAAAGGGTTAAGTGTTAAATGCTTCACAATTCTCTCCTGGAATTCGAGAGGGCATGGGTCCTTCCCACACAATGTGGAAACAATGAACACACTGAGAGCTACGTCCTGTTTTTGCTTACAAGAGAGATGGTTATGTGACTAGTTTTTTTGGATGGTTATACTTTAATCTTCCATTTAGCAAACCCCCATCTGAAGGGTAGACCTAAAAGTGGCTTGTGCATTGGAGCTGGAGGTACATCGAACCTGGTTGAATTTGTCCAGGGTCTGGCCCACCCAAACCTTTTGGCGGTATCTTTAACAAACCCTGGGAAGAGCTCTCTAGCAATTTTAGTGGCAACACTGTCTGACACCCCAGGTGGGACCATGTCTTTAGAAATCATGAATGCTATGACAGAAACCTTAAAAGCCTGGGTGGTTAAATACCCAGGCACAATGGGATTTGTAGCAGGGGATTTCAATATCGACTGTGTTCAAGCACAAATGTGAAGAGAAGGAACAAACATGGGCCCCAGATTGAGGGGGAGGGTGAGGGCAGGGGAATGGTTGAGAGCAATGGCTGAGTTCAATCTCACCCCCATGGCGGGGGGGGGGGGGCTGGTGGTTCAGAGATGGTTACGTGGTCCAATGGGCATGTTGGCACTTGAATCGATTGTATATTTACCAATAGCCAGGCAGGGAGCCTAATGCCTATGCTAGAGATCGGAGCAACAAAGGCAATCAACCATTTAATGCTGATAATGTCTTCGGAGAAATCATTACAAACAGTTAGAGATGGGCAGAAGGGCAAGGTGGAGGTTAATCCTGGAGGCAATCACCTCTGTTAGTCAGTAAGTAGGATTGAAAAATGTGAAAATGTGTAATGTCCAACTGAGAAGTCATAATTTGGTGGGCAGTGGGCCTCAGTCACAGTATCTTTTAGGGGTGAGTGTCTGCCAAATTTTGCAGAATATCACGACATCTAGACAAGTGGTTACCCAAATCGGTCCCTTTAGATACAACTGTAGATTTGACCAAGAGATCGCTAGAAGGAAGAGAGAACTAAATTCAGCTTTGCAAGTCGTAGGTACAAATCATTCTTATTCTGGGTTGGAAAAGAGAGAAAAGATAGCCAGCTTGAAGAAAAGATACAAAAGTTGGGTGAGAAACCATTGGTTATCGCAAAACGATGAGGGCTGGAAGTATTAAAATAGGTTAATCAGGATAAACGTTTCAAGATAAATTCTGTCATGTGCTGGGGAGTTCCCAACAAAGGCCTTATCAACTCAGGGAATTAGTGGCTGTCACGGAAGAAAACTGGGCCGATTATATAAAGAAAACCTTTGATGGCCCCCACAGCATGCTTGGGGATGCTAGATCTATGGCAAAAACCAGGGTCAGTGAATATATAAAAACTTTCGATGTAGAGGCAAAAATGTATCAACTGAAACATCCCGTGCAGTAGGCCCGGATGGCTTGTCCAACCAGGTGTTTAGGGCAGTTGTTGAACTGTGAACACACATCCTAAAATAAATATTTGCACAAGTTTGTCTAACGGCAATATCCCGGAGACCTGGAATAATTCCATTCTAATTCCAGTCTTTAAAAATGCTCAGAGTGATCTTCCAGAACACTACAGGCTTTTAGCCATGTTAGATTGCAGTGGGAACATCTTTGCC
This sequence comes from Ambystoma mexicanum, assembly GCF_040938575.1. Classification (NCBI taxonomy): domain Eukaryota; kingdom Metazoa; phylum Chordata; class Amphibia; order Caudata; family Ambystomatidae; genus Ambystoma; species Ambystoma mexicanum. Next base: position 1,220,887,894 of record NC_090930.1, on the reverse strand, counting down.
AGCATTCTGCTGGAAATATTATCCACATGGGTGGCCGAAAAGGGACTGCTAACTTATCAACAAATCGGTTTTAGGAAAGGGTGTGCAACAACCCATGCTATCCGGACACTACTGATGTCAATTTCAGACACTGAGCTTAAGTCTGGCTCGACATTATATGCCCGTTTCATGGATTTCACAGCTGCATTCAAAGGTTTGGACGGAGACAAGCTATGGAAAATACTGGAAGATTGGCAAATTGATCCATCATTGCTATATTTTATCAAAGCTTTCTATAGCACAACAGAGGTCAGAATCCAACTTTCACAGGACGGGGAACTATCTAATCCCATACCGACGATGAGAGGACTGAAGCAGGGATGTGCTTTGGTACCCCTGCTATTCAATCTTTATTTGTCCCTACTCGCACGGAGGTTGAGCGAAGCAATGAACTTCACCTCCGCAATATGGGAATAAAGGCCGGGTCTGCATATCATATGCAGATGACGTGGTGGTCTTAGATAGAACTAAAATTGGATTAAAGTGTTCTCTGCAGGCTCTTTTTGACCATGCTAGCGATCTCGGCTTGAGACCAAATATCAATAAAACTAAAATTATGGTTTTTGGAAAAGGGGCACGAGCCACTAATATGTTTGAGTGGTGTATTGAGGGCGAAAAAGTGGAAATGACCCACGATTATAGGTACCTGGAAATTACCATTAGGACTACATTTTTTGGTACACTTCTGTTAGAGAAGGTAACACAAAAGGTATGGAATAAATGGCTCTTATTAAGGAAGTCGATTGACTCCCAAGGAGGGGAAGCATAGAAGCTCTGGTAAAACCAGACGTCCTTTCCGGGTCCCGCAAGGGGAAGAGGGAGCTAATACCGGGCTCAAATGGGAATGAGGAATGGTTCCTTCAAGGAGGAATTACTGGTTTCTCCAGTGTTGGAATGACCCGGTTATTCCTCATTGAAGGAACCTGGTATTGGAGCCCGGTATAGAGGCAGCCATGGTGCTAATAGCACCATGGCTACCTCCATACTCATAATGAGGCCCATATACTCTGTTCATAAAACAAACTGTATTTATAGGGAAGTCAGACCTTATCAAACACATTTAGTATAGGGCACACCTATTCATGGGGAGTAAAACCATCAGTTACTTGTAGAATACTTTACAGTAATTCAAGGGTAGTAGACCGTTTTAGCCATGCAGCGACACTCAGCTAAGGAATCACTTAGTAAGCCAACCCTGTTACCAGGATATATTTCTGAATAGTATAACACAAATTCATGGAACAGCATAAACCTATAAATTCATTCAGGAAAACACACAGTTATACAATGTGAGTAAACTCTATGGTGTGATATATTATTACAGTTGCATTTTAGATTAGTGTAACACAGAATAAGGTAAATAATAACTTTCTACACTAATTAAAGATTGCACCAAGCAGACCAAGGTCACCTAGACCTACAATACACTGTTTAAGAATGGCACACATCTATTCTAGGTATGTAACACCTAAGGGTGAAATATATATTATTACAGTTGCTTTTCAGATCAGTGGAACACAGACTAACTTAAGCAATAACGTTTAAACTTATTTTAGGCTGGCACACAGCTATTCAAGGTAAGTACAACCCAAGGCAGACTTATATTAGACAGGCTATACAGCAGGTCATTGGAAACAAGACATAGTTGGTTAACTTGTACACTAATATTCTGAAAGAAATAATTAAGTTAAGCCAACAGCATTACCAATTGGTTATGCCAAAAGGCATAACCAATTCACAGGTGAGTAAAATAACCTTGCATATACCTTTCAGAATGGCAGAACACATTCAAGGTTAGTAAGAATGTTTGGATTTGCTCCCTGTCAGAGTTACAGCTACCAACCAACTTGTTCACAAGTATGTAATTTTTAAACATGTGTTATATTTTTTAAGGCAGAATCCTTTTCTTACCCAGTCCTTCCCTAGTCTATTGCATGAGTTCTTTAAGAGGCAGACGAGGGACCCTAGATATCTAGGTGCCAGCTGTAGGCAGAGTGAGATAGGGTTAATTTGCAGGAGGTCTCTTCAAACAAGTAAATATTTCACTTTAGAGCTAGTTAGGGACCAGGGACTTCTGTGAAGGCACCCTAGGAGGATTCCAGCAGTGGACCTGGGTGAACTGGATGAGAGGACTCCCAATCACAAGAAACACCCCAAAGCTACACAGGAACCACAAAAGCCTTCATTTGAGTAAATACCCCAGCCAACACAATACCTTAGCACAGAAGAGCTGTGTAACAGTATTGAATTGTACTGAATTGCTGAACTGTGTGGTCAGAGCACACTTTATTTGCCCTTTGGAGGCATTAGACCCTTTCTCCCTTTTCCCGACTCCTGTCCCCCACAGTCGCGTCATCCAAATGCACCGCAGGCTCAAAAGACTCACGTCAGAACGAAGCGCTGATGCAAAGCCTGTTTGGGCCTGTTCAGGCAGTTCGACGGTCGGCGTGGCGGACTGCTGTTGATTAATATAAGAGCTTGTCCGTTGCCTGAATTTATTCTGGTGAGACACACTGCCAATCATATTTCATTGATATAAACTGATTGACACTGTCCCTGGATACTGAAGGGTATGTGTAGTGAATGTAAGTTATACAAATGTTGAATTACTCTGCTGAGAAATTACAGAAGTTGCAACAAAAGGGGGGAGTGGACCTTGAACAAAATTAGACACCTCGCTAATAATAAAAATGCATCAAAAGGGCATTCCACTGCCCTTTTACAAGCTACCATGATCAATGCAAGGTCAGCTATAAAAAATCCTGTAGCATTACATGATCTTATTATAGCTATTAACCTGGGCATCCTTTATATAACCGAGTCCTGGTTCAATGATGCCCCGGCTGCTCATTTCCATCTCCTGGTGCTGGAGAATTATCAAATTGGCTATGATTGCCCGAATCACCTTAGAATTGTCGAACTTCCAAACTTTAAACTGGGGTATACAGTCCAAACTTTTAAGTTGTACTTTGCACACTTCCCAAAATTGTTCTGTTCACTGGGTGTTGTATTCAGGCCAAATTGGTTCCTTTTTACAAGGGCTTGATAGTTATGTGGGAGCAGAGGCTCCACACTACCAAAACAGAATTATCTCGGGTGATTATAACATTTGGTGCAATATATCTGACAACCCTGAGTACTTGCAGCTCAAGGATAGTATGTCCTCTCATGGTTTCTCCCTAATGACTAAATCTGTATCTCATGTAGGGGGTCACTGTCTGGACATAGTTATGTCCAGAGGCAAGATAGTATACCACCATAAGAACATTCCAGTATCATGGTCAGACCACTTTTTGGTCAATTTTGCCATTCCAAATGACATAAGACAACATGAAAATTCCACTAGTTGTAGTACTCAGTATACAAGCAGTAAATAAAATGGACATTATTAGCAGTTCCGATTTATTGAAAGGATTTTCAGTCTGTCCAACTGACTCAGGGTGTGCTGAATTATATTCTAATCTTATGACATGCCGACAAGCAAATTGTGAAAGGTTGACCCCTATTATTCGTACCAATAAACCCAGTCCTAGGAATAATCAGTGATACAATGACTCACTGAGGACAAAGAAAAAAGAGTATCGCCGCAGGGAAAAGCTATGGTTAAAAACTAAATATTCTGCAGACCTCTTCGATGCCAAAGCAGCCCTATAAAATACAAAGAAGGCATTATTGGAGCCAAAACAGACTGTTTTCAAAAACAAATAGATCTGGCCCTTAAGAGTCCTAAAACCTTATTTGAAACTGTAAAAAAAAATGTTTGCCCCTCCTGTACTATTCCGCGCCTTATGCCATCTCTGTCTTTGGATAATTAATTCAATGTTTTCTTTACAGAAACAATTGACTTGTTTAGAGTCAACATAGACCTAGAAGCCCTGTCAGGATCCAGTACCCACCAGATCACGAATACAAGGCCTGAGCCTGAGTTAGATCAGACCTCTGCAAAGTTTGACCTTAAATCTGTGGATTTGTATATGATTAGCAATCTTTTGTCGAAGTTAAAACCTACTAACCATAACTGTGATCCAATTTCTGCATATCTGGTTAGAAGACATGTGGAAGCCCTAAGCGCTCCCATGTTGGCTATCATAAACGCTTCATTGACACAGGACTGTATGCCAATGGAATTAAAAAGGTCCTACATTACACCTCTACTGAAAAAGAATACATTGGATCCTAAGGTACTCCCGTCTAATTGCAGGCCTATCTTGGTTATCCAAGATTTTGGAAAAGATTGTCATGACTCAAGTATAGGCCTTCTTGGAGGATCAGAGACTTCTGGATTTGTATCAATCCGGTTTTAAACCGGGCCATGAGCTCGAGATGGCACTATTGACAGTCTGGGACGACATTCTTAAGGCAGCCCACAAGGGTGATATTAGCATGCTAGTCATGGTGGACCTATCGGCTGCCTTTGATACAGTAGATTTTGAGATACGTATCTCAAGACTTTCCGTCATGGCCCAGGTCTCCAATGCTTCTTTGAAATGGTTCATTTCTTTTCTAAATGATCACGTCCAACAGGTCAAATTGGGGACATTCATCTCAGACTTCTTGCCAGTTAAATATGGAGTCCCTCAGTGCTACTTACTGTTGTTGTTGCTTTTCAACATTTATATAGCCCATTGTTGGAAATCTTTGCAGAGTTCGGCCTACTTTATCACTCTGATACTGATGACAGAAAGATCTATGTGCGCTTAAATGAACCCATGGAAGCCACACTTAGGGCCTCATTACGACCCTGGTGCTAATGGTTTAACGGCGCCGTAAAGAGCGTCGGCGCCATTAAAGCATTAGCGCCTGATTACAAGGTCCCTTAGTGGGTTGGAGGCTTTAACGCCTGCTTTTTGCAGGCGTCAAAATCCAACCCGCTAAGGGACCTTGGAGCTAATTACGGCAACCGTAATTTACGGTGCCTTAATTAGCGCCTTCCCCATCCCCATTATGCCCTATGGGGCAAAATGGGAATGGGGAAGGGCAAATGGTGAATGAGGAATTACTGCCCCCGCCAACCTTGTGATGGGGGCGGTAATTCCGCCATCCACCATGCCGGGGACCGGCATGGACCATGGTGCTAATAGCACCATGGTCCAGCGCCTGGGTCGTAATGAGGCCCTAAGAGTACTTGCATGTGGCTGTAAAATCAAGAGTTGGATCGTTGCTAATAAACTCCAGTTAAATCCAAGCAAAACAGAGGTCATCCTGTTTGGTCCCAAGAACAAAGTGGAAAAACTCTATCATATTTACCCTGTCCTGAGCTTTTTGAGGCCTCTACATCATTTGTCTCAAAGGTAAAAAATGTTGGCTGTCTCTGGAAGGCAAATCTAAGCTGAAATTTGCAAGTCAATGAGCCAGTTAAATCTGTTTATTACCAACTCAGATTGGTAAAACCACTATTAGCATTTAAGAAGCAAATCCAGCGGTTGCAGGAGGCACAGAAATCAGCCATTAGGATGATCTTTTCTTTGCCATGTCGCTCAAGTATTTTGCAACCTTAGAGGGACCTACAATGCTTGCCTGTACAACAGAGGGTGCTGTTTAAGAACCTCGGTTTGGTTTTTAAGTGTATTCAGGGACCGCTCCGAGATATCTGGTGTCAAAGATATTGGCCTATCACCCAGAACGCTGCTTCCGTTCATCTCAACAACAGCTTCTGGTGGTCCCCAATTCAAATTCTGTGACATGGGTTGATGGACGCTTTTCCCCTGCATGGAATGCTCTACCCTACAAGCTCTGGAAAATTGAGTCCTTGCTGGAGTTCAGGAAAACACTGAAAACTCATCTTTTCAACTAAAAACAGTAAACAATGCTGGATTTCTGTTTCTGTATCACTCTACTATCTGCACCCAGATGCATTTTTTTTGTCCGGGTTCCCCTGTGGAAATGCGTGTTACAAATTTCCAAATACATATATACATACATACAAGACTTCTGCATCTGCAGCCAAAAACCTGGTTGATGGATTCCTTTTCATGAAAACTGAAGGCAGGACACTTGAAGGGATTTTGCAGCAGGGATCAATGGAGATGACTGCAGGCAGGAGTTTTTTCATGGCTGGATGCAGCTCTGTGGTTTTCCTGCCCTTTTCAATAGCCAGGAGAAGGCACGAATATCACTGTTCAGATTCTCATCTCTAATATGGCTCAGCACTCTTTTGAGGGGATTTTAAGGAGTAACATAATTTTTCTAGAGTACCAGGTTAAGGTCACCAAAGTTTCAGCTCTATTTGGAATTCAGAAGACTATGCACTGTATGATGGTTGAGGTTCTGGGGTATTGGAGTATTGCAGCCCTGCAAGGGAGCAGCACAATATGGGATGGCTCAAAATGCACGTTGTCTTGAGTCTAGAGGATCTCACTAGGTTCTGCCTCATGTTCATCCTTTTGGGGATCCACAGGTTGTTTGTAAGAAAGGGTTACACAGCAGGCTTTTCAGTCTATGGAAATCATTGCAGTCATCTTTCTTCATCTTCCTCTTTGCTTTCAGTTCCAGTGTTTGAATTGTCAGCAACCTCCAAGTTTAGAGTATTTAACAGGAACTACAGTACAACTTCTGCAATCTCTACATTAATTTTACATAAAGAGGCGGTCTGGCACTCCAATCAGGACATCCAGCCCCCCATTGAAACTGAGCACCTTTCAGGCATGGTGAAAGACAAAGGGCTGCAGACTGTTGGCCTCCTCCCTCACTTCCTACCTTCTCAGACACTCTGGAGCTTTGGCAGTGAATACAAAGGATTCCCGACAAAGACAAAACCCCCACTGAAGTAGTAACCAGCAATAAACGTAGGGGAAGTCTTCAGAAACTATAAGCAAACAAGAAATGGCAAAAAAGGAACAAGCCAACCATTTTAGTAAAATGGTGGTCCTTCTGTGCATTACTGTCTGTGGGTTGATATGTAGCAAGAAACAAAGCATGTTTTGGATTTGGTTTGTAGTCTTTCTCCCCAGCAACCTGTGGATGGTTGGGCAGTGCTTCCCTGCTGACTCAGCTGTCCTTCCCTGAGTTTTCCACTGTCACTGTACAATGTAATATGTTTAGGTCTGAGAAACTAAAATATTCTGATGCTGATAATATTTTTCTACCATAGGGTATCTCTTACCAAAGGGTGCATAAGTGAATGGAGGCAAGACACTAAACAGTAGCTCACTTTTACTCTAATGAAATCTAGATATGGAATATGACATGGTGGGGGTAGTAGGTTTTAGCCTGGGAATTTAGGGATACCTAAATGTGAACCACAAGGGGGCACGAACACAAATGTCAATAACCCAAACAAAAAGGCAACATTCTCTCCCAGAGATAGTCAGAAAGGCGACAAAGTGTGAAACAATTCAAAGCCTTTGGTTAGGGAAATCTAGGTGAGGGCAAGATGGAGCACAGTATGTTGCGCTATACTCTCAAAGGGGTGCCCAGTTATGAACCACAATGGTATACAAAATAGAACAATTCAATGCTCCATCCAAACTGCAGGTTTGTATAACTCCTGGCCCTGAGGGCCAGAACCCTAAGCGGTTTTCATGATATCCCTCATTAATATTCATGAGAAAAAATGTGCATGCATTTAGAATCATTGTATGCAAATTTATCTCATGAGTAATAATTTGTCATAAAAATGTGTCATGTTTCCAGCCCTCAAGGCCTGGAGTTGGACAACCAAGATCTCAAGGATGCCTAGACATGAGTTCACTGCAGCGTGCTCTCACAGAGAGTCCCTTATATGAAACCCAACAGTATTTTAAAAATAACACACATACATGAAACACATCATATTTTAAAAAGCAAAAAGCTCTATTAAATTTGCTTTCGTAGGGACATCTAGACTTTGAACACAATAGTGCAAAGTACAATGCAATCTAATGTGCGTTTTAGTGATGCCTATTGGGAAATTTGTAGAAACAATGCATTGTACTTTCTTAAGTATAGTTAGATAAGAGAAATTTGGTAAAACAAAGAATGGCATTCATGAGGGATATCTAGGTCTGAGCAATGTGGAACGTAAACTGTGATGAAGCACCTTCACGGGGACTCTCAGACAGGGAACACAATCGTGTAGGAAATAAGTTAATTTGTCATCTTAGGGATGCCTAGGTGTGCGTACAATGCAATGCACTTTCTCAGAAACACATAGATATAATACACAACAGTGTATAAATTAGGGAATTCAGTGTGTTGTCTTTGGGGAACCTAGATGGAAGTACAATGCAAAGCCCTTCACAGGGATACCTAGACATGTGACACAATAATATGTGAAATGAACCAGTTCAGTGCATTATCATAAGGATACCTGTATGTCAGAACAGTGTAATGTCTTTTCCTAGATAGGAAACACAAAGGCATACAAAGTGCAACAGCTGAATGCTCCATCCTAGCTACGCCAAGGTAGGACACAGAGCGGCATATAAAATGGACAACCCTGGGAAACCCAGATGTGGATGACAACAGTGCAGAATATATAGCTAGGCCATGTGATTGTTCAGGGATTCCTCTATGTGAGCGATACACAGTACACATTTAAATTCTAGGGATAGCCAAATCTGAACCAGTGCATGGCCTACGTTAGCGATATCTATATGCGAGCACCGTGGAGCTTAAAAGAAGACTATGCACAGGGACAACCATATATGACACAGTACGATGCAAATCCCCATACACGAAACACCCAGGTATGACACACACAAGTATTGGGAGTGAAGCAAGTTGATGCATTCTCTTTGGGATATCTGGATGTAAGTGTGTTCTGCAATGCCCTTCCACAGGAACACCTAGAATGAAACAAAACAATATACAATATGAAGTCACTTAGTACGTCATCCAAGCGATACCTAGGTATGAGTAACATGTAATTGCGTTCAGAACGTTATCACTTACACACAAATGTCTCTCCAGCCTAGCGCCCGAATACCAGACAGACAAATTCTCACAAAACCGTTCAGACTGACCAACAAGATGCTCACAACTACACTGCCTTAAGATCCCTAGGTTAAAGCTTCAGAAGGCAGGGGGCAGCACTTTCCCGGTTCTAGCAGCAACAATGTGGAACTCACTTCCACTAGCCCTTAGAGCTGAACCCTCCTACCTCAATTTCAGGAAAAATGTGGCTCATGACGCAAGAGACACAAAAACCTGCACGTATATCCTCACTGCCCATCTCTGTGCTATGTGTGATTCACTTTATGGAATTGTGTATTGTCTCAATTGTATGCAAATGTATAAACCTATATAACTGTAAGAACACACGCAAATACCTAAGGGATTGGTGCGCTATACAAATAAACAAATAAATAGATAAACATGTTTTTCCATGGATAGATAGACTATAACACACAGCAGTTTATACAATTCATAAAACAATGCGGCTTCCCAAGAGCACCCAGACGTTGAGTACAGCAGAAAGCAATATGTACATTGCAAGGAGTTTTTTAGTGACGCCTATGTGTAAAAGTTGCATGCTGCAATTTAGAGACAATGCAGCATTCTTTGTTTAAGGATAATAAGATGTAAAACGGTGCAAGGTTTGTGTTCGAGATACCTAGTTACCTAGACGTGAGCAACTTGGAGAATGAAAAGTGCCAGGGCCTCCACACAAGGGCGCCTCCAAATGGCACACTATAGCATACACATGAATCTGCTGTAGGTGCTGTCACAGGGATCCACAGATATGAGTGCAATCTAGTGCGTTTTCCTTCGGCTGTGTGGATGGGAGATCATTCTAGATTACAACTTAACGCTGAAGTATGGATGCCTAGGAGGGAGAGAACAATCTTGAACATTCCATTAAGTTCCCTTTCTTCAGGTGTTCTAGAAAAGAGAGAAAAGCAGGTCTCTCGGAGGGATAGCTTGGTGTGAGATGCTGGGAACAATAATTCCAGGTGTTTTGAAAGCAGAGCACAGTATGTGACAACACACCATCAGAGGGATGCTCTGCTATGCAACACAATGGCAAACAAAATTAGACACCCAGAAGAGAAACACAACAGGGAACACAACACAACAACAATGTGATGTGCTTCTCAGGTGTCTATATCTGAACGCAGCCCGTCACTATCTGGCAGGATTACCCAGCCATAGAAAGATGTGAGAGAGTATATGAAACAGAGGTTTCTAGATGTGAACTACTTGGAGCATAATATGTGGCAAGGTTCCTCTCCTGGAATTCCAAATGGGACACTGGAAACAGATTGAAACACAAATTACTTTATGGAGAAGTGCCTTACAAATGCACAATAAAATAAAATAAACAAAATAGTGTACAAAATGAAACAATTCAGTGCACCACTCTAGGGGGTGAGCTCATCAGCAGAGCTGCCACGTTTCCCAGTTCCATGCTGGAAGTTGTAGATTTGTTTTTCCCATTCTAAGGATAGTCCTAGAAGTCCCAGCATGCAATGGGAGAAAAACGGGACTGGCTTGAAGAGTCACGTATGGAAGTGAGCCCCTTGGCATCTATGCAACAGGGCACAGGGCAAAGTGAGGCAATGCCCTCCCCTCAATGATGACTATGTGTGACTGCAGCGGAGTGCAATTTAGAAGCAATGCCGGGTACAATTCGATGTGAATCAATATGCAAAACTATTCAAGAAGACCTCCGGTCACGGGTACGGGGTGCAGGCAACATGTAGAATACATCTTGGCAGTGCACCTTTCAAGGAGCATTCAGATTTCAAACACAGTGGAACACAAAAGGCAACAACTCAAACCTCGATTTCATGAGCACCTATGTGTGAAACACAAGATTCTATTCACTCTGCCCTTTGGTAGATGCCTCTGTGTGAGATGGGCAAAGCACCAATTAGGGATTTTGCAGCATGCTTTTTTAGGGATGGTTGAAAGGGAAGCACTCTGCAAGACGAGTCTCGGTTCCATGCTGGGAATACTTGGGTGTTCTGACATAAGCCTTGGGACCATGGCATCATTTGGCCGTTCGCAGAGCATGACTGGCTAACTGGGGAACCGGGAGAATTTCCAGTACTTCTGGTGCACGGGGAATCATTTATTGGAGTGTGGGGGTGATTATACAGGCAAGCTGCCCATGCATGCTTCATTAATGAATTCTTTTTCGTATAGTGCTTTTGTGTAACTTCTGTGTGGTGTCTGGATATAAGTAAACGACTGATTTCAGTATAAAGTTTAATCTTCTGAATAAACACATTTGTTTATTCTGCTGCCGGTGCATGGTTTGAGTGGGAACAGGGCGTTTTTTGTTCTTTCGGGTCGCACCTGCTCATTTTGGGAACCTGGTTCTGCAAGTGCCCTGGTTTGCTGTTATGTATTCCCTGGCGTGGTCGCGCCCCTTAGGTCCACAATGGGCTGCATAAAACCAGCAAGAAGGCCTGCCCTGTCCGAGCCTGCAAGTGAAACAGTGAACCCGCAACATTGCCTGCCTGGCTGCTGCAGATTGCGTGCACACCTTGTGAAGAGGTATGTGGGAAGTGGGCTTCCTTGTCCTTGTAGAAACTATCTTGCTTTTATATAAGGAGCCTTTTCAGAACCAGGCCCTTTTGGTCATATATTTATGGGAAAATAAATGAACCACAGGCTGTGTGCCGAGGACACATTTCACTTCAGGATTTTCCATTGCCACGGCGCATAGAACATTCCAGAAAGGCAGAATAAGGAGCTTCTGCTGGCAGACCTGGGCTAATGTGGACCTAAATGCCTAGAATAAGGCTGTAATGCCTTTAATTCACGTCACATCTGATTTTCAAGCATTTGTATGGTGGAGAGGAGTGGTGGAACTGAATTTGCGTTTCGGCCGCCTCCTTTCTTTCTGTCGTACTGTTAGTGATTTCAATCTAGCACACACCCAAGTCACACAACGCATGCAGTGTGAAAATGAAACCCTTATTTATTTGTATCTATAAGTTCAATATTCTGAACGATATACCACTCATATCACACCCGTCTCCTGAGACCCCCCCCGCCCCGGTCACACTGAACCAGGAATCAGGCTAGTTTGCAAAGGTAAATATTTATTTATGTATTTAGAATGTAATCACAATATATTTTAATAGGTACCAACAATCACCAATGGGGTGACAGAACACTGAATAATCTCTTTAATGCACTAGGAATCAAGTAATGAGCACCAAAATCATATGCAGCACAGAAAAGAATACATTTGGTTTGGAACATATGGCACTATGTTTAGGGTTCCCGCTGCAAGACCCCTCAACCCCCAATAGGGAATTAAATAGATGTGAGGAGAGACCAGGTATTCAGGAATAGCACAAATCAAACAGAATATCACTCCCACCTTCCTCCTTCAAACACAAGAGAAAAACGGAATTGACTTTTCAGCTGTCAGGATGGCTTTGACATTGGGCCTCATTACACGGTAGGCGGTAACCATGGCGCTATTAGCGCCATGGTTGCCGCCGGTATTTTACCGTGTCCGCCTTGGTGGATGGCGGAATTACCGCCCTACTCCAAAGTGAGCGGGGGCGGTAATTCCCCATTCACCAAGGCACTTCCCCATTCCCATTTTTGCCCCCATAGGGCATAATGGGAATGGGGAAGGAGCTAATTACGGTACCGCAAATTGCGGTACTGTAATTAGCACCGAGGTCCCTTTGCGGCACCCTGCTTTAACGGCTGGTAAAACCAGCCATTAAGGTTGGGTCCCGCAAAGGGAACTCGTAGTAAGGCGGTAAGGGTTTACTGGTACCGGTTCCCTTACCGGTACCGGTAAACCCTTACCACCTACCGTGTAATGAGGCCCACTGTCTTTGAAATTGACTGAGCAAAAACACCAAAGGTGGTCAAAAATACTTTGAACAGTTGCACACAATAACAAACAATGATTTATTCAAAAGAAAACATCTCAAAGTCTAAGTGGGAAGCAATTTAAAGCTAATTCACACGTGTAAAACCTTTCAGAATTTCAAATTGTGGCAAACTTTTCCTTGCACAATTTTTGCTATAACAGGACAATCACACTGTTTCTATGGATAGCTAAGGGTGTTAAGTACAAGTAGGAGTTGAAATTTTGCTTCTATCTTAAGAACTGAGGGAGTTATAGAGGTTTTCGTTAGAGACATTTTTGTAAAATAGGCGCGAGAATGGAGATCAGAAATGCACAATTGTAAATGACCGATGGGTTTGATTACACTAGATTATGACTATGAAAAAGCGAATGCCACAGATGGATCTTACAGTCACGTGATCAGCGTAACCCGCCTGTTGTGGATACTCTACTTCTTCCTGGGATTTACTTTTCTTAATCAAATCAATAAGAAGTCAGGGTTTACTAACACAGATGAGAAAAGAGTCAGCGCAAAAATAGTTCTAGCAATACTATGGTTCTGAATTAAAGATAGGATGGGTTTGAGATTGGGATCATGCAATGCAGATATATTATGGGTCACTGTTCTTCCTATTAATACTCACAGAATAAGTTATTAAATTGGGCCATCAGTTCTGGTCATGGATTGGATCTGTCAAGGAAGGACAGCACATCAGGCGCGGGACTGGATCTGGATAGCGAGTTCCTCAGGCAAGCCTTGTGGTAGCAAGCCACAGAGTTTCAGGATACTGGTTCAAAAGGCCTTCCCACACTGCAGCTTTTCACTGGGTTGTGAGAATAAGTTTGAACATTTTAGGTCTTGCTAAAAGTCAATAGTTCTCTACTGCTGGCAAGAGTCTTGGCATCTGCATCTGGAAGGATTTTAAAGATGGATGTAGAATGCTGGATCAGAGTGCTTCGTCAGAATCAGGAAAGTGAGTGGATCAGTGAGTCCCTTTGTGTTGTCAGCTGTCTCTATTTATCCTTTCAAATGGCATCACAAAATGGGTGTATTGGCCAGCTTAACTAAGCCTGTCCCCGATAGCTGGGATTGGATCAAGACCTCATCTCTACCTTGCATCTGAGTGATTGGATCAAGGCCGGATGATGTCACATTTTATGTTTTGCTTTACAGTCCTTAGAAACCTCCCTTTAGCCACTAGTCTCAAAATTGGATTTTATCCTAAATACATATTTCTACATTGGTAATCTGTACACAAATCACACACAAAGATTCCATATTTTATGTAGTAGATTTTCCTCAAAATCCCACAGCTATGGGATCTTGTTTCATCTTTCTACAGAATGTTGTCCTTTTTGACATGAGCACATTTTCCAAGCTTTCTGCAACTTTCCACAAATGTGTATGTTTACCACAGGGATGCGTGTGTAAAGTTTCACAATTTTAGCATTAACACAGTTCAGATAAAATCACATATATTGCCATTCCTGTCCAGAGCATGTTACACAGTTCTACCACCTCTTAAAATGTGCAGCCAAAAATTAGACTAGCAGATCTGTTCTTTTTACATTTTTCATCACTTTAAATAACAAGTTATGAGTCTCTCAAAATTGTTCATTGTTCATGCTTAACAGCAAATGGTCTGTCCCTTTTTCTTTCCCTGCAGTCCAGGAGCAGCCCCCTCCCTTGGGGAGGTCCTTGCAGGAACAGTTTATGGCCCCTTTCACACCTCTGTTTCCTGGGCTGAAGGATATGCGATTGTTCATTCTCTTTCTGTAGACAAGAGTATGTCCTAACCCACAATTTTCATCTACCAGTGAGTTTCTGCTGAGAGGATTTTCCCTCCCCTTGGAAGAAACCTGTTTTTCCACTTCCAAAGGGTTGCAGCTCAGCCAGGCTAATTTCTTCTTAATTAAAAAGCCAGCAGAAATCAAACGTGTTGCATCAAATCACATAAATACATTACTTTCCTAGTTTTAAATCTGTGGGATCAAAAACACAACTAAGATCTGTATTCCTTTTAGCCGCAACCATTTTATGTTTGCTAATCCGGCAGACTTTTAGTTTAGATACTTTTAAGTTGCATCAGGAGCTCATCTGACAGCTGTCCTTCACAGGTAGCCCAGGGTACTGCACACAGATTTTGACAGGGGCTGTCAGTTTACAGACAATCCACTTTGTCTGAGGAAATGTTTTACTCTTTACACTTTAGGACTTTGTATATTTGCCATGCTTCATTAGATTACATGCATTTTAGCGCCAGGCAAGATTTTGACTGTTGAGAAGTGTTGTGTATAGGCATTTTGGAGTTTTTAGAAACAAAGCAAATGTCATTTATGGGCACATTTTGGAGTTTCATTTGCAAAGTGCTGCTTCTCTCTCTGCACTCTGTTTGCTGGCCTTGGAGCCCACTGGCACATTTTCTGCAGTGTGTGCTCTATCCCACCACACATGCACCATGGAGGCTGGTTGTGCATCCAACTTTTTGTTCATTTAAATGCAGTTTTTGTAGGTTTTTGGCATGCACAAGTTTTGCCGCCATTGTTGCAGTTCCTTGCACCATAACTATTCGAGTGATACTGCATAGCATAGCGGAGTGGGTCAATACATCCCACAGTACACATGCTCCAGCATTTGCGCCGGCATTGATTTTACGGCAGAGAAAATGTTGGAGATCCCAAAAGTGTCTGCCTGCTTTATGCATCAACATAAAGCAGGCAGACTCCATAGGGATCCATTGTACACCCTCTCTGCCATAGGACATGGAGCGTGTACAATTGAAATTGAACCCTCTCCTAGGGTTTACTTTTGATTGGGAGCATGGCTTACCATGTGGGCATGGTAAGCAGTGTTGCTAGTTGAAATTATTCCCTGTCCGAAATGCTTGCAAGTCAGGGAGGTTATCATTTCAATTGGGTGCACTGTGGTGCTCACAATCAAAAGTAAATGCTACCTGGCATTGCAGCATGCCAGACAATGTTTTCTCACTTTGCACTGCAGAGTGCAAATGTGAAGAGCAAAAAGCAGCATACAAGCTTGAGCAACACCTTTTCCCTTTATATTTACACCCCGAAGTGCAGATGATGAAAATTTGGCGGCGGGTGTTGTTTACATTACACTTTAAATGTTGATGGTTCCCCGCTGTCAAATCACTTATTTCTAGACTATGTGTACCCTTGTGATCACATGGTTTGATGGGCAAGGAAGAAGCCTTAGGGGAACTGAAAAGGAAGTATTTTCCACAATTTAAACGAGTGGACACAGGGCTTCAAGTGGACCGGGCCTGTCCTACCAAGCTGCACAAATGTTGACAAGGGGCTCTTTCTGCGACTTCTATGCAAAGGTACAGGCCTCATTCGGATTACCACAACCGCATGTACTGCAAATGTTGCACAACTACAGCCTGTGGTTGAGCAATGTGCACCTTTAGAGACGTTTGAACTTCACTGGTGATAGAGCCAGCTGCGTGCACTGCTATCAGGAATAAAAAATAAAAAAAAAACACTTACTAAACCCCTGTGAAAAAGCAACACAACTCAATATTTTAAGTGGCAATGACTAAGAACAGACAGTCTGATGTGGTATGTTGACACCAGTTTCTTTATAGCTGTTCTTAGAAAGTGAGGGATGCTAGGAGTGGGCTCCAAATCATATTTCAAACTGTATAAGTTGCAACTTTGGGATGGCTGTCTGCCCTTCCTTCACATGGAGATGCGGCTGTGTGGGAAATTCTTAATGAATGGCAAGTCGCACAACAACACCTCCTGGGCTGTTTATGTGGTTGTGCATGTTCTG
The DNA here is from genome assembly GCF_040938575.1 of Ambystoma mexicanum. NCBI lineage: Eukaryota > Metazoa > Chordata > Amphibia > Caudata > Ambystomatidae > Ambystoma > Ambystoma mexicanum. The sequence goes on along the minus strand of NC_090930.1, from coordinate 1,220,871,314 downwards.
TATGAATTCCCTGCTTTTTATTCAGCGTCAATGAAAGCAACTATATTTCCCATAAAACAATACATCTTGACTCCTCTTATTTTTTTACTTCCTAGGCACAAGGAAGGCCTGATACTTTTGGAATGTGTAGATTTAGTAAAGTACTTTTTCAGATAACTGGTTTTCCTAGATAGTTTTATGTGTGATTCATGGTCTCCATGGCTGTGAAATGAATAAAGTGAAAACACAAGTACCCCAGAGGAGAAGCCTATTCTCTGTCTGAGACATTGTGCATTTCTAGCCAGAGAGCAGGGTCTCTGGACTGAACTAATTACAAGACCACTATCACACCGCTGTGTTGTTTTTTTAGACTCATACATGTTGTTTCAATTACAAAACGGAGAAAGTTAAGCTTGTGGAAGATTGTCGGCTTCTAATGACACACATCTGTTGGCTCATTGTGGACTCCCGTTCCTTAAATTTTAACTTTGATACATCTGACGTTAGTATGGCGAGCACAAGATACACATTTTTAGAAACATTTAGTTTACGGAATTGAATCCTTTGGTAGGTATTCCTTGTGGATCAGATTACTTTTACCTAAGATATTTTAAAAAAAAAAGGTTTACTCTACAGGGCCAGGTCAATTGATCATGTGTTGTGTCTAGTTGCATGTCCCATCTATTGAACACAGGGTAGTTAAGCCTGGCTAGGGCACCTTTGCACAATTATTTCAATCTACAAAAGCAAAGATATGATTGTGGCCTGTGGCATCAGGAGACTTGAGATCAAATCCAGGCTTTGGTGTTTGACCAAATAGCTTGCTCCTTAGGAAACGATGGTCCTTGTGGTCTGTGTTTCACAGGCTTAAGAGTGTGCACCCAGAATTGATCCAGTTGAAGGTATGGACAATTCAAAGGAAGGTCTGATTTTTTTCTAGGGCTAGCTGTTGCCCCATATAGCATAAGACTATCATTGAATAATCCTCAAAGTATCACAAGCCAGTGGTCCTATCTTTAATATGCCAAGAAAAACCAGTGTGTCAATAGGATTTGCACGGTTTTGTGACAGACAACCTGTCAGACACAGAAACCTTTGGAGACAGGTTTACTTGCAAAGAGCACGGTATCCTTGCCAACTTTATTATTGGAAATGTTCCCCATTCCCCCAATCATAGTACTTCTCAGGTGACACAGCTGTTCATACTTGGATTGTGTACTCAAAGTAAAGGCTTGATTTATATTTCTCTTTTGATGCTGGTAATCGTGTACGAGTCAGTGCATGAGTGTGATTATTTATTTACTTTATTTATTTATTGTGCATTTGTAAGGCGCTTATACATCAAGTAACTTGTGTTTCAGAGCGTCCACAGACAACAGGGAGGGAACATGGGAGCAAAAGGCAAATATAGCAATAAAAGACAGAGGTGGACCTACTAAACCATGTGAGCATTCAGAATGTGCAATTGCAGAGAGAGAAGGTATGAGGAATTGGGGAGTAAAGGCTAGGTGTACCAAGAGGGAAGTGCTAGGGAGCAAGCAGCTGTTAAGTGACTTGGTGAGGTCAATTGCCTGTGGTTGCCTAGGCCAGTGGGTGCCAAGGGAAGCGCTAGGAGTGGGCAGAGGCAGAAGGTGATTTGGGTGTGGGAGGCCAGGACCCAGGAGTAAACATAAGGGCCCTGGTCACCAATCTCAGCAACTGTGGGGTTTAGCAGAGGAGGGAGGGAAGGAACAGGTGAAAAGGAAGGTCTTGAGCAGCTTCCTGAATTTGAGGAGTTTCCATAGGAGGGAGCCAGCTGAGGAAAGAGATGAGCCATCAGCTTGCTGTTTAGCGAAGCGCTTGATACACAGAGATTTAGTGCAGCAGGAATGTAAGGATCTGGAGGGAGAGTATTTAGTGAGAGCCAGTTGTAGATAGCATGGTCCCCGATCCCAGGCAGCCGTATGTATGATGCAGAGTGATTTGAATTTGATCATTGAAGCAACTGGGAGCCAGTGGATAGATTTTAGGGCTGGAGAGATGTGGTACCTAGGCTTGAGGCCAAGGATAAGTCTCAGAGCCCTATTCTGGATTAGATGGAGGGGTCATAGCGAAGAAGAGGGTAGATTAAGGAAACAGCTATTGCAGTAGTCTAGCCTAGAGAGAACCAGAGCTCTAGAGACATAGAGCTGCTGGGGGAAGTGAGGAAAGGAAGAATTCCTTTGAGGAGGTGGAGTTGAAAGTGTGCCTTCTTTGCAAGGTCCTGAATGTGAGGGAGGACGGAAAGAGAGGAATCAAAGATGACTCCAAGGTTTCTGGCTTCAGATGAAGAAGAAAGGGGAGAGCCCATAGAAGATGACCAGAGTGAGGGAAGAAAAAGGGAGCCGTGGGGGATTCCGCAGGTGGAGATAGAGGTGGGGGAGGAGAAACAGCCCAGCATAACGTGGAAGGAACGGTTATTGAGGAAGGAGGTCAGCCAGTCCAATGCCCACTGTGCAATACCTAGGGTATTGTGGAGCCGTTTTATAGTGATGGAGTAGTTAACCATATCAAATGCAGAGGAGAGATCAATTAGAATGAGAACAGCTGGAGAGTTGGAGTCAAGAGATGTGAGCAGTTCCTCACGGGTGTTAAGAAGAGCAGTTTCCATGCCATTGGATGCTCAGATCCAGATTGATGTGCTTGTAAGCAACCAAGAAGGTCAGTTTGCTGGGTCAGTTGTGGGAAGATGAGCTTCTGCAAGAGGTTACCCAAGGAAGGCGGTGATAGATATGGGATGGTAATTGGCTTGACAGGTGGTGCTTGAAGGAGGATGGGGAAGATCCAGTGGTAACAGAGTGGTTGCAAAAATCAGCAGGGGCAAGAGAGCCAATGTTGTTCTTAATGGTTCTTGAGGAACAGGGGGAGACCTCTTTGGAGGAGACCTTCATGTAGTGGGCAACTCTGGTGACCTCATCAGGGGTGATAGGAGAGAATGAGGAGAGAAAGGAAGTAGGGGAATAGGGGGGCATAGGAGGCAGGGGAAGAGGCCAGGGGAGGGGTAGAGGGAAGCAAGGGTGCTCAGAATGCCCTACGTTTGTGCAGTGAAGTGTGTGTCCAGTGCATTGCAGAGGGCCTGGGAGGGAAGAAGTGAGGAGGAGACTGCAGAAGAGTCAGCCATGTAGTTGGATGCACCAGAGATACAAGCTTGGATGTGGAAAATTTTCTTGGAGCGAATGGAGAGTCGGTATGGCCTTTGGAGCAGGAGACAGGCCAATTTGTCAGAGGGTGAGCCTGAAGTCTGCCACTTCCGTTCTGCAGCTCTGCACTTGCATTTCAGGACTGCAAGTTCTGAGTCATACCAGGTGTTACACTTGGAGACATGTTTCAGGCAGATCCTCATGACTGGGGCAAGAATGTCAAGGGTATTAATGATGGCAAGATAGAGGTTGCTGAGAGCAGAGTCAGAGGTGGAGTCTGCAGTGGGTAGAGGGGGGGTGAAGGTATATGTGAAGGCAGCAGCTGATACTTATTTAATTGGACGATGTTCGTGAACGAGGTTGGCAGGGCTGGGGGAGGTGCAGTCAGAGGACTGAGAGGACCCAGACGAGAGGAGAGGAGAGAATGGTCTTACCAGGAGTGTGGGGTAATCAGTGAGGGGGTGAAGGCATCAATAGTGTGTTCAACTGAGTGGGTAGGACCAGAAGGGAGAATGGAGAGGGAGAGCGAGGTGCAGAGTTCACAGAAGAAAGTGGATGCCGTGATTGAGGCGTCAAGGTGGAGGTTGAAGTCACCCAGGAGAAGATGTTTAAAGGTGGTTGTGCAGAGAGAGGAGGAGAAATCAGCCAGATGGCCTGTAGATAGTTGCAATGGTCAGAGAGGAGGTGGGAGAGATAACCAGCTTGCAAACTAGGCTCTCCAAGGAATAGTAAAGCTGGGTGGGTATGAGGTAAAAACTGACCCACTCAGGGAAGATCAGAGCATCCCCACCACCAGCATGGTTAGGGCGAGGCTTGGAAATGATCTTATAGCCATGAGAGAGAAGGGAGTAAAGAACTGTGACTGAACTGGCATTGAACCACGTGTCAGTAAGAACACGGTTAGCAAGGTCAAGGTCTTCAAGGAAGAGACAGATGCTGGTAGCGTGTCTGATGGCAGAGTGAGCTTTAAGTGTGGCTAGAGGCAAGAGGTCACTACCTTTGAAGGTTTTCTGAGGAGGGGTACAGAGGCGTGGTACACCAGTCTGAGTGGGTAACAGAGAGTGTGGAAGAAGGAGTAGCAGGTGTGGGAAGGAAGTTGATGAGAGATGGTAGGTACTGATCAAAGAGGAGGAAGTTGGGTTGGGGACCCTGAACCAATATAGTGTCCGTATGATAGACATTAATTATACACCTGGATGATGCAGAACCTGCCAAGAGTACTTCACATCTAGTACCACCATTAATGGGTGAAGATGTGAGAGGAGAAAGAGTAGAGATGAGATGAGGGGTCCATAGATCTGGAGAGGGGACAGGAAAGAGGATATCAGTGAAGATCTGCCTGGAGGTTGCACTGACATATGTGTCTGCGATAGGTTGTCCAGGTTAGTGGTCAGGATGTCTTTTGTAAGCTTGTTTCTTCCAGATCTTGTGAGAGAGGGAGGATAGCTGATAGTATAGTGGTTAGAAAAGATAGGGGAGATGGCAAATGCCATAGGGGCAGTGGAGGATAGGAGGGGCTTCACAGCACAGTACGAGCACAAACTGACCAGGTGGCCTAGATGGGTGCAGAGATATTAAAAACACACCTGGATTCGAATTTGCTCAAGAGACACACAATGCAATGCGGAAAGGGTGCAGAGATGCTGAAAACACACCAGAATTCGAATTTGCACAAGACACAAAATGCAATGCAAAAAGGTTACAGAGGTGTTAGAAAACACACCAGCATTCAAATTGGCACAAGAGACACAACATACAATGAGATGAAGAATTAAGTAAGGCACATAGGTAGAATTGGATAGGCATACCTTGGTTCAACAGATGTTAGGTTAGTGGAGAACAAAAGAAAAATGAAAAGCAATGTCCAGCCATGACTCACAGGTGTTCCTGAGGTGTGCACAAAGTTCAAAAGGCCCAAGTTCGTGGAGTAATAGGCTGTATGCCTGGTGGCTGTTCCAAGTGGTGATGCAGGGGAGCACATAGGAGGGGGACCCTAAAAACTCTCCAGGCACAGACAGGGGCCTTTGGTGAGGGCCTTGTGTGGTGGGCCAGCTTTCCACCTGCCGGCTTACTAATTGGCTAGAGAAGAGTGAGTAAGTAAATCATAGGAATCAAACCTAAGGAAGAAGACGAGGCACTCCAGTGCTTGTTGGTGCTGCAGTGGTGGTGGCCATCTGAGGAGTGGGAAGGCCAATGCAGATGTGAGCCTTGCTTAGTGAGATGCAGAGATTGCCTTAATCGCTAAGAACTATTTGTATTGCAAAACACCATTCAGCTCTCCTAACTTAAATGCAAAAAGCCCCCATTACACAGGCCTAAGGAAGAGCATATTCAATCAACCTCACCTTCCCTGCTGAAGGCAGATCACAGACCAATCCGACAACTCCCCAACTGGTACCTCTCACTCTGCTGCATCGCCTCCTCATTTGACACAACTCCCCAAGACTATGCCAGCTTAAGTCCTCCTCAGTGTGCTACGCCGCTCACCATACAACAAATGATATTGCTGCGTGGAATTGTGGCTGTGCAGGATGGGCATTGGTGGGATGCAAAGCTAGTGATGGAATCAGACTTGCAGTGTACTTCACTATGGGCACGGTGATTGGTTAAGATTAGACCAAACAGCCAGGAGCAGCTGAAACCTTCGGTGCGCAAAGAGTGAACAGTTCTGCGATTTGTGACAGCAATGAGTACAGCCATTCCGTGAACTTAACTCATATTGAACGGCTGTCAACCTTTGTGAAACATGTTTCTGAAGAATATGCCTAAATGTACAAGAACAATTTAGATGTGTTTAAATCACTGCATGATGGCTCAGGTGCATTGCGATTCTCCCATAGCAGCTGTAAACTTTTGATGTGCAGAGTGAGTGGTGCAACATTTGATTGATGGTAAAATGACATTCACAGGGAAATTATTGGTGTTGATCAATACATTCTCTTAGGTTATACAGCAAATTATTTGTAAGTCGACTATGTTGTCAAAGCTCGAACCGCAGAGTTTGGGCCTCCAATTTCCAATCTTCTTGAATTAACTTCACTTTGCCACATAAATGCCTTGATTTGTAGCACATCCTTTTCACCCAGTTTTCTCAACATGTTCTTGGCTTATAACCCCAATCCGATCTGGTAAGCGTTGAGCTCAGTTGCTGAGTTTGCTCATTTGCCAAAATGTCCAGCCATTTTGAAAACATCTTCCAGAGCCTCCTTTGGTTCCCCGCTGAGCCCTGCCAAGAAGATAAAATAATAAGTGACACCCAAGGACATCAATGACTATGCCTGCCCCTTTCCTCCATGTTTCTAAATCCAACAGGCCTGGAAGAATGTGCTTCCGCAGGACATGTTTCAATCAGCTTAACTTGAAGGGACATAAACTCCCGCCCCAAAGAAGGAACCTACAACCATGAGTTAAAGCAAACTTTTGTTTGAAATGCACATATTGAAGCAGCACAAAGGTTTCATACATATTGTGGTTAAATCAAAGAGTGTCCCTTTTTTTTTTACAGATAAAATGGCGCCTTTATGGATTGGTCAGCAAGAGATTTCTCCTAAAAAAGGAAAGAGTGAAATGTTTGCCGGTGTGTGAAAGGTAATAGTAATGAAACATACCCTAGGAAATAACTTAGTGGCTTTTATAAAAAAAAGTTATTGTTGTAACAGAGGGACACTAGGTACATTTAGTATCAATTCCTTAATGGTACTAGTTTCAGTTAGATCCCATAACACAAAGATAATACCACAATCTGGCATAATCGTCTGAAAATTCAATAAGTAACTAGAAAAGAAAGGTGTCAACAGTATCCACTACGATGGGTGTGCCATAACCGTTTGGTCAAATGTGCAGTGAATTGAATGGTTGAATGAGTTACTGTGGGCGTCATTGAAAACATCCAATACGTCAATACATATATTTGTATATCTCTCCAGGACTGAAATCTCTACACTGGCTCCCAGTGGCTGCGAGGATAAAGTTCAAAACCCTCTGCATTGTCCACAAGGCCTTCTGGGGCCTGGGTCCTAAATACCTTCAACTCTCTCTTCCCAAATATCTTCCTTCCCGAGCCCTTCGCTCATCCGCCTCCAACTCCCTCAGGGTCAGCCGCTTCTCGAAGCAACGAGCTGGGGGTAGATCTCTCTCCACGGCAGGGGCCTCCCTCTGGAACAGCCTTCCGGCCTCCCTGAAACTTGAGAAGAACCCTCTCCGGTTCCGGAAGCACCTCAAAACCTTCCTCTTTGCTTATGCTTTCTCTCTCCCTCTCCCCTGCTGAACAGCTAATATTCTTCACTGAAACTGCACTGATTCTGCAACTGGACCACTCTTAACGGCCTCGGTCCTGGGCCCAGCCACTCTCCACTTGCACGGAGGCCCTGGAACCCCTCTGCACTGCGGGACTGTCTCTGTATCCCTACAGCCCCCCCCCTTTTCCAGCACTTGCTCTGCACTTACCTTGCACTTGCCACCAGCTGGCCCTATTTATTTATTACTTTACGCCACTTACCTTGTACTGCACTCCCCCCCCCTCCCCTTCCCCTTGCACTTTTCCCCCTCCCCCACCCCTGCACTTGCGCGTTCTGAATGACACCTGGCCTAGTAGGATCGTTGTCTGTCTCCCCTTGTTCCTCCCCTCCCTGCCTCGTCGCGCCTTGAAACACCTGTGTATAGACGCGTTACAAATGCCATATCATATCATCATATCATATCATATCATTTGGGGCGTTAGAAATCATATGCATTTTACCTGCTTGTTCAACGGATAAAGTGGGCAACACATAAAAGTTGTGTATGACACTTGATTTGGGCTCACAAAGAACAAGGTTTGTTATAATGCTGGCATTTTCTGGAGGGAAGTGATCAATGTGTACCTATACTGTGCATCTCTGACAAGGCATCACAATGATAATGCAATAATAATACTCTCAGTAGTCATAATCACGTGAAGAAGGTCCTGTCGTTTTTAAAAGCAGTTGCAGCAGCACACAGTTTGCATTTTAGCATTGCATAACACTATAAATATCAGGTATTGCTATTACACAAGTTACTGGCCCCTGAGGCCTGAAGATCAAAATACCCGGATAAAGTGACACAACACATCAAGCCTAACAGAAAACAAATATCTGCTGCAGGTGGCTAATTAAACGCCATGCACGCACTAGTTGTAGAGCAGCATTTGAAACAAGGCCAATTGAAAGTGCCGTCGGAAAACAAGGTGTTAAGGCAGCTGTTACTTATGAACGCCGGCCCTGGAACTTTTTTTCTCCAATACTAGAGATGCTCTTCATGTTTCCAAGCTTACTGAGGGAACAGAATGGGTAGACAATCCAGCCAAGCATCCCCACTCTGCCACCAAAAACATTTGCTTATCACCAACATGTTCTTATTCATGTTGTACCAATGAATTTCATTGGAATACACCTATTTTTTACACCTGATAAAAGAAAGCGGAATCCATAGGAATCTATTCTAAATGTCTCTCACAATTGTTAATTGAGGGAGAAATGTTAGCTTTTCACAGACATGTAGTGGTTAACAAAGTCAAAGTGAACAGGGTTTCTCACAAGTTTTTTTGCGCATTTGTTTTCCACTACATGTTAGAAATATCTAAAATTGCAAAGATGGGACCACTTGCTGCAGATGTGTTAATAGATGCTTCCCCAGTCGCAGTTTAAATCTTGAATACAATTTAACACATGGAGGGTCATTTTGATTTAAAGACTACAAACTTGATTACAAACTCACAGTGACATTCAGAAGCCTTGTGAGGGCAGGAGCTCCTCACCGTCACCATTTGCTGCAGGAGAAGAGTGATCACATCTGTTCTGCAAGGTAAGGCCTGTGGGATTTTTTAGGGGCTGATGCAATTCCATTTGAAATCTTTTTGAGAAAACGAGGGGAGCACTCACACGCACCGCCATTTACTGGGGAGCAGATTCCTACTTATACGTGTGTGCACATGAGGGGTTGTTGTTCCTGGAGGTGTGCAACCCCCAGAAGCAACATGGCCATTGTGTAAATCCAATACAATAAAGCAACCTCTAAAATGTCTGATGCTTCCTCATCCCAAGTGCAACCCACCATCTGCAAGCTGCTCCTCTCTGATTGGCTGCCTCTCCCATCAAAGAGCCAATTGTGATAGCTGGCAGGCAGAAGTCAGCCCCAGAAACCGCAGCCCTGTAATTAAGGCTCCTGTCTGTGCCTGTCCGGGCCGAGGCAGGCCTAGAGGTCCTTCTCCTGCTTGCCCCCCCTCCTCAAACTATGATTCGGCCTCCAGATATATCCTGCCACCTCATGTATTTAGACCCATGGACCTCTACTCTCCCCTAGGATCTACCAGTGAGTGATGGCTAAACTCTCCCAATGTCTCCTCAACTGTCTGAACCCTTTACTTATGTTCTGTGCCTTCCTTCCCTCATCTAACCAACCTCTCCTCTCAGTGCATCTGCACCACTATTTTGGAAAATCGAATTTAGGTGTGTGTGCCTTTACATCTGTGCACCTTTTTTGCTTTGCATTGTGCCACTATTTTTGCAAATCGAATTTAGGTGTGTGTGCCTTTGCATCTGTGCACCTTTTTTGCTTGAGATTTTGGGACTCTTTTTTCTTGAAATTCAAATTACCTTCTGGATTGCTTTGTGCTTTTGCGACTACTAGACCACCTGGAGAGTTTACCCAGAACTGTGCTGCAGCCACTCTTCTTTCATTCCACTACTATCCTCCGCCACCCCTATGTCTCTCACCAGCTCACCCATATTCTATAACTGCTACGCAATCACCTATCTCCCCTCTGTCACAAAGTCTGGAGAGAAAAATGCACAAAAAAGACATCCTTAGTGCAAATCCTGTCCTTCCCATCGCAGACACATATGCCAGCGCTTCTTCCAAAGAGGTCTTCACTGATATCTTCTTCTCTGTTCCCTCTCCAGATCTATGCACGCCCCATCTCATCTCTACTCTCTCTCTTTCCATACCCTGTCCATTAATGGTGGTACCAAGTAGGAAGCCGTCTTGGCCGGCTTCTCATCTTCATGTTGCTTTGTTAGTGTCCACCACACAGGCACTATCCTGGTCCAGGGTCCTCAATCCAACCTCCTTCTCTTTGACCGGATCCTACCATCTCTCATTAATGTCCTTCCTTCTCCTGCATCTCCCCCTACTACTCTCTATCTTCCTCCTCTGACTGGTGTACCACGCCCCTGAACCCCACCTCAGAACACCTTCAAAGGCAGAGACCTCCTCCACCTGGCAACTGTTAACGCCAGCTCAGCCAACAGCACTATGCTGAAATCTGCCTCCTTCTTGAAAACATTTACCTTGACATTCTCGCTCTTACAAAGAAATAATTCAATGCAGCTCAGTCACTCCTTTTCACTCCCTCCTCCCTGATGGCTTCAAGATCATTTCCAAGCCTCAACCAGCCTGTAATGGCGGTGGGGTTGCCTTAATCTTCCCTTATTGGGTTCCTTCTTCCATCTTACCACCCAGTCCTACACTTCATTGAGAGCCAGGTGTGCAAGTTGGTCATCTCTCCCTCCTCCAGCCTGACCATTGCTACCATTTACCGACCTCCTGGCGCTAACATCCTGTTCCTCTCTAAAACTGCAGATTTCCGTTCTTCCTTACTTTCATCCACCTCAAATCTCCTCCTCTTGGGTGATTTCAACATCCAATTGGACTCCTCTGTCACAACTTCTACTCTATTCATTGACCTCTGCACCTCTCTATCACTCTCCATTCTCTTCTCCGGTCCAACCCACTCGGCTGGTCACAATCTGGATGCCCTCATCCACTCTGGCCTCTCTCTCTTTTCCCCACTGGTCACCCTTCTATTGTGATCAGTCCATTCTTTCCTTTCTCCCACCAGGTCCCTGGGGCCCTCTGACCACGTCCCCGAAAGCCCTGACAACCTTGTTTACCAACATCCGCCCGATGAAACAAGTGTCAGCTGCTGTCTTCACCTCCACTTTCATCCCCCCTTTTTCCCCTACCTCAGACTCTACCACCGATTCTGCTGTCAGCAACCTCCACTTGGCCATCACCAATACTCTCAACACTCTTGCCCTAATCATGAGTATCTGTCTGAAACCTGCCTCTAAGCGTAACACCTAGTATGACTCTGATCTTGCGGCCCTGAAACGGAAATGCAGAGTTGCGGAACGGAAGTGGTAAACCTCAGGCTCATCGTCTGACAAGCGCTTACCTGAAGATGCCAGTAACAACCCCTCCTTTTAGTAAATTACTGGGAACAGGGTAGTAAAATGAATGGTTTGGTGCTCTGGGAGAGAGCAGAGAAAAGTCGATAGTGGGTCTGTTCTTCAATAGTGCCAAATAAATGGGTTAGACCCTCCAGTGGGGTCCAGAGTGGCTCCTCTGATTAGCAGAGGCAATTAAACTGAAACAAAACTTCAGTTTGTGATAGTAGGACTCAGAGAGTTGGTTCGCTGGTTGGTAGATGCAAATATATTTAAGCAGAATCACTAGATGGTGAACATGGTACCAGGGCTCACTGGTTGTTAGAGACAAATGAATTGAAACAGAACCTCCACTTTGTGAGCTTGGTACTATGACTTTGAGAGTGGCTCTGGTGGTTCGTAGAACAAAATAAATTGAGGAGAAAGAGCTCATCCGCTAATGTCAGACTCAAAGTCTCCACTTCTTTCTCCCATGATTCCCGAACTGTAGGACTGTAGCTGGCCCACAGACAAATCGTCATGATTTCAGTAATTTGCTTTGTGGGTTTTGCAAGCAATGAACCTGGTATTGCCATAATCTTTGGAAATAAGATACTCATTCATTTTCATAAAAGTAAGCATTTATAAGGAGTGTGTTATTGAAGTGTCTCCTATTGTTTGAGGCAATAGCCCCAGCAGTGCTAAAAGCTTGTTCACACCCCACATTATCTTGGGTGGCCTCTTATGGTTTCCACAGCTAATTGAATAACTACAGATGACTACACTGACCACTTGTCATACAAGAACAGCGGCAGACCAGCAGTGCTACATGGTGGGGATGTATTGAGAATAAATATATCAATCATCTGGACTGCAGTGGGAATGCAAACTCTTGTGATCACTACAGTGTATATAGTAAGCCAGAGTGAGGGAATGGTCTACTCCACATCCTCTTCCATTTTTCCACTATCCGAAAGCTCACGTTGGTGTCAAATAATCTAGGGTACAGAGTTTCCTTTTGCCAAACCTGTCGGTGATGCTGTCTCATGTGGGTTCCCTGGAAGAGGTGCTAAAAAGCGTATTTGGCTTACCTTGCAAGGCACTTTACTTACATATATGGTAAATACCAAAATTAGTTTGCTTTGCTGTTTGTCCAACATAAAATACTCCACACTCCTGATTGCTTGATAGGGCTGAAATGAAAAATTACCTCTCTTTCTTCTTGTCTCCTGTATGTACTTGTGTGGGTGCTCTTGTCTGAGATGCCTTTGCTGTTGATATGACTGACTGCAAAGTTGTACTACCTCTAGCATGTCATTTTTCAAAATGTTTTTGAAAAAGATTGTACAGTGACATCTGAGGCTTGCTTCCTGAGTACTGTGCTTGGGCTGGACAATGATATGGGTTTGTTCATTTTCATTCTATTGTTCATTTATAACGCACATAATACCAGCAAGTGGTTTCTGTGCATGGGATCGGGATTCAAACCTGTGTTACACTGTGTTGCTGTGCTGCCAAGACAAACTTGTTGCCCTGGAGATATCATTCCTCCCTTTCCTTGTCAATGTCTGCAACCTTTTCTCTGTCTCCAGATCTTTCTACCTATTTATGGTATCATCAAAGTAGATGTGTATGAGTCTTGAACTTGAATCAGATGCTGTTCTTTATCCCAGTCTTCATTGTCACCTGTTTCCAAGAAAATAACTGGTAGGGACTTTTCAAGAATCATTATTTCTTCCTAATCAGTTGATTTCTCTCTTGGTTGCTAGGCTAATGTCATATATTCTCTCTCTAGCAGCACAGTTGCTAGAGGCACAACTTCCTCCTCCTCTTCCTGACCTCCATCCTCTCACACCTGATGCATATGCAAAGTAACTGCATGCGATCATTACATTTCTTTCCAGTGCACCAAATACTTTAGAGACAACGCCCATGCTATTTTCAAAGAAAGAGATCTACAGCTCTGATAGACTGGAGTGGTCGACTCAGCCGCCCACATACTACCCGAGCTTCTCCAGCAAAAACTGTTGTTTCTGTTGCAAGTGGAAAATACCAAATAATACTTTATTCCCGTGGCCATTTCCCTGTCCCCTTTCCAATTTGGGTCATACTGTAGACTCAGACATGTTATTTAATTCCCCCTTCCTTCAAGCTCTAAGTAATTTGGTCTTCAATAAATTGAGGAGAAAGAGCTCATCCGCTAATGTCAGACTCAAAGTCTCCACTTCTTTCTCCCATGATTCCCGAACTGTAGGACTGTAGCTGGCCCACAGACAAATCGTCATGATTTCAGTAATTTGCTTTGTGGGTTTTGCAAGCAATGAACCTGGTATTGCCATAATCTTTGGAAATAAGATACTCATTCATTTTCATAAAAGTAAGCATTTATAAGGAGTGTGTTATTGAAGTGTCTCCTATTGTTTGAGGCAATAGCCCCAGCAGTGCTAAAAGCTTGTTCACACTCCACATTATCTTGGGTGGCCTCTTATGGTTTCCACAGCTAATTGAATAACTACAGATGACTACACTGACCACTTGTCATACAAGAACAGCGGCAGACCAGCAGTGCTACATGGTGGGGATGTATTGAGAATAAATATATCAATCATCTGGACTGCAGTGGGAATGCAAACTCTTGTGATCACTACAGTGTATATAGTAAGCCAGAGTGAGGGAATGGTCTACTCCACATCCTCTTCCATTTTTCCACTATCCGAAAGCTCACGTTGGTGTCAAATAATCTAGGGTACAGAGTTTCCTTTTGCCAAACCTGTCGGTGATGCTGTCTCATGTGGGTTCCCTGGAAGAGGTGCTAAAAAGCGTATTTGGCTTACCTTGCAAGGCACTTTACTTACATATATGGTAAATACCAAAATTAGTTTGCTTTGCTGTTTGTCCAACATAAAATACTCCACACTCCTGATTGCTTGATAGGGCTGAAATGAAAAATTACCTCTCTTTCTTCTTGTCTCCTGTATGTACTTGTGTGGGTGCTCTTGTCTGAGATGCCTTTGCTGTTGATATGACTGACTGCAAAGTTGTACTACCTCTAGCATGTCATTTTTCAAAATGTTTTTGAAAAAGATTGTACAGTGACATCTGAGGCTTGCTTCCTGAGTACTGTGCTTGGGCTGGACAATGATATGGGTTTGTTCATTTTCATTCTATTGTTCATTTATAACGCACATAATACCAGCAAGTGGTTTCTATGCATGGGATCGGGATTCAAACCTGTGTTACACTGTGTTGCTGTGCTGCCAAGACAAACTTGTTGCCCTGGAGATATCATTCCTCCCTTTCCTTGTCAATGTCTGCAACCTTTTCTCTGTCTCCAGATCTTTCTACCTATTTATGGTATCATCAAAGTAGATGTGTATGAGTCTTGAACTTGAATCAGATGCTGTTCTTTATCCCAGTCTTCATTGTCACCTGTTTCCAAGAAAATAACTGGTAGGGACTTTTCAAGAATCATTATTTCTTCCTAATCAGTTGATTTCTCTCTTGGTTGCTAGGCTAATGTCATATATTCTCTCTCTAGCAGCACAGTTGCTAGAGGCACAACTTCCTCCTCCTCTTCCTGACCTCCATCCTCTCACACCTGATGCATATGCAAAGTAACTGCATGCGATCATTACATTTCTTTCCAGTGCACCAAATACTTTAGAGACAACGCCCATGCTATTTTCAAAGAAAGAGATCTACAGCTCTGATAGACTGGAGTGGTCGACTCAGCCGCCCACATACTACCCGAGCTTCTCCAGCAAAAACTGTTGTTTCTGTTGCAAGTGGAAAATACCAAATAATACTTTATTCCCGTGGCCATTTCCCTGTCCCCTTTCCAATTTGGGTCATACTGTAGACTCAGACATGTTATTTAATTCCCCCTTCCTTCAAGCTCTAAGTAATTTGGTCTTCAATCCCAACAAAATACACATAGAGTTATCAATACTTTGATCTTCTCTTACACTTACTAAATGCATGAGAGGTCCTCAAGCATGTGTGTTTCTCAGTGCTTGGGCCATCTAATGTTCTTGCAAAATTAATGTGCTGGTCCACGCAGCCGTAGGACCAGCCTTCTCGTTAGCCATCCCCGGCGACTACACCATCCTCCGAGCAGATAGAACAGAATCTAGAGGTGGTGACCTGGCCGTAATTGCCAAAACACATCTCAACATTAGACTTGACTCCTCTACCCATCTCCCAACCTGTGAATCACTCACAGCTAAGCTGCCTACTACTAACTCCCAAACGATACCCATCCACCTACTCTACATACCTCCCGGACCCTTAAATTCCTTCGAGGAAGAACTTAGCACCATCCTCACCAATAACCTAAAAAATTCCTCCCAGAGCCTTCTCCTAGGGGACTTCAACCTAGGCTTTAAAGACCCCAAAGATCACCATGCTACCCTCATCAACAATACTATTTCTGAATTAGGCTTCACCCAAAAAGTATCTGGCCCCACTCATAACAAAGGGAGAACCCTCGACTGGGTAGCAGACTAAAATTGCGTGGCCTCCATCACCGATAACTCCCCTCAACCTTGGTCCGACCACCATCTACTCTCCTTTACCCTTGAAGCCTCGAGCCCCATCACCAACAATTTTCTAGCCTCAGCCATCCCCACGAGAAGTAAGAAAAATATCACAGTGGAAAAACTGATCCCTCTCATCCTCCCTACACTTAACCAACTCCCTGCCACTTCCAACCCCTACGACCTTGTAGAAGGCTATAACAAAACCATGCGCTCAGCCATAGACTCCATTGCACCATTAAAACTAAGAAAATGTAAACCGAAAAAGCATCTCAAACACTGATTCTCTAATCACCTTAAAACCCTTAGAGTAGAAAAACGCAAAAAGGAACAAGCCTGGGGACAATCTCCCACCGACCATAACAAAATATTGCTCAATAAAATAACGTCCAACTACAAAAAAGAAATTATAGCTGCCAAACAAGAGTCCTACAACCAGAGAATTGCACAATTCAACTCCAGCACCAAAGAGCTGTTCACGATTATTAAAGAACTGGAAACACCTGTGCTAATTCCAGACACTTGAGTGAAGGACAAACAATGGTGCACCAGTGTCCAAAATGCCCTAAACAATAAAGTCACAGGCCTTCAAACTAAAATAAGAAAGATTCCATAGCCAAACCAACCCACCCCACTAACACGACCCCACGTCCCACGCCCCAACACCCTCTGCCCAACCCCTCTCGCTTTAGCTTCTCCAAAGTCTCCACTCCTGAAGTGGAAAAAATCATTCTCAGCCTAAAACCATCTAACTGTCAAGGCGACCTTTGCCCCCCACAAATTATTAATGATGCGGCAAGAGACCTATTGCCATTCATCACAAGACTCATCAACGCCTCCTTCTCCGCAGGTACCGTCCCCAGCAACCTCAAAGAGTCCTGGGTCCTCCCCCTTCTCAAAAGGCCCTCTCTTCACCCCTCCATTCCCACCAATTACAGACCCATTACCACCGTCCCCTTCCTGCTCAAGATATTAGACAAGACAGCCTACCAACAAATCCAAAAATTCCTTGAAATAAACCATCTCCTCGGTATTCGGCAATCAGGCTTCAGACCCCAACACGGGACAGAAACAGCCCTTATCGACCTGAAGGCTCAAATTGACACTCTAGAGACAATGGGAAAACTGCTGTATTGCTTCTCCTTGACTTCTCCGCGGCATTTGATCTAGTTGATCATAAAATCTTATGCAATCACCTGGACTCAGCTGCCCACTTTTCCCAAGAAGCTATCGGCTGGATGGAGTCATTCCTCAGCAACAGATCCATGTGTGTCTTCTCCACCACAGCTGCCGCCGACCCCATTCCCATCACATGCGGAGTACCAGAGGGTTCATCTGTCTCCCCTACACTGTACAACGTGTTCACGAAGCCCTTGTTTGATGATCTAGATGGTCTGGGTATCACCTACACTAATTATGCCGATGATACCCACATCCTCATCCCGTTGATGGGACATTACAACCATGATTTGACCTTGGTGAACAAGGTGCACCTCATCATCCAGGCATGGATGGCAACCCACAGTCTATGCCTGAATGATGACAAGACTGAACTCATCATACTTGGTTCCACCGCAAACCTAACCAAACTGGACCACAACTACACCATTTTTTATAGATGGAAACCCGATCAAAGTAGCTAAGGAAGTGAAAACCTTAGGAATATATATTGACTCCTCCCTCTCCTTCCACAAACAGGTTAGCTCCTTGGCATCCTCCACGGCCTACACATGTAAGCTTATAAGAGCAGCCAAACCCTTCTTATCCACCCAGAGCTGCATTACATTAGCCAGAGCCCTTGTACTATGAAAACTGGACTATTGTAACGCCCTCTACGTAGGAGCTAACAAACAGGTTACTAAAGAAATACAGACGCTACAAAACAACGCTCTCAGAGCAGCGCTCAGTATCCCCAAGAGAGAACACATCTCTAACTTTAGGCGAGCCCATGACTGGCTCAACACTACAGATAAAATCCTGCTCAAAGTAGCCTTACTAACACACAAATGCCTCAACAGCGCTGCCCCCCGCTACTTAGTCGATAGAATAAGTAAACACACTTCCATTAGACCTACTAGAACCTCCAACGCCAATCTACTGACAGTTCCCAGGTTCAAACGCACCAAAATGGGTGGCAACAGCTTCCAGGTGAAAGCAGCCCAACATTGGAACTCCCTACCACCATCTCTAAGGACACCCCAAACTTACACACACTTTAGACGCAACTACATACACTGGATAAAGAACAATGACCGCTAAGATCATACAATCCACCACCGCTACCCAATATGTAAATATGTATACTTGTAAATCTGCAAACTCTTGCCTTTATCGTGACTGCTGTAACCATCTTTGATCCCATTGTAAATACTGTAATGCATTGTAACGTGTAACTAAGCTGTGAATAACCTTGTTGCTCCTGCGCCCTCATACCCTCGGGTCTGGTGCGCAATACAAATGAATAAACTAAACTAAACTAAACTCAGTGCTTTGACATTTTCCTCTTACTACAAATTGCACATAGGATTCTCAGTGATTTGGTCTTATCCTGTGTCTGGTAAATGCACATGGGAATTTCACTGTTTTGACTTCCTTCTAAACCTACAAAATGCCCACACGTTTTGTGCCTCTCCATCTGCAATTCAAACCGCTGAAACACTCACAAATCATGTCCCCCGCCCAAACAAATTTCAACCTAATTGTCATATTCTACTCCTAATCTACCTAGGCACTATAAATGAGTTAATTCTACTGTAACCTACACTATCTCAAGTGCATTCCCTTTCCCTGCAAAGCCTGGACCACTGCTATGTGATGTTACCGAAAACATTTTATTCGAGGCATTTTTTACCAAAACAATTTTACTGAAAAAATACTGATTATTTTGTTTTTATTTAGGCGGATCACCCCCCTAAAGTCCCCCGGTTCCCCCGTATGAAAACCGCTAACCCCCTCACCCCCATTTATATTTGTTAAAGATATCAGTATTATTTCAGTAATTTCATTTAGGTAAAAATGTTTCCAGTAAAAGCTTTTCGGAAAATGTTTTGGCTGCCCTCCTGCCTCTTATAATGCCAACCATCAACATTGTACTTGCCTGTCATTATATAGATGCAAAGTCAAACTCAGTAGAAACTTGCAAAAAGCTTTAAAGTTCGACCTGGCGAACTCATGGAAAATGTACCGTTTTTAATGTTCCCAGAACCATCCCATTCAGGCTTACTCACAATTGAATCTGCAGTTCAATAAATTAGTTGAACAAAACATTTCAGATTGAAGGTATGCTTGTAGTGTTTCCCCTGATTTTTTGACTGCAATATGCAAACTAGATGTTCACTGGGAGCGCATCCACTTGCACTTCTCATTGTGCTACCTCTTCAGAAGCTTGCATCAGGCTCACCTTAGAGCCGATTCTGTACCTACAAGAACCCCATCTGGAAGAGACTGACAGATCACTACCGGTGGTAAGTCTCTACCAAGGCTATTTTGATGCATATTTGCAATCTCTGCCTATGGCTGAGACAGATCACTAATTCTCCACTAGCATATTTTGAATCACATTTCTGTACTCCTCCCCTTAATTCTGGGGTGAGGTCTCTAACACACGCAGATATAAACAGCAAAAAACTTCCAAGGTGGTGGTCATAGTTCGTGATACAACAATCTATCTACCATGCCATTCATTTGCCCGGATCCCCAGGATCCAAAATGCCCATGCCTAATGACATGTGTTGCAGTGACAACTGCAGGGTTTCCACATTTGTCTCCAAGCACTGAATGTCACAGGGCATTGAATACAGATCTCAGAAATATCCACCACAACACAGTTTTTTCTGGGAAATCTCTGAGACCGGGAGCCTCAGGATGAGCTTGACAAGGGCAAACACACATTGAGATAAAGCAGAGTTCCCATCAAGCATTTTAGGATGAACGTGGGCAAATACCTTAAGGGCCCAAATCATAGAATTATTTGGGTGGAAAGTCGAGGATTTGCACGCCTTTCTGCTGGTGAAACCCTGTCCGTCGATTCATGGAATCGAATGCGCTGCACTTTTTTTTATCTTGCATGCAGTTTACGCAGACTCTGCATGTCTCTGCGAGCGGTCGAGCGTCTTGTGTGAGACACCAAGCAGAGCATGGCGAGGCTTGCGCAGAGGGCGGAGTAGGGGGAAAAAGTGGGTGTTACAAGCGACGGGCCGCAAGCAGACCATATTACGCCCAAAAATGCGCACAACAAAGCGTATTCATGGATGTGACTGCGAAACCACTCACCTGCGAAATGCCCATGCAAAGGCATCAAACTCTCCGCCACCTGTAAACAGGAGTACAGATTTGCGCTGAAGTTTTGCAACTTTGGAGGTGAGTTTTCATGTCGGATTTAGGGTTGTGTGCACACAGACGATCGTAGTTAAGGGTGCATGTACACAGCATAGCGGGGTGCAGGAATGGTTTACAGGAGTTTCCATGCAGATTTTCCCAAGTACTAACCGAGTTACGATAATCCTTAGCCATGTTGTCGTGGTGACGGTTACAGTTGGGTGGAACCCTGCGCAGGGTCCCCGAGGTTCAGGCCCACTTGTGGGCGAACCCACTCACTGTTTATAGGGTGCATGCATGCGCGTATGGGGAGCATGCAAGTGTAGCTGTTTCTCCAGTTTTGCCTTTGCGTGGGGGCATGTCAGAGCATTCTGGCCACGACTTGGGTATACGGTTACTTTGCGCAGATAATTCCATGAATACGTGGGGCACGCCTTTTTTATTCTGCGCACAGGCTCGCGCAGTGTCGTTCTCGGCACGCGCCCTTTGCCAGTATTATGCACACGTTTCCATGAATCGGGCCCTAAGTATATTTGTGCTAGAGGTGCATTCAAATACGTGTGAACTGCGTGAGGTAATGTAAACTCCTAGACCTCTATCAACGATTAAACATCACAACATAAAATATCACAGAATATTGTTGCAATATGGTACACTGATAGGGGTTTGTAACACACCCTATTTCTTGATCCGTGGAAGATCGTAAAATATGCTTTCTAGTGGGAAACTCTGGAATGTGCAGCAGAGAGATTGTCTTTTTCTTATATGCATCTACTTCTTATATTTTCAACATAGAGGCATTTGTTTACATTAGCTGATAACTCTGCACTGTTTCTATCATCACTTTATTAGCACCCAGAGTAGAATGCCTGAGCCCTGAGAGCCTATTAGATGATGCAGTCCTTAAGCCTGGCTTCCTACATATAACTTGCCTGCAAGCAGTAACTCTTAACCCAAGGCCTGCAGCCTACACTGCGATGCATGGCCAGCAGGCTCTCCCAGTTTAGTAGGCCCACAGTCAGGTAGTCTCCCCTCCCAGCGCTCTGTTACATGACTCATATATTAATAATGACATCTATGCTACTTCTTTTTCTACATTTGCCTTCCATTCCAAAAATGTCCGTTCCCACCAAGTGTGCATACATGGCATTCTCCATGTCACGAGTATGAGAGAAAAACAGGCGTGCGTTTATGAACTCGGTGAAATGCTCTTCATCCATGCTGGGTGACCTTCATGGACTGCCAATGAATGAAACTGAAATAAATGACAAAAACGAGTTCTGGATCAGCCAAATTAGTTTAGTTTCAGAAATGTAATTTGTGGTGAAGTATTTTCTTTGCGTGCTCATGAAAATGATGGATGAGAGCCCACGCGCGCAATAAATAAGGGCCTGGGCAGGCAAGCTTCCCTGCAGACCTCTGCCTGTGCCGAGTACTCTCGGCTGAAGCACCCTCATCATCATAGAATCTCCGGGGCCATTTATGTCAGGGTGACCCTGCCATTTTCTCATTACAGGCACTCATACGATACATTTCATTAGGGGCACATTTTTTGTAAAGATTGTTTTTTGTTTTTTAATTTTAAGTCGCGAAATTACATTTGATCGATAATTCATTCCAATTACCTGTAATACACAGAATAACTGAAATATTGAGGATGATGGGGATAATTGATTAATGTATGAAAAAGGCAGGATTATGTAAAATGGAATGCTATCAAAATGTCCATTTCTGCTGGCAGGAAGATATAATTAACTGAAATGGTGCAGAGTGTGTGTAAAGCAATGCGATCTATCATGTTGGATTTGTTCTCCAAATCTCCGGAATGGTGGAAGAGTTAATCACATTGATAGAGAATCTCACCATAAGCGACTAAGTACCAGAGATAGGTGAAATAGGACTCTTCAGAGTTCTTGGGGTCCTCATTACGAGGTTGCCGGTAGGCCGCCAGTACTACCGGCGGCCTATCAGCAACCTCGTCGTACCAGTTACGCCACCTAATATCCCGGGATATCACAGGTGGCGGAGGAAAGGTAAGTTCCCATTCCCAAGGAGTCCGACCCCTGAAGCAGCGGCACCGTTAGTAACAGTGCCTTTTGCTTCAGTGAAAAAAATCTGGCGGTATGGCAAGGACTATCGGCAGGTCAGGCCTGCTGGTAGTTGACAGCCCCTACCGACAGACTCGGAGTGAGCTGTTACCGGCACCTTTATTTCCAGACTGGGTCACTTACAATGAGGCCCCTTGCCTCATCTAGACCAAGGGGAAGGGGAAGAGGAAATGTGTCAACTTCACATTTTCTTTTACTACTCACATCAAGCTCAGGCATCGTAGTCAGTGTTGGGGGATAATGGGAGTTGAAGGCCAGAACAGGGTGACAGGTTGGCTACCCCCCTGTTAGATGTTGCTGAGAACCCAAGTCTTACATCCAGAAGAGATGCTTATGGCAGCCGTAACTACAGCATAACACATTTGGGCCTCATTACACGGACGGCGGTAAGGGTTAACGGTCACCGTTAATGGCAACGGTGACCGTTAACCCTTACCGCCGTACTACGAGGTCCCTTTGCGGGTTGGTGATTTAACGCCTGCTTTTTGCAGGCGTTAAAAACCAACCCGCTAAGGGACCTCGGAGCTAATTACGGCACCGCAAAATTGCGGGGCCGTAATTAGCGCCTTCCCCATTCCCATAGAGCCCTATGGGGCAGAAATGGGAATGGGGAAGGGCAATGGCGGAAGGGGGATTTACCGCCCCTCCAACCTTGGAATGCGGCGGTAAATCCCCTTTCCGCCAAGGCGGTGCCGGTATTTTACCGGCATGAGCCATGGCGCTAATAGCGCCATGGCTTACCGCCTTCCGTGTAATGAGGCCCATTGTCATCGCAGACACTATGGGCCAATTTCCAGCCAGTGCTATTTTAACAACCTCTATACACCAAGGGCTTGAGTCATCATTGTGGGATAAACACACGACTCTGTACTGTATGAGGTGAAGGCTAGGACCGCAAGTTCGCTAAGGGTCAATGGCCGAAGAGACCATGACCACACGCGGAGTGGCACATCTAAAACTAAAACTGAGGGGGAAGAAATGAGCACCAACTCATGATTTTTCATGTTATTGAATGAACATGGCGCTAGTTTGAATAAAGTTGACAAATTTGGTGTTTCATTGTTGCTGGCTATCTTGATTTGATTTGATTTGATTTATTTACAAGCGTGCGCCTGACTAAATGGATCGCATCTTGGCACAGGTATATGCGGTAGGGCAATCTCCTGTCATTAGAAATCCTATCAGTTTGTAAGGCAACTGACCAAGTAACAATGTTCCAATAAACAGAATAGATAGGTCTTCAGAGCATTTCGGAATGTCATAGGGGTTTTGTATTCTCAAATGACTCTCGGGAGGCAATTCCAAAGTTTTGGACCATAAATTCCAAGCCTTCTGTCCTCTTTATTCAAATATCTTGAGCATGGCACTTACAGTAGCATCTTGTTGCAGGAGCGTAGTTGATGAGCTGGAATGTAGATCTTAATTTTATGACAGATAACTTGGTGCTAGTTGATGAAGACATTTAAAGACAACGCATAGGATTTTGAAATCTGTTCGTACTTTCACAGCTAGCCAATCCAGTGACCGCCTTAGGTTAGAGATAGTGGATGATTTAGCCACCTTAAACACCAATCACACTGCAGCATTTTGGCCAACTGATTTGTCCATATCCTCCCAAGCTGGGTGCGTTTTCACTAGGCGGGTGTGCACTCTGTTGTTCTGGTACACGTGTAGTCATGTAGCCCCTCAGTGCATCAGTGAGTGTATCATGGAACTGAGAAATTTTTCATAGGTGTTGCAGGTGAATGAAGAGATCAGTATGTGGGTGGAAACCTTGGCATTTTCACCAGCTGTGTCTCTGGTGTAGCAGAAAATGGCTACCTAGGCAACGGATGCTAAAGTGGATGTCTGCCATCCTGCACATTTCTTCTAAAGGACGAGGTAAAAGGCTGGGTTTGGGATATTAGCTATTTCATGGACAAAGAGCTGACGAGATTGTGTGGTTCACCCTTGCATTGTATGTTCACTAACCTTGACAATATGACTTGTGAATTTTTAGAGTCTTGGCGTTTCCTGTCACGACTCAACACACACACTCAATTCCCCACAGATGGGACTTTAACATTTGGATGAAATGGGAGCACTTAAACGATCCCTAGAAGAACAAAAGGCTAAAATAAACCACAAAAAGATGCAAAGACTGTAAGGAAAGGAGATTACAGTAGATTGATGATTGACTGCAAGGTCAGATAAAGTACCTGAGGGCAAGTGGAGCATCAGAGAAATTGACGCACCTGTGCCCCGGATAGTACGGGGAAAGACAGAAACTTTGACAGATCACCTAAACAGGGAGATGGCTGGGTACATGTATTCACTTATGTGCTTGCTGAGGTGATAATCGGTAGGATAGCTTAGGGGCAACATGCTCACCTTGGAAGAAAGACAACGCAGAGCAACACAGGTCCGATCCCCGGGTCAGCGCTTAGAAACCTCTGGCATTAAGCACGTTATAAATAACCAATTACAAGAACAATAGGCCGAACACAAGCAGTAAATTGGGGTGCAGGCAGCTGGAGCAGATCAGCCCCCTTCGGCGATACTGCCTTAACCCTTTGTGTCTTCTGCTTTGACGCTGCCTGAACTGAGAAGTGTGGGAACCTAAAGAGGGCTGCTACTGTCTGACGTGCCTTCCTCCTACATTCAGCATGTGAAGATGGGAGGCACACCATACACAGGAGACTCCCAAGTCCTTCAGGCCCCCCCTTAGACACATTCTGGCTGGAGATGAAGAGAAGGGAGTGCAGCAACAGCTCTGCCTATTTACTCTGCATGTGCCAAGAACTCCATGTGATTTCCCAAGCCTCCTTCATGTTTGGGACCCTGCTACCTCTGATAAGTGTCCCTTTTGTGAAGAGGAGCTAAAGAATTCCCAAATATTAGAGAGGAGCTTCAGGGATTTATATCGGAGATACAATCTTTCATGGCTCATGAGGGTAGTGTTGCCACTTAAAGTAACTTAGAGTAAGTAAGTTACAGATTGATTGAGCGACCTACTAGGATGGATACAAATGTGGCTGCCAGGGTCCACTATCAAGGCTAGAGAAGGAATATTTACAGCCATCTCTGAGATTTTTCCCTGAAAAACCGACTTGGCTAAGACAGGGAATTGTAAGCAAAACAAAGGTGAATCCCCTTCTGACTAATGATACCGATTGAAAGTAGTATTTGTCCAGCACTTGGGTATTGCTAAGCCAGGCGAAACCACACAGGAAGCCATTTAAAACTCTTTTGTAGCAGGGCTTTTGCCCAAAATGCAATCGCAGCTAAATAATGCATGCATGGTGTTGCAGATCAAATCCCTAACAGAGCTAGTGGTGGTTGAAAATCGCTGTGTTGCATACCAAGAGCAGAAGAAGGAAACCGTTGAGATTAGCTAAAAAAGAAACGAGATGCAAAGCTTACAGGGACAAGTACAGGGACACATACATAATGCACAGAATGTGGCACAGAGGGGAGGTTAACTATGGAATAGTGAGAGAGGATGTCCGGCCCCTGGACAAGTTGGTCCAGGAATGCCAGTAGGGGGCTATCGGGATGGCAAAACCACAGTAGATAATGAGGCCATCAGGATCAGCCAAGACAATGGGATCAACAGGACTGCAGTGACAATGCGATGTCACACACAAAAACCCAGATCGGAGACTCCTTTCCTGCAGTCAAGGCACGTCAAAAAACTCCTGATTCAATACCTGGGGTTGGCAATCTACACGTGAATCACATGAGGGGCGAATCGAGACACCGGGAAATGGGAAACCGGGAAAACAACCTCAGTAAAAGCCCTACACTATTAATAAGATGTTGTACAGCTCAAATCTTGAAACAAACTCATTTTGTTTCTTTGGACTACAAATCCCAGAAATCCCTTTGTACCTTGATGAGGAAGAGGATTGAGGAGTTAGGTTGCAGTAGTGAAAAGAAAGTTGGACCTAATGACCCACACCTGAGATTAAGGAAGGACTTTAAAAGGCCCATGCTCTCTATAGAAAAGAGAGAGTAGAGACCGCATGCCAGGTTCTTTGAACAATCAGCTGAGGCTGAACAGAAGGAGGGGAGTGATAGTAGCAGTGGAAGTTTTGTCAAACTGAGGCCTGTTAAGTGTGACACAGAGACCAACCATAAGGATCAGAGACGGATATAAAGAGCGGTGCTGGAGCGGGAGAGCCTTATAGAAGAGGCTGCTCAGCGGGACACTGCAAAGTGTTTGGCTGGTCCCAAAAATCACAAAAGAGTTGCTCAGTGTCTTTGGAAGTGAAAGGAACTCCAGGGTGCCAGAAGAGGCATACCAATGTTCAGTGCGAAGCCATAGAATTAAAGGGGAAGGTGTCACAGCAACAGTACGGTTCCATGCAAGAGAGGAAGTTAGCCTGCCCAGATTCAAGTAGGGGAGAGTGCGCTGAGTCTGAGGGCCATGTGAGGCAGGGTCTTGGGACTGGTATTGAAGCTCGGAATCCCTTGCCTGATTGGGAAGCAGCAGGAAGATATTCTGTAAGAAACGCTTTCCAAACCGAAGTGGAAAACTGCTCATTGCATCTAAGGGTAGCGTATGCCCTGCAGTGTCTGAGGAGCAGAGTGGAAGCTACTGTGAAGAGAGGAACATTGCAGAGCAGGGTGCTGTCATGAAAGCAGGAGCACAAACCGGTTAGTATCAGCTGAAGAATGTATCCAAAATAAGGTGACCCGACTGAAGCTAGAACTCCATTAATTGAAAGGGTAAAAGTCTGTGTAGGACTTTTAAGCATTCAATTAAAGGTGTGCCTCACTTTCATTTATTTGTATGACTGAAGGAGGAGCAGAACATAACTTACGTTTCCACCGCTCCCTTCCTCTCTAACATACCAATACTCCTGCCTTTGCACCACATGGATTTTAATGCTGGCGCAAATCATGGGGATTCCTATGAAGTCGGCCGGTGAAGCAAAAAGCTGGCAAACTCCATAGGAATCCATTGTGATCACTGAATGCCAAGCGTACATTTCAGGCAGACATGACTTCATTTGCATGATGGAGTGCTAAAGGGTGGCGTAGAAGTGTGGATGCTGGCCATTTACCCTTCACTTGTGCACTTGGCTGTCCAATTGACCAAAATAAGTTGGCTGGCAACTGTATACATTGAGGCAGAAACATAACAGTTCCCCACCATCTTTTTACGGGGGAACATCTCAGCCACTATTGACACCACCAGTTACAGGATCCTGCTAAAAGGACTGGAAGATAGTTGTATTAAAGTAACAGCTGCACACTGGATCACCTCCTCCCTCACAGGTGAAATAGAAACCACTATCTTTGGACTCTATAATTCACATCCACACCCAATTACTTGGACTCTCAGAGTACCTAATGAGGAAACTACAAAGTCATCAAAATGCAGCGGCAAGACTACTTCTCAGAATGAAGGTATTTGAACATATACAGAGTTGCACACCTGAGGGCCTTTGAAGCTGCAAGCTTTGGAAGAGGGCAGTGTTAGAGTAGCCGGAATGAGCTGAAGGGCACTGTAAGATGGTTTTGCCATCATGCTTTTCTGTGGGGCTCACTCTCCTTCCTGCCCTTCTATTTCCTGCAGGACAAAACATTCTGGGTGTGATGCTAGAAGGCAAGGGTCACTTGTCACAGTGACAGGGATTGGACCCATTGCAGCAGACGTGCTAGTATCCAATCCCCCATGGCCTTTTCAGCTTTATAATGAAGGACTCTCATACTCTTCTTCTTTGATTCATCTTTGACTTTAATGAAAAGAATAATTAATGGGGTCCCCGTCGAAAGAAAGAACAGTCCTTTCCATAGCCCCTCTCCAGTGCTTAAGAGAGGTGTTTGAAGACACATTTGAGCTATCCATTAACCATTCCCAGCGAATAATTGTAGTGAATGCTGTTCGACCAAGACATGCACTCTGCCAGCTCGACCGGTACCCAGGTTCCTCACTGGAGGTAAAGGACTCGAGCCGGTGTAAGCTAACTCTCTGGATTGTGAGAGTAGAGCAAACAGATTTATCTTCACCCCGAGCTGCGGATTGGGACTCGTAACACCGTGGAAGCCAAGCAGTTGGCTTCCTTTGTCCCGCTGCTTTTAATCGTGCGAGAGCCTGAGTGGACTGTGTTCAAACAGGACCCACAGTTCTGACTTTGGCACTCTTCGCAAACCGCAAGCTGCTGTTTTGTTGCATTAAACCAGTTCACTACTTAATTATGCCAGCAGAGTCATCAATGCTCCTAATCAAATGAGAAGCTCACCGTTGTGGAAGTCTTCGAAGTGTCACATCTCCAAACAGCACTGCAAACCTCCAGAACCTTCACATGGAACCAACCCGGACTTTGACTCAAACCGCTGAAAGCATATTCACACCCATCAATTTCACATAATGGCACCCATTGTCCCGAGCCAGCTCGACCATCAATCCTAACCTGGTGGAATTTTTAAACAACACCCTTCTGATGCCACCTTAAAACCCCACAGAGCTTCAACTTGAACCTGACTCAATCCAGATTTGTCATTTAGATCACTGCAACTCGCTGCATTATAACCCAGTTTGATCTGCAACCACAGCACAGAAAAACCCTGTTCCATACTGTTGCACCATTAGCAGAGATGTTATTAGAGGCCAAGTCACCCAGATTCACTTTTGGAACCATAGTTATTGATAAACCAGCATTTTTGCACTGTTTTCTCTACAAAGGTCCATGTTGCACTGTTATGCCCTGCACCCCTACTCTTTTTCCCAGAGTGTCTTCAATTTCATTGTCTGCTTTATTTGTGTAATTTCTGGGTTTTTATGCTTTTTTTTTATAAGTTATATGCATATTGGTTTGTTTAAATAAAGTATATATATATATATTTTTCCAAATTAATTTTCTTTAGATGAGTAAGAGGGTTTTGGCTCCTGAGTTGATGTTTCCTCTGAATCAGACAATGTGGCTACATGTGACAAAGATGGTAGAAAGGCTTGGAAAATCACTTCCTTAAGTTTCTTCTTTTGGACTCTTCTGTTGCTCCGGGGCAGCCGCGGGTGGTGGGACTGTAGTCTGGAACTGATTGTTTTGCTTAGGTCCACATCAGAGTGTGTGCATCCCAGCTTAGAAGGTATGTGGTTTTCATTTTGCTCATACCTATATGGTGTATTCATGTGTTATTGTTGCTTTGGCTCACTCCGCACCTGCTTTTTTCCTTTCAGTATATATGTATATACTGTGGGTGAGGCCACATATGTACAATAGACATTCTGGACACCATGGACACTATGCTAGTCTCGAGGGAGTCAGTGCAGCATACACAGGCACTGTCTTCATTTGATGAAAAGCACACAGCAATAAATGTTCATCCCAGGATTACAAACACTCGAGATGCCAGTCCTAACACTGAGATGACCTTACTGAGAGAATTGGAAGCGTTTAAAAAAAGGATATTTCTAAGTGGTGGGAGGAGCATTCGTGTTGGCGTGCATTCCTAGAGGTCTGTGCATTATGATAACTCCATCGTTTTTGGATCAGAACCCTGCCATGCTACAAGAATGGGGTCAGGCAACCAATGCGTGTTCAGCAGGATTCCTTACACTACTGGTTAAATATGCCAAATTTGACAGATCTGCCAACCTGAAATTTATTGACACCACTGCGATTCAGTTAATGGATATCACAGCGACTGAAGAAGGTAATACATTCAGACAATTATCAATGCCAATTTTTTGGGCATTTTTAAACCGCTCACACAGCCGGCGGGCATCAAGGCACTGTTATAGAAAATGTTTGTTTTAGTTGCGTAGTTGTTTGTCTTAGTTGCGTATTTATAACACGCTTAATTACCCAGAGGTTTCTAAGTGCGGACCCGGGAATCGAACCTGTGTTGCTTCGTGTCATCTTGCTTTCAAGGCAGCTGAGCTATCCTCCCAGGATTTAGTTACCTATGAGGATGAAATAAAATAACAAAAACATTGAAAGGTTATTCCAGATAAAATTGATTATGAGACAGGCAGGGGCTATACCTTTGCTAAGCACGTTGAGATGTTCAGAAAAATATCCATAGTCAATAACACTGAGGTTGATTCTTCTAATGCAGCCAATACTTCTTAGGAATCTGATGTTTCCAACTCTGAAAAAGAAGCAGATGTGGCCAAATTATAAGAGGAGATGCAAACCCTTTGCCAAGATGAAAAGACATAACAGAGGGGAAGGTGTCACACTAGAGGCAGTGTTCAAACTCCCCTGGCCAGAAGAAAACTTTAAGAGCGGGATGGAGTAAAGGACACAAGCAGAGATCTTCATGGCAGGCTAATGCACTTTGGAGGCTGTGGCAGAAACTAATATCAGTTGAGGACATGCAAGTCATCAATTTATCATCTAATCATCTAACTGACCAAATCTCTGCAAATTGGGGTTCAATTCCGCCCTTCCTTTTCTTATGATTAGATGCAAACTAGATTGGACCTTGATCAATTTATTCATAAATGTTGCCAAGAATCCTAAGAAGGATGCTGTATATTAATGGTGTCATGGTAGAACTGAATGGAAGATTTCTGACCTACCATCTCTCATTTATTTGCCTAATTTAGCTGACATTTGTTGTGATCAAACAAATCTTTATCTTGCTAAATTTGATATTGATCCTGCCTGATCAGGTTCTACCTGCCTTAAGAGCAAGTCAAAATTCAGTGGAGACCTTTAAGAACTTGGTTATTTATGTGTTCCATAAGATGCTTGCATTGTGTCAGAAAACCTCCAGACACAATCTCACCAAGTTTCAACAGCAATCTCTGATGGAATTAAAAAGCTTACCTGAAGTGAATATTAAGCCTTCAGGCAAGGGTTCCAAACATTGTCCTCCAGAATCAAGATGACTATTTTGCTGAAGCACTATGTCAACTAAGGGACAGGTCATGCTACCAACTAATCCCTTTCCTGATATTCAGTGCCAACACTAAGAACTGGTTAACAAATGGCTTGATAAAGGGGTTATTGATGATGGCATATGTACGTTTCTTGTCCCACTTTCTCGACCATCCCTACTATTTTTTTTTTACCTAAGACCCATTAGTCCATGGTGAGGCCTACAGGTAGACCCATTGTCACTTTATCAGGCTCTGTGTTGGAGAATATCTCTCGATTTATTGATGTGACTTTGACTACCTTTGCATCCACCTTGCCTTCATTTTTACATGACACCAAAGACCTTCTGAAACATGAATGAGATCCCATGGAAAATGGTATGATGTTAGCAAAACAATGTTTTTTTCTCTCCATACTTCTAGCAACCATTCAGTAGAGATCACAGCCTGTAAATATTTTCTTGATACACGATTCCTCAATTTCTTGGTGCCCACTGAAATGATCCTTGAGTTGTTAACTTTATGTCTGTACAACAATGTATTCTTGTTTGAAAGTTCATTTTGCCATCAAGTCAGAGGAATTTCGATGGGGAGTACTTTTGCTGCCACCTATGGCAATCTTGCCATGGGCTGGTGGGAAGACACTATTCTGAGAGAAGCTGCCTACCAGATTTATACAGAACATGTTGTTGCATGGTGGTGCTTTATAGCAGATGTATTTATTATCTGAAAGGACACTGATTCGAGTTGGTTGGAGTTTGCCAAGAAACTCCATTGCAACAACATTAATTTGCAATTCACTGAGACTCACAGTACATCTGAAATAGCATTTCTCTATTTCAGTATAAAATTCGATTACAACAGTAGTGATACATGCATCCATGAAATACCAGCCAGTTCCAGCCTTCCATTGCACGCCACCAGTAGCATCTTTCCAGCTGCAAGAACAGCATTCCATGTGGTGAATTTGTGAGATGTGGTTGCAATTTCTCTGACTTAACTCAATTTGACGATCATTTTTCCATAGCTACTAATAATGTTTTGTAATGTGTGCATTTAAGAGGGGTCATTGAAAAGGCGTGTGTGAAGGCCAGAAATGTACATAGGGATCATTTGATGTATGAACATAGGAAATCTACAGACTTGCATAATCAAGGATTTTGTCTTATTCTCATTTATTGTAGTGCCTTGCAACAGATTAGAGAGATAATTCAGAGGCACTGGAATGTTCTTAGACTGGACAAGCATTTATCAACTTTACTGTCTTTCCATCCTTGCCTCACCTTCAGGAAGTCCCCTTGCTTAAGTAAACATTGGTTTCAAATGTGTTACCTTCAACTAATTAAAAATCAGTGGCCAGCTCATTGTTGTCACAACAAGCTAATTTTTTTTATTATTATTATTTTTTTAATAAATGTCTGAGATGCAAAGCATGCACACATGCTGTTACAAAGAATACTTTAGTGTTTGGTATGCTATATAAATAAATAAATAAATAAACCTACATTCATCCTGTATCAGGCACACTGCGAACTATACAGCATTGTATTACATGTGAGACTATGTTTGCGGTTTATGTACTAATTTGTCCATTAACACATGGTACATTAGCAGTACCAGTTGTAAGCACAGAATTCGGATTATGCAACATGAAAGAGCAAATAGGACGCTGAATCCTTCATGTCCCATGGCCAAACATGTTCAAGAACATGCAAGTAATGTGGAAGTATTGATCTTTTTTGTTAACAATCATGTACCTGTACATCCCTCGAGGTAGTGATGAAACCTTGAAACTCTTCCAATTGGCGACTAACATGATCCTGGATTTAGACACAAAAATTCCCAATGGTCACAACGTTGATGATGAACTGTACAACTTTATTGGTGTTTAATTATAAACTTTGCTTCTGTCTGTTTTTCCATTCTTTGGTTTGGAATGATTTTATTGTAATGGTCTGAAGTCCCCCCCCCCTTTTCTGACAAAACACATTTTTTCTTTGTATGTAGGTGATTGTTCACTGTTTCTTCTTAAAAATAACATATTTGCACACATAATTCTTTGCACTTTATATATGGATTCGGTCACCATAGCTGCTATGTTGACTGTATTTTGCACATTGAGGACTAATGGTGTGACAGTGTGATCTAATAGTTGTTGGGTGTCATCAGAATTGACTTATTAATAGCTATTTGCTATTTGTATAGGTTGACTCTGCTGCTAAATTTATGTTCTCGCATTTTATGTCTCTATTTCAGCATTAGGGGTTATTTAACCTTATTAATGTCATCCTTTGATCATTGGCCTGTGAATAACTATTGTTAGTGGACAAATGTGCTTCCTAGAACATGCATTAGCCTTTAATATGATGATTACAGCATCAGGTTTCATCTAGCCTCATCATAGTCCTTACAAATTTCCAGGATGGTCCGGTTATTATACATGTTATTTATGTATTTATTTATTTATTCAGCTGGACCGTGGCCTCTAGGAGAGTTGATTGGTGGTTCAGGAAGGCTTAAATCCAGATCTGTCTCACAGCCAATTTCTGAGTTGATTTTACACTTAGCACTTTGGTTTTGTTGCCTCAAGCTCCTATCATTCCCTGTTAATTTCATTGTATGTTATGTTGTCTGTTTTAAAAATATTTGGCTCAACCTAGTGTTTATATGATCATAGGCACTTAGCTGTGATTGGTTTTAAATATGTTCTGTTTGCACTTTACATCCATTTAAAAATATTTGCCTCATGTGTTTGCACTTTACATCCAGTTAAATATGTCATACTTTTGAGGTCTGCATACTCTGCTCATGTGTTGAAGCTTAATGTGAGCAATAGATGAAGGACTTCTTGTTGCATTTACCTCGGTCTTTGTTTTTTTTATTTTATTTGTGTGATCACGCAACTTGGCGTTGTGAAACATATTGCCTGTGTCTGCCTCCCTCTGGAGACTGCTTGGTGTGTAATAACATTTCTGTGTTGCAGTGGCTCAACATGTTGACGTTTCTTTAATTTCATGGCATTAAGTGTGCAGTCTTCCCATGTTCAGTGGGTCTCTCCTCCCTTTTTTGATATATATTTATATATATATATATATATATATATATATATATATTTTTATAGAATGTTTATTGGGCATTCCTTTAATTTGTAATATTGTACTTGCGTTGTTTAGGTTGCTTCGGTATTCTCAATCACACCCCTCTAAAGAGTCTAGCCTTTTCTAGGCCGGCTTTCCATGAAAGGCAAAGGGGTTATTTCTCTTGACCGTGCTTGTTTCACCTTCATGATTGGTTTCACTCATGGTTTGTAGTAATGTGAAGGCTGAGTAAGTGGTTTAGCCATTACTCATTATTGTACTCCTACAGAGCAGTAGTCATTTTGTCACACTAACCCATTAAGAAAACTGATAAAGCACAGATTTGTGTACTTAAACCAAGAGGCCATGTTTTTAAATATTATGAAAATACAGCTAACTGTAAGCCAGACATTGAAATTAACTCAAACCAGTGATCCTGTAGGTCTTATGAGGAAAGCAAGGTCAGAGTTCAGGACACATGGCCATCTAGTGATGGCCAATTCAGAGTAACAGATATTCACACAACACCCTTAATCCTAACCAACGTAGAGCAATACGGCCTTATTCATGATGTGTCTGCTTTATGAACAACATCATATAAATCTTTATTCCTAGGACATATGTTCAGTAAAAGTATGTTCTTTTAAATATTAATACTCCAACAAAGCATAGAAGGTACAGCCTTAAGAACAAAGTGCATTTAAATTGACAAAGGGTGGCATATATATTATTGGCTCTAAATTTCAAAACCGTTGCTTGATTCAAAAACAAAGACTGGATTTGCATTCAGCAAATATGCCCCAAAGGCATGCAATAGAAATTATATATTTGAATATGTTTGTATTATTAATCCATTCACATATATTATAAACTATGCCATGCTCACTGGTAAACCAACCCAAAGGATATCCCTAAATTCAAACTTATTTTTGTGATTCTGAATATTTCGGCAATATAAGAAATTAAAAGGGAAAGCCATATTTAAAAAAATAAAAAAACTGCTAGGAATTCCTAAGGGCAGGGCTAACCCACAGTCAAATACAATCCTTTATGACATGGCAAAATACATTGGGACTATCGAACTGAACAGGAGGACTCTTGGGATGTGAGTATGAAATGAGAACCTACCACATACTGCAGCCAATTAAAACATTGATGTGTCAAATGATGCTGCAGGGTGGACTTTGTTGAGTTTTTAAAGTTGATTCATTGTATTTGTTAATTTTTGATTTATAAAGCCAATCCATAAAACATCAGCATAAGAAATCAACAAAAAGCATTTTGAAGGTCAAGATAAATTAAATTACAGAGATACAACTACAAAACAATTGTCATCCAATGATGATTGTTTATTCAAATGCCAAACAGAAAAAAGATGTTCTTCTTTCCCATGCACATTGCAAATAACACACACATTTGAAGGCACGTGTATCATCAGCCGAAGGCGCGCTTAAGGCAAGCCCAACTGTGCCCAACCATGGTACGAGTGTGCTAAAGATCTCTTGGGCTAATCTTCTTGCTCTGGCTCCCTCTGGTCCGTGCTATCCAGCTGGATGGCTAGCTCCCCCCACTAACCCAGTGTCCTGCTCTAAAACCAATGACCATTTACACACACCTCAGCCATCGATCCTAGGTAATCTTAGATTACACGTCCTTAATAATCAATCCCTGCCTGCCCATGAAGATGACATTTATCATGTCTTATCTGATTGTCTTCCTGATCTTTTCTTTTCCACAGAAACCTGGCTACACAAGTCCTCTACTCCTGCTTTCAATCAAGCCATACCAGAGGGCTTCTCTACTATCTATGAAGATCTCCCCCCTCCACAGAAGGGTGGTGGGTTAGCAGTTATCTTTAGAGACCATGTAAAAGTCTCTAGACCTGACTGCCCTGCCAATCTAGCTATGGAATCTCGTTTGCTGTGCTGAATTCTATCTGCCTCATGCGTATGCCATTTTTTACTTATCACCCTCCTGGCTCTTACACTTGTGCTCTCAAACCTCTGCTTGATACTATTGCTAATCTTCACTCACAATGTTCAAATCATGTGGTATTAGGAGATCTTAATTTAAAAAATTCAATAAACCTTTTACCCTAGCACTCAGCTCCTTCTTTGACATTTTAGCTGATTTGGGTCTTGTCCAATCTGTCTTAGATCCCACTCATATGTTAGGGAATTCCTTGGATCTTGTGTTTGCTAATGAAGGCATTTTGACCTCGTTCCTAGCGGAAAGTACTCTGGTCAGGTCATTACTTGGTCTCTTTTACACTTAACAGGTCCTGTATCTATCAAAAGACTGCCCCTATGAAAAAGCTGCAGTGGAGCTGGCGCTCAGTCAACTTGCAGATTTGGTATCCATTACTAAAAAAGGAATCAGTGTGAGGCATTAGAACCCATATTATCAGGGATAACTTATGCAATGCGCACCACAGCCGATTTGGTTGCCCCCCTTCAGCTTATTCAGCCTCAAAGGCTTCTTTCACAATCCCTGGTTTACAGATAACCTTAGATTATTGTGCCTTACAATGAGACAGGCAGAACTACAATGGCGGTGGATGTATGACCCTAGTCTAAAAGTGTGCATCAAAGCATGTGCCATGACTTACTTTGCAGCTATTTTGCCACAATATCGAAACCTTCATCTGTCAACCTAAGTCACTCTTTGCTGTGGTGAGATCCCTTTCATCCACAGCCGCACTCTCCCTCTCAGTTCTTCCCACCCAAGATCTGTGTGATGATCTGGCTTGTTCATTCATCACAAAGATCAATACTATTCGTACTAATATTGCTAAGACCCTAAAGCAAACTGTTACCATGGTCCCTTGTCTTCCGGTTGACCCTTATATTATATCTGGATCTCTTACCCATATAGAACAGTCACTCTCTGGGGGTGGTCTATATTTCCTTGATTCACCCACTTGGATGTTCCGTCTGCCATTTCTCACATTAAATCGGGGTCTCCCTCTGATTCCATCCCCTTGGCTACTATGAAAGACATTTACTCTGAATTGTTGGCTGAGATTACTATGGCAGTGTGTCATGACCACAGGTTAGTTCTCCCATACTAGTCCTAAGAGATGCAGGTTCATAAGGAATTAATTTGCCCTAGCTGGTTATTGATTCTAATTCCCCATGTTAATGGTTGGTTGGAGTTTCGTTAATGGCCGCTAAGTGGTGCCTCTGGGTCAGTTAGCCAGCGGGTCTAGTTGTTTTCATGTGCCGGCTATTTAAGCCCCGCCCATCAGGAGGCTCGCGCTTCGTGTCGTTTTTCTGAGTTCAGATGGAACGCTCGCCGCGTACCTCCATTTCCTGTCACAGCTCAATATTCCTTGTCCACAGATAATTACCGTTCATTCCATGAGTAACATTTACTAGATATCAGTTCCCTTCCTGTATTTTCCAGTTTGCTGTCGTCCCGGCTCAGTCACAGTCCATAGTCCGAAGTCCTGTCATAGCGGTCTCCTCACCTCACAGTCCGTGGCAGTTTTCTCTCACGCAAGTACTCCCAGTGATGTGCGAATGCATTTGCTTCGTTTTTGCTGCCTTATCAGATACATTGAATTGTGTATAAATGTTATTAGAATCCCTCACGCATTTCAGGGTATTACGTTGTATTTAGCGTGTTCGTGCCCTTTCTGTGGAGTTTGCCTTGGAAGTTTGTTTCTAGTCAGATATTTTTGGTCACACTCATGTTGATATTACGCAAAGTCATAAGGTGCTTCCATGTTTCCGACCGAGTAGTTCTTTGACTCTTCTACTTGTTTCAGGGGTTTACTATTCTGTCAGGCATTGTAGTGAGGAAGTTCTTCACAACTCTTTTTTCTGTAATTTTACACAAAGCATATTGCCCCTTTTAGGGTCTAATTAGGATAGGTTTTCTGTCATTTCCTTTTTTCCCAGTGATAATTGCTCTCCATAGTGCCCATTTAGCCCCTTATAAAAGAAACCATTCTCCTGTGTCCCATCTTCAGGACTTGCACCCCTGTATAGAACAGGATGGAGAGCTCAACAAATTAAATACCAAGGTGAGCTATTGCTGGTCCCATAGTTACCAGTCTGTTCCTCCTATTTAACAAGAGAAAACTAAGGAAGGGAAAATTGTTATTTT
Organism: Ambystoma mexicanum; assembly: GCF_040938575.1. Classification (NCBI taxonomy): domain Eukaryota; kingdom Metazoa; phylum Chordata; class Amphibia; order Caudata; family Ambystomatidae; genus Ambystoma; species Ambystoma mexicanum. The sequence goes on along the minus strand of NC_090930.1, from coordinate 1,220,833,050 downwards.
CTTCACAGAAATTCTGTGTCTAGTTCCCAGGAAGGTAGAAGTCAGTTGGAGTTCCAGAAGGTTCCCGCAGAGTTCAGGTGAGCGTTACACAGTGAATAATTTCTGTCAAAACTGGCTTCATCTCCCCTGAACTTAAGGCCGCCACATTAATCTCTTTGTTTAAAAAACCTTCACTTGATCCATCGGTGTCATCTAACTACTGTCCCATTTTACTCCTGCCATTTCTTATGAAAATCCTTGAGTCTCTGGTTTCTCCTTTGCTGTCATCTTTTATGGCATCTACTGGGCTTTTCAATCCTGCCCAATCTTGGTTCAGGCCAGATCGGGGAACCAAATGTGTCCTGGTCTCGGTTGTGGACGATATAGCCAGGCTGGTTGATGCAGGTGGCGTGGGAGCTCTGATTCTATTAGATCTGACAGCAGCATTCGACAATGTCGATCACCCCATCCTGCTTCACCAGCTGGACCAAGTCGGAATCTCAGGCCAGGTTTATGCCTGGTTTCCCTCCTTCCTGGCCGATAGAACCTGCTCTCGAACCTTGACTCCAACACTCTGTGTGTTCTCATTATGCTCGATCTCTCTTCTGCCTTTGATGCTATCAACCATACCATCCTGCTCAACTGTCTCCGTGATAACCTGGGTATCACTTGTCAGGCTCTGGCGTGGCTGACCTCTTTTCTCTCCAATTGACCCTCCCAAGTCCAACTGGGGTCCTTCCTCTCTGACATATTTTCTCTACCTGTGGTGTCCCCCAGGGATCTAACCTCTCTCCCTGGCTGTTCAACCAGTATCTGGCACTCCTTACCCACCGCATCGCCGCTCTCTGCCCCAACTTTCAGTGATGTGCGGATGATACCCAGCTCATTTTCAGGCTACCCTCGGCCTCCTCCTCTCCTTCCCTCATCTCTGACTGTTTGTCTGCTATCCAGGAATGGTGTGCCGCCAATGACTTCTGCCTTAATGCCAGTAAGACTAAGATTCTACTCATCGGCACACCCACTCCCTCCTACTCGGCAGCTCTCTGGCCAGCCTCTCTTGGCCCTCTTCCTGCCCCTACCTGCAAGGCAAAAAACCTTGGGGTCATCTTCGACTCCACACTCTCCTTCGCTCCTCACATATCTGACGTCTCTAAGAAGTCACACTACCAGCTGCACCTCCTCAGAGGTATTCTTCCTTTCCTCTCCTTCCCCCAGAAGCTCACTGTCTCCAGAGCCCTGGTTCTCACGAAGCTGGACTACTGTAACATCTAAATCTGCCTGCTTCTACACTCCGCCCTCTGCAACTTACCCAGAACAGGACTGCAAGACTTGTCCTTGGCCTCAAGCCCAGGGACCGTATCTCTCCAGGACTGAAATCTCTACACTGGCCCCCAGTGGCTGCGAGGATTAAGTTCAAAACCGTCTGCATTGTCCACAAGGCCTTCTGGGGCCTGGGCCTAAATACCTTCAACTCTCTCTTCCTAAATATCTTCCTTCTCGAACTCTTCGCTCATCCGCTTCCAACTCCCTCAGGGTCAGCCGCTTCTCGAAGCAAAGAGTTGGGGGTAGATCTCTTTCCACGGCAGGAGCCTCCCTGAAACTTGAGGAGAACCATCTCCGGTTCCGGAAGCACCTCAAAACCTTCCTCTTTGCTTCTGCTTTCTCTCCCCCTCTCCACTGCTAATTCTTGATTGAAACTGCACTGAATCTGCAAATGGGCCACTCTCACCGATCTCGGTCCTTGGCCCAGCCACTCTCCACTTGCACTGCCTCCCTGGCAACCCCTGCACTGCGGGACTGTCTTTGTATCCCTACAGCCCCCTTCCCAGCACTTGTCTGCACTTACCTTGCACTTGCCACCAGCTGGCCCTATTATTTATCTATTATTCTACCCTGTACTGCACTTTTCCCCCCTCCCTTTCCCCTTGCACTTTCCCTTCCCCCTACCAATGCACTTGCGTGATCTGAATGACACCTGGCCTAGTCGGAGCGTTGTCTGTCTTCCCTTTGTTCTCCCCTCCCTGCCTCGTCGCGCCTTGAAACACTTGTGTATAGGCGCGCTACAAATGCCATATCATATCATATCATAACTCAGACTCTTTCACTCCCCCCATTTCTTTCTTCTATTTTCTCTCTTCTGTGTGGTGTCCCACAATGTTCCGCCCTGTCCCCCATTCTCTTCTATATTTACATCTGGCCTCTTGTGTGTCTCATCCACTCCTTCAGCGTCAGATATTACTCATATGCCGACGACACTCAGATCATCATTCAACTGGATATCAATCAGGGTGAGATGTCGTCGGGACCCGTGGGTGATTGGATAAACCGCAACTGGCTGAAGTTGAATGGGGATAAGACTAAAGTGTTAGTGGTGGGATACCCCCCTGATCCTTCATTCTGGATGTCTTCCTTTTGGCCTTCCTCTTTGGGTCCCCTTCTGATTCCCGCCAATAAGGTTAGAAATGTTGGGGTAATAATCTTGTCCACTATTTCCATGGAGCCCCAGGTTCCTGCTGTATGCAAAGCCGGGCACTTCCACTAAAATAATCTCAGGAAGGTTCTCTCTTTTGTCCCCACTCATCTTCATCCTCCTGTTGTGGCCGCTCTTGTGCTTAGTTGGTTAGACTATTGCAACTCCCTTTATCTATCCCAACCTAAGGGACTCATCCAGCGGCTACAACGGTTACAGAATATGGCTGCTCGGGTTGCGACCGGCTCCCCTTACGGTGCTCACATCTCCCCATTGTTGCGGACCCTGCATTGGTTGCCAGTTGCCAAGTGCATTGTTTTTCTAACTCTATGATTGGTTCATCATGGGGGTGTCTAGTTTTTTTCTTGCCTGGGCTATTTCGACCTTTGTGGCCCCTATGGTGCACCTTATTAATTTTAATTATTTTTTACACTCTCAGGGTCGGTGCCTCGCCTCTGGCTTTTCTAAATAAAACCCTTCTTCTGGAGTTGTTCTCATTTAGATATACTTCCCCAGCACAAATGTCTAGTTTTATTGGTTCGTAACAGGTGGCACATGGTGGCTATATACAATCTATTGTTGAGTTTAGTTCATGTGATGGGACACTGCCGCATATTTATGTAGTAATGTTCTTTTTCTGCAGCTTCTCGCTTTGTATCTCCTGATGAAGACGTTGTTTACTACACACTCTACGTCGAAACCGGTTGAGTTCATTCTTTTAGGGATGTGATCTACATAACACTTCTCCTCACAGATCCGCCCTTGTGATAGATTGTTTTTAATGAATTCTATTGCTGTTTGTTTAATATATTTGTAAACATTAAAATAATCAAATTGGATGTGATGAATGTTTGTCCCACTCCCAATTGACAAATAATGTTAATTAATTTAGTTATCTTTTTAGCCATTGTTGGTTGGTTGAATGTCACTATGTATGATGTATGGTTTGGATGCTGCACTATGAATGTTTGTTGAGATGGATGTATTTTAGTCAGTTATTTGTTCATCTATGCTGGTGTGTTACATGATTTATTGATGCTCTACAAAGTAGAATGCCATTAATTGACTTGTTCAAATTTTTGTATCATGATAAATAAAATAATTTGATACTTTTGTAAGTAATAGTGTTTTGCTCTCTGGATATCTCTTCAGTTTCTCGTTTTACGATAATACTCTGGTCCAGAGGATAGAGTTTTCCTGCATCTTTCTGCTTTTGCATGGTTCATCATGCCCTCCAGTACCAAGGGCCGGAATATCTGCGTGCTAAATTCTCACCGAATGTTCCATCGCGGTCTCTGGGGTCATCATCAACTGGCCTACTTGTTGCTCCTGTCTTTTGTCATTAACGCTGTGGTGGCCGGGCCTTCTCTGTTGTTGCACCTTGACTTTGGAATGGCCTGCCACCTCATCTAAAACACTTGAATAACCACCTTGCCTTCAGAAAGGCTTTAAAAACTCATTTGTTCTAGTGCTGTTGCAGTGTGCACATTGATCCTCTCTCTCCTCCCCAGCACCAAGATGCCTTCGGCGAACATGCACTTAATAAGTATGCCTAACATAACATAACATCAGGTACACTCAATAATAACATAAAAGACAGTTTCTAGCAATTAAAACAAAACCCCATTAAGAAGGTTAGAAGGTAAAATATTCGCAGGTCATAATATATGGGTCCGAAAGGGACAAAATGTGCCAGTGTTTCTGAAGCACCACAGAGGCAACAGGGATCATTTGCATACTTTGTGTCAGACCAATTACTAGTTACTGCTCTTACTTGAAAGGTGTTTAGTCTGGCTGGAGTCAATAGTTATTGATGGTAGAGATTAGTTACCAAGTCGAGGTACATAACCTTCCCAACGGTTGGTGAGAGAGGGAGGTATTGTCCTGCTGGTGGCTTCAGGGAATTCAGATCCTTCCTCTTGCTACTTTACAGCAACAGAAACTTCTTTTGCAGAACCTTCACAGAAACTCTAACAAGTCTGGATGGATTTACAAAGCAGCCTTCAAAGCCCACAATACCAAGAGACTTTTCAATAAATAACAACCATTCGATTCTGTGGTGATCGCCCGTGAATATAGATGCTTGATCAGATGTTTAGTTAGGTTATCTTCTTGACCCAGCCACAGGGAAAACATGATAGATTTCTGCAGTAAGGTATTGGAGATGTGGACAAGCCCAGTTTATAGGTGAGTAATGTATGGTGCCTAAGTCGAAGGCACTCTCAAGAGACAGGCGAGAAAAGAGTTCTTCTCAGCTTGAAGCATGTCTAGCTTGCCTGTGTCCCATAATTGGCCACCATAGGCCCCTATAGCCATATGCATTCCATTATATACAGTGAGCATATGGCTTGCAGAACATTTTGGCAGGATCTTGGTGAATCTTTGTGAATCTAGAAATGCTACACAACTTGTTTAATTGTCAACCTTCGATTAATAATGCTGTCCTGCCAGGTTAGCTGGCTGTGGAAAGTTATTCACAAATAATCGAAGGACTGGCAAACATTCCGTCTTTGACTGTACACAAAACATGACAGATGCTGAAGACGTTTACTTGTGAAATGTATTACATAGCATGTATTAATGTTTACCTTCAGACCCCTCACGGATGCACATTTAACATTGCTCTCAACAAGGATTTGAAGAGACATAGAATATTTAAAATGAAACACATAGGCAGTTGGAAGAGGTTTTGGGAAGGCAACAGAGCGGAAAAGAGCATGTCTGACTGTAGAAAAGCTAATGGGTATCCGGGTTGGATGTAGCGGATGTATAGGCTCTGTAATAAGACCTTTTCCAGATGGAGTTGAATGCAGAAGATTTTATCAAGACAGAACCAGATTACCTGAAAGTGATGAGAGGGAAGGGAGACATAATAGAAGAGCTTATCTCGCAGAGATTACTAAAGTTGTTGATGGCCCTAAATATTGTGGTTCCTCAAATTACAAACCAAAAATGAGTTTGATTCATGTGGCCTGATCCTCATGAATCTCACAGGATCCCAGACCCTTGCTCCCAGTCAATACCAGCACCCCGATTCTCCACTGCACTGCCCTGCAGGCAGGGCCATCTTAAGCACTTTTGGTGCCCTGGGCACGGACACCTTTGGGGCCCCTCTCCATCAAACCAAAGAAATTAATGGATCCAGAATATCTGGTCAGGACCCCCCCACCACCCCCTCTCATTGCAATCACAACACATAGCTTGACTTGTTGCCTCGCAATGATTAAAAAAGCCAACTGTATTCCGTTTCAGTCCCCTTACCCTCTTCATTCTGGCTGTAATAAGAATGCTAAATAAGTCGCATTTTAAGGCCAACATCAGCAGTCCACGACACGGCTACTTGCATTCTAGCATAGATAGAGGCCATTTTTCATCATTAGCAGTCACGAGGAAGTTACACCAGTCATAGTATAAATTCGGGACACAGATCGTGTTTAAAAGGTGCACATAATCCAGAATAGACAAACAACTCTGATTAGCTCCCTCACAGAATGCAAAAGTGCTCAAGGAGACCAATGGGAAGCAAGGAGAAAGGTACACCTACCATAGCATAGATAGCGGATGAAGGTTAGAGGCTACCAGGAAGGTGCAAGTGGCAGTGGTGTGCAATATGTCAATGCTCCCTATTATTATAGAGGAAGCAACACTATATCCAGTGAAACCATGAGTGAATATGTTTTAAAGATCATACACTGAGAACAAAATCACTACAAAGGGTGACAATCGTGAATGATTTAGGGACTGGCAATGTTGACAGATTACGCAATGCTAGATTGAATAAAATTGTCAGGATTACAAATTAGTTAAAAGGAGATGCTGGGATTTGCACCCATTGCAATTTCTGCACTTTACCACTTGTTTTTCTAGTATGTACCATGAAGTAAAATAATCCCTTTATAGAGATCTCACTTGGAAAGTGGACAAATCACATTTTAAAAACAAAATGTTATAGAGGCTTATTATGCAAAATGAGAATGATTCTAGCTTAATTATTTCCATCATCAAGGGAAGTATATAAGTACCAACATACTAATGGATTTGAACCTAAGAGATTACATCTGGGTTTCTGCTCTGTATTTTAAAGCTTTAAATTGGCTGAAAACACAGGCTTTTGAAACTGTTCTTGATAAACATGCACAAACACCTTTCAGATTATTTATTTATGGGTCACTTGTTTAGCGCTTATACAATTAGCAAAACTGTTTTGAAGTGCCCACAAGGCAAACAGTGTGGGCACAGGGGAAGGCTGACAATGAATTACAGCAAGGATAAATAATTAAGTTAATAGTGCAAACAATAATGAGAATAAAGGGAAGGGGGGATGAACCTACTGTGCCTTGTGAGTGTTCAGAAAGTGCAAGTGCAGAGGGGTAGGGGTGAGGGAAAGGTGCTTTGATGCTCATGGAGAAGTGCTCAGGGTAAGTGCTAAGAGGAGAAGAACGTAAGTGCAACCACCCATAGCTAGGGTGAGCCCAAGTAAGTGCAGCAGAAAGACAGCAGCTGGGATGAGAGATGTGAAGGGTCAAGGTCCCAAGGACACATATGGGCCCTGCACATTAGTCATGCTGCTGTAAGATTAGCAGGGAGGAGAAGGAAGAGGTAAAGAGAAAGGTCTTGAGGATTTTTCGGAACTTAAGGAGGTCATGCTCAAGACGCAGAGGGAGAGGGAGGCTGTTCCACAGGAGAGAGCCAGCCGAGGAAAGAGATCACCCACCAGCCCTCTGTTTTAGCAAAACGCTTAACATGCAGGGAGTTGGTGCCAGAGGAACGGAGCAAACAATTTTTTGTGCCAAATAAGCAGACCTTAAAATATGCTATCAAGAGGCCTGCAATATCTGATCCGCTCTCTTCTGTCTAGGACCCCTTCCACTGAAATGGCCTACATAAAAGGTCAGATCAGGTAATGAATGGGCTGGACAATACCCCCTGCATGTGAGAAGCAGACCTTTTCATGGAAGACAGTACAGTAATGTCAGTGAAATAAGATGATTTGTCCAGGATCACTGAATCGTCTGCTGACAAAGCCAGGATAGAAGCCTGAACACTTTGGTTGCACAGTCTTGAATTTGCATACCTAATCATCTTTCAGACTAACACTTTATAGTTTTCATTGATGGCAGCTGCCTACGTTTTACAAGCCTCCATCTGAAGAAACCAATTTCAAGACCTTTCACCATACTGATGCTATATTCGTTTTTATAGCAAACACTATCTAGTACTGGTACACTCCTGATAATAGAACCACTTGCGCTACAAAACACACATACATGCATATTTATCAACTTCAAACATAGGAAAGGCTGAGTTGGCCTTGCTGGAATTTAGTATTATAATAACACTGAGCTATCTTCTGAACCAGCGCTGCACTCACATTTATCAGTATGCATTTCAACTTTGGCTAGTGCACATAATCAATATCATTCCCATAGAAAGGTGAGAATACTGTGTCGTAGTGAATGCACAACCTATGTGCAGGACAGTGAACACCGGATGCATTACACGATCAATTGATCAGAGCAGAATCTATTTGTCAAAATAAACAGGCAATAGCTTCAGAGCCTCAGCAGCACACCATAACATATATTGGTGTGTGTTATTCAGGTTTTGTAAACAATGGTCACTGACTTTTTTAGATTAGGCAGCCTTGTGGGGCCCCCCTCCAAGGTGGGGGCCCCAGGCAAGTGCCCCTTTTCCCCTCCCAAAAAGACGTCTCTGACTGTGGGCTCCTTCTTGGTGACACCACATCACACTGTTGAGAGTCGCCTGTACTTGCACTTAGCCTAAGCTTCTCCTCCTAGCTCCCCTTAGCACTTGCCTCCCGGGCCCTCCTCCAGCACTTGTCCACTCCTCTCTCGCCCTTCTATCCCATCGCCAGCACTTCTCCCAATTCAATTGCACGGCCGAATGCCACAAAAGTTAGTAATTACTGTTTTTGCCTTTGTTTTTATTTCCCCTACTCCATTCCAATTTAGCCGTGTGGCACTTTGATCACACAATTCTGTTGAATAAAGTGACTTACGAATGCTCAATCAAATAAATACAATTACTCCAGTTCATTTAAAGATTATAAATCCCAAGAATTAGTTAAATCCCAGATAGAAATTAAAAGTATTTTTGGGAGAACTCAGTTTACAAGCTGGTCCATTAAGTGGGTACTTGGCATGCACATTAAATTGTGTGGAAGTATATTTTAAATCAAATTTCCTAGAGTCAATATTTGTGCAGGAAATGTTATCTCTGACAGTAGCCAAGTAATAATTATTTCCCTGAGTTTTCACATGAGGACATTATACCTGGGTTTATGAGCATGGTGTACAACTCGACTCACAGATTGGTCCTCATTACGAGGTAGGAGGTAGCCATGGTGCTCTTAGCACCATGGCTACCCCCTTACCGCATTCCGGGTCCGGGTTGCCGAAATAAGGACTTACCGGGTCATTCCAACCATGGAGGACCCGGTAAGTCCCCATTCCGGGAACCATTCCCCATTCCCATTCGAGCCCCCATAGGGCTCAATGGGAATGGGGATGGAGCTAATAACGGTACCGCAAATTGCGGTACCGTTATTAGCTCTGAAGTCCCTTAACGGGTCCCATCCATAACGCCTGGTAAAACCAGGCGTTAAGGAAGGGACCCGCTAAGGGACCTCGGAATAGGGTGGTAAGGGATTACCGGCACTGGTGTCCTTACCGGTGCTGGTAATCCCTTACCACCTACCTCGTAATGAGGACCATTATTTTCTGTGATTGATAGACTTCTCGACATTTGAAAACCATAGTTTATATAAAAGAAAAATACTGAATACAGTTTGTTATCCCTCAAAGTGGAAATGGAAGGGCAACGTTCCCTGCCCTTTATTCCCAGAAAGTGATATCAATTCAAGTAACCACTGTTGTTTTCCAAATATCAATGCACAGAAATAGGATTTAGCCGCATGTGGACTCATAATGCCAAGTTAAGTTCACTTGCTGATTTCAATTTTATAATCTTATGCTTGTGTAACCCATCAATACATCAATATTTTGTTCTTTAAAATATGAGCTTCTACTCTGAACCAGTGGCAGAGCAAGGGAGAGGGCCGTAGGAGGCCACCCCCTGTATCTCCTCTGGTGCCCAGTACACCCCCAAGCCTCCGACTGGCACGCTATTAACTGCCCACTGGTAACAACAGATGCCTCTCCTGCTGCCCTGAACGTAAGCCTGTTTACCAAATATTCGTATATCTATATACAAGCTAGAAACAAATAATGTCCAACATTTCAGAGTTAAATCAGTACTAGAATTAGAAAGTAATATGTGATCCTAATATGTATATCTGATGCCAATATGTGACAGTGATATCTGAGAAAATTAAGTGAATCCCGTCATTGTACAGTGTAGTTTAGGAATGGTTTTGCATTTTCTATGAATTACATGCACAAGCAAAATGCGTATGTTTATTTTGTAGAGGAATATACTCTTATGCATGTAGTAGTTATTGAGATTTGTGTTTATACGTATGGATGTTTGTGTGTATTGATAATTTAAACTAGCAAGATAATAGCAAAGAGCATATGTTTATTTTCTGTAGGTAAGTGGCTTATATATATGTCGATTTTTTAGATGTTATTAATTATGATATATTCTATAGATTACAAAACTCACAATCATAAAACTTTGCAAACTGCATACATTTCCGAAATATTGAATGACACAGTACAGTATAGCTTAGCAGATCATAGCAACGAAAACAATTGTAAATAGCATGAAGCAGGTGGTGGGATGCAGCGAGTTCCTCCTCCCAAGTATATATATTATACATGTAGGCATCACTGATCATGGACTGACAGGTGAAGCGGAGGTTGACTACCTAGAAATATCCATAGTTTGCCTACGTTGGCATGGTTTTTTGGGAGCCTTAGACTTTTAAGTGCAGATAAAAAAAGCTCCCATGAACGGAACCCAGTTCCCCCTTTAATCATATGCAGTGGACAGTTTCTTACAATGGGGATAATTTTGAGGGACATTCTGACCAGTTTGTGGAGGGGAGTAAATGGAACAGTCAATGGGAACAATAAATCAGTTGACATACATAGATTAAGGACAACCAACATTGGAAATGTTTTAGTGCAGGTAGGCGGTACGGCCAGCTGTGCTCGGGATGCGACCATGATGGGTGAAGTGCTAGAATGGAGGCAGAGGTAGTGAGAGATAGAGGCAGGTTAGAGGTGAGGGGAAAATGTTAGCTAGCAGGCAGATGAGAGGTAAGTCAAGAGGCGGGGATGTAGGCTTTTAGTTTGGCTTGGAACACAGCGAGGAGCCACAAAGGTAGTCGGGGGGGGGCAGAGTGGAGATTACAAGAAGGCTTAAAGAGCTGAATAGTGGAGTCTAGATACAACAGTGCCTTACCATGGATACATTTCTGAACCCGGAGAAGACATTTAAATCTGGCCCTGTTTTGCATCATCAGCCATCCAGCCTGGTGACGGTACAAGGAAATTGGTGTGAAGTAAGGGAGTTAAAAGAAGGTCATGGTAGCAAAATTAATGATCTTGTTGAGAGGACAGAACATGTAATTGGGAGACTAATGAGGATATTGGCACAGTAGTCCAGTTTAGAGAAGACAAGAGTGGTTAAGAGATGCTTGCCAGGGTTGAAAGGAAGGATGTGCCCGATTTCCCTAATAGTTAGGAGGTTGAGGCGAGCTGAAGAAGAGTAGGGGAGAGTGTCTGGTGGGAACTGCATAGGTAGAGGAATAGAAGAGGGAGAGCTTTTGGCAGAGAAGAAGAGTACCTCTGTTTTGGTAGAGCTTAACATCAGTGAGTGTGACGCCATCTGATGTAATGTGCACGGGCACGTGTGGAATGTTGATGCCGGTTCAGGAGTCAACATTCCACAGCGGCCAGTTGATTGGGGACTCTGGAGGTGGGAGCTGGCCTGTGGGGTCCATGCAATAAAGCACTTGAATACACCTACCTGGTGTGAGGAGATCTTGTCATTGGCAACGAGGATTTGTGTGGACCCCGGTTTCACGCGTGCGTTGTTGTTTTGCTGCCATCTCCTCTGCTGTCGGCGCATCTTCAGCCTGATCCGCGCGGTGATGTGGACATACTGCGGAGCCGTTGGCGGCGACCAGGGCAGCCCGGAGACCGCTGTTGGGTGCCGAAGGATTGGTGGGGGCCCTGTTGGGGTACCAGAGACTCTGTGCCACCCGTGCTGTCGCCCCGCCGGATTGCGTACAGAGGGCTCTTTGAGTCGCGTGCGGTGGCGGTTGCAGGAGGGCCCTGCTTGGATGAATGCGCCTCTGCCTGGCTGTCTCGCTGCCATGTGAGCTTGGCAGTCACGGGCTGGTGAGACTTGCGGTGGCCTCTGGCGCCTGCTCAGGAGTCCAGCCTGGGCACTGGCGAAGGAGTGGCCTGGGATGCGATACGCATTTGCGTCCTCCCCGTTGTCCTCCGTTTGTGTTGCCGAGTGCTGCCATCAAGGGGCGGGGCTATCTGTGGAGCCTCCACGTAAGTGAGGAGGAGATGTGAATAAAATGGCTGAACTAGGCCACGTCCCACAAGCATTTCGGAGTGTTGGTTTGTGCTACGGGCCAACGGAATGCAGCTGTGATCTCTAGACAGGCTGGCGGCAGCAAGCTTGATGCATACAGCTGCTAGGGAGCACCGGTAGGTGTGGTGACATTTGCATGCTGGGCTAATTCCTGGAATGGTCTGTGTCACGGATTGCCTTGGATAGTTGGTAGCACGGATTGCCTGAATTGCATCGGACACTCTGTATTGACTCACCTGGGGCCAACCTGTCGGTTGAGAGTACTGCATTGAACGTGTGGGTGCACGTAGACAAGGTGACAGTTTGTGGAGACACTTACTCAGTGGTTGGGAACAAGAAACCTCGAGGAGTGTTCCTGGTTTGGGGCCTGGTGACCAGGGCATCTTTGATTTGACATGTTGCATACACCTGCCAGGCCTCCACCTGCCTTTTTGCTAAACCCTGGTTAACCTACTGCCCCTTGGGAGCAGTGGATGGATGCCTTCAAAGTGTACCTGAGGGCTGCCGGTGGTGCAAAGTTCAACGATGATGAAAAGGAGGCAGCATTGCTTAATTGTATTGGTACTGAGGGATTGAGGGTTTTTCGTCACCTGCCTGGAGAGAATGTAACGGTTCAAGGGGGCGGTGAGGGAGAGATGGTTATAAGCGCATATGAGACTGCCTTAAGGAAATTGCACATACTTTTTTTGTAAAGGAGTTAATGTGGTTTTAGAGCGATATAAATTCTTTTACAGGGCACAAGGATCCACGGAAAGCATAGATACTTATGTTACGGCATTGCGTGCACTCATGGCCACGTGTGGGTTTCCTGGTAATGGGGATGAACATATCAGGGACCAAATTATGATGAAGACATCTAATCAGAAAATTAGAGAAAGATTGTGGATTGAGAGTGATCCGTCTTTAGATAAGGTGTTGGAGATTGCAAGAGCAATTGAAGCTTCCAAGACGAGCGTACAGATTGTTACTGAAAGGGATGCGTCTGGGGAGGTGGTTCATGCTGTAATGCCAAGGAACAAGAAAAGTGTGGATAAGGTGGTTGGTCAAGGGAGTAGGGGATCCAAGAGCAAGGATGGGTGTAAAAATTGTGGTTGGTCCAGCCATGCGGCCGATTCTAAGTCCTGTCCTGCTTGCAATGTTGAATGCAGGAAATGTAAACGTCTGGGCCATTTTGCACGCATCTGTAAGGTGCAAGTGGTGGCTAATGTGGCTCCAGTTGATTCCACAATGTTACAAGAAGGTGCCTCAGGAGGCGGACCTGGATAGGGTGGGATTCTTCATGTGGAGGGAAGTGGGCGGAAGGGTCCATGGGTGTCATTATTGGTGGATCAGCATCCTGTGGATATGCTGGTGGATTCAGGGTCACCTTACACATTGGTGGCTCCAGAGGTGTATCAGGAAGTATTGGGTAAAGAAGTTTCAACTTTGTTGGCTTCGGACATCAAGCCATGCACATATGGGCAGAACCCTATTGATGTACTGGGATACAATTGGTCTAATTTTCCTTCAAAGGGAGGCATGCTTTGGGTAAACTGTATGTGGCTTCAAAGGGCACTAGTGTGTTGGGTTGGGATGAGCAGGCAGCTTTGAAAATACAGATTCATCCGGGTGAGGAAGTGCCGGTTCTCAGTATGGTGGAGGGAGTGGTGCAGGGCGACATAGTTACCCCAACAGTGCTCATGAGGGAGTTTCCCGAAGTATTTTCAGACACTCTTGGTAAGCTCAGAGGTTTTACCCATCGCATTGTATTGAAGAGGGGTGCAGTCCCCAAAGTACACAAAGTGAGGGGAGTGCCGGTGGCAGCAAGGGAGGCATTGAAAGCACAGCTGACCAAACTACAGACGGCGGGAGTAATTGAGCCTATTGAGTCATCAGAGTGGTTGTTTCCTGTGGTTTTGGTCAAGAAGGGTGACGGGAGCATCAGAATGTGTGTAGACCTCCGGGAGCTAAATTCTAGCATATGGGTGGATCGGCATCCCTTGCCGAACATTAATGAGTTGTTGTTGAATTGGGGAGATGCCAAGTATTTTTCCACCTTTGATTTGTCAACGGTGTACCATCAAATTGACTTGCACATGGACTCTAGGCTGTTAACTTCATTTGTGACTCCTTTTGGGGCATACCGATTTTGTCGCATGCCATTTGGCCTTGCTTCAGCCTCTGCTGTGTTCCAACGGTTGATGCAGCAGATGTTTGGAGGGGTGTTTGGAGTAAGTTATTTCCAGGACGACATCTTGGTGTGGGGCAGTAGCAGGGAAGAACATGATGTTAGCGTTAGGAAGGTCATGCAGATTCTTAAAGATAGAGGTCTGACTGTAAAATTAACCAAATGTCAGGTGGGTGTGGAGGAGGTTACCTATTTAGGTCATACCCTGAATTTGCAAGGTGTGAGTCCCAAGGGGGAGTTGGTACAGGTTTTGGGAGACACACCAGCTCCGACCAATAAAGACCAGCTGAGGGCTTTCCTGGGGCTTGCAGAATATTATGTTAAATTTATATCGAACTATGCTGAGAAGACTGTGGCCATGAGGGCTCTGATGAGGAAGTCAGTCAGATTTGTGTGGTCTGAGGAGTGCGGGCGGAATTTGAGCTGGTCAAGAGGGATGTGGAAAATGCTCCGTGCCTGAAGTCATTTGATCCAAAAAACAAGACTGTACTGACTGTGGATGAGAGTGAGGTGGGTTTGGGTGCGGTGCTAGAACAATGGGTGAATGGTGAATGGATGCCGGTGGCTTTTGCCTCAAGGACACTGAGAGATGTGGAAACTAGGTACTCGGTAATTGAGAGGGAGACCTTGGCCGTATTGTGGGCCTCAAAACATTTCAGGACATTTCTGTGGGGTATACCATATATAGCCAGGACGGACCACAAACCGTTGGTGTAGGTGTTTTCCACTAAAGGTGTCATGGCGGTATCCCCGAGGATTGCGAGGTGGTCGGTGGAGCTACAGGATTACAATTTCTCTTTGCAGTATTTTCCAGGGAAGTTTAATGTCGTGGCGGATTGTTTGTCCCGTTTGCCTGGGATGGAGGCGGATGGTCACAATCAGGCAGGGTTGGTGAAAGATGAGGATTTGCAGGGGTGTCAGGTTGCTTATGTGGCTTCTTCTGCTGTGGACAAGTCTTTGTGGGATGTGGAGTCGGAGGCTGATGCTGAATTAAAATGGATCAGGGACGGTCTAGTCAAAAGTTGGCATACCGTCAAGGACAAACCCGAGGGGAAAGGCTATGCCCAAGTATTGCATGAATTGGCTGAGGGTCCTTTGGGTGTGTCCAGAGGTGGCAGGTTAATTCCCCCTATATGTCTAGAGGTAAAATGGTGGAATTGGCACATGTCGGTCATTTGGGCCGGTCTTTGACCAAGAGAAGACTTAGGGAAGACTACTGGTGGCCGTCTATGGACAAGGATGTAGAACAGGCGGTGAAAGATTGTCAGGTGTGTGCTGTCAGTGATAAAAGTAAGGTACTGCATCCCCAACCGGTACATCCTGTAGATGTTCCTGAGCAAGTATGGAGTAAATTGGCTTTGGACATCATGGGTCCTTTTGAATGTTTGCAGCCTGAGTGTAGATATCTATTGGTGTTGGTGGACTATACATCCAGGTGGATCGAGGTAGCTGCCTGTGCTAATGTCACTACTGATTATGTTATTGCTTTCTTGAGGAAAGTATTTGCCCGTGAGGGATTACCTGCCAGCTTAGTTCAGATAATGGTGTGCAGTTCACGTCCAGAGCTATGAGAGAATTTTTGGATCAGCATGCCATTTCCCATCACCGGACTGCATTATATAATCCATGTGCTAATGGATTGGTTGATAGGGCCAATGGTACCATTAAGGCGGCTATACAATTGGCCTTGGCTAATGGTTTGGATTGGCAGGAAGTTGTGACACAGTACCTGGCTGAATATCGTAGAACTCCTGCTGTGGCTATGGGGAGGTCTCCATTTGAGCTCATGAGGGGCAGGAAAGCAGGTACAATGTTGAGAACTCCGGCTTTGGGTGGTGGTGGCTCATGTAATGTGGATCTGCAAGGTATACATCGCAGTATTGTGGCACGCCAAGAAGCTATGATCTCTTCCCAGAAATTCAGGAAGGAATTAAAGGAATGGTTCGGTCCACATTTTTTATTGCCCCTACGGGTCGGACATGTGTTTTTAAGCCTAAGTCGCTCGATTTTAGAAAAATTTCCTATGGACCTTACCCGAGTTTTTTTCCATTAAACGCACGTGAAAACAGGCACCAGGGAGCTGCCATTTTGTGATAATCCTATCATTTCCCCCATCGCCCTGGCTGACCTGCTTTTGCGGCACTAAATTGTATCCCCCGCCCCTGAGCCTGACATTATCAAAACATTTATATTCCCCGCCTCTCTACGTGACGTTACTGTGCTGCGTAGGCAAACGAGCCCAGTCGTCTTCTACGCGACTTCACACAGAACCCGGAAACCAACACAGATCAGCTCACAACACAGCGCGCCACAATTCGGAATATGAAACTGTACTTTAAAATGAAACAGCAACACAGTAAATTTGGTAAAGTACATTTATTTGACATTAAATGTTTATAGAATATTCAGCAATTGCCATAGGAACTCCGAAAGTCATTTATTTTCTTTTATCTCTATCCGCAAATCTGTAAAATTTTATCATGAGTCACGCCCTGTTCCTTTATGGTACAAAGGGTGTTGGTTTTCGTTCAAAGAAGCACTTTTGTTGCACGTTGAACCGCAAGGCTGTTCCATCAAGTAGGCACTAGGCCAGCGTAAAGGTTGATATGTTGCTTCTAGCCGCTAGTACCGCGTAAGGGCATATGGGCCCTTGGCGATCGTCCCATAAGATCATCAGAATGGTGCAGTTGTTTACATTAAGCTGCAGCTGGCGGCTGAAGAAACCGTCTGACTGTGTCTGAAACTGGCGGCAGTGGCAAAAGGGAAGTATATACCTGTTTTGAAAACATAAAATTTATAATTAGTCTCGCCAGCCGATCTTTATTAATATTATTCATTTTATTTATTATGGCCGAGCTGAAATTATTTGCTTTCAAGGATAGTGCAATGGAGTATGTTCGGCTCTAAAATCAATGCAAAAACTAACAAAATAAATCGAGGTTAGTACACAATGAGAAATGACTTTTTGTCTACATGCGTGTGGAATGTGGACCTGCATGCCCATGTGCCCGCTACAAGGACGATCCCACAAACGTTTTCATTCATTTATTCATGCATCCATTCATTAATTCTTCAGTCCGGTATAAAAGCGTCTGAAGAGTTACTTACATTATATTTGCAATTTCCATTGTGTCTCTGCGTAATGCAGTCCGTAAATCCCACTGTGCTCTTGACAACGATTTTTCGTATACTGAACTAACATGAAACTCGGTCTAGTTTAAGAAATTTCTGCCTTATCGTCTCTTACGTTATTGCACCCCCCAACCCACCCTTCAAATGAAGTTCTTTCTGCATGGTCCCTGTCTCTCAAGGTCAAAAAACAACTGAACCTTATACTGCCAGTGCGAGTTGTGGGCCTCTTCAGGGCACAAGCTGAAAATCAAAGCCGCTGACCTTCACTAGAAATGAGCATACATTCTTTCTTTGCAACATCCCGTAGTAAAGCCGTCTGTGAGAACTTGAACTTATCGAATCCATCTATGTAGTGCACCTCAATGTGCAAATGCGAACTGGCTTCTCTCCCATCTGCAACGGCTCGCTTGGCGCGTTCTAAGGCCCCCAATTTTGTCCTCGTTGTCTGCGAGCTTTGAAGCCCAAAGAACCATAACTATTGAGACTTTTAATTTTTTGGGGAAGGTCAGGGAAAGTATAAAGTACGCAAGGAGTTGAGTTGAAAGTGAGATTTATTGTTTGTTTGTTTTATTATTTGCAATACGCAAGCCTCCCCTCGGTTAACAGTGCCCAGCATTTATAAGAGATTGTGAAAATTAGTTACATCTACAAAAATATATACATACACATATAGACAAGGACAGCAATATGAGGTGAATAGAGAGAGAATTCAAAGATGACACCCAGGTAGTTCGGCACCCAGGATGGTGAAGGTAGGGGTTAGGGTTAGCGTACTTTGTATGCACACTGTACAATAAAATTTATTTACTAAAAGACAATCGTATTACAGTTATTTAAACCGGGATTTGTACTTCACAACCAGCTCTCCTTTGGGTGGACATGGCACAGTGCCAATGTTGGATGGCAATGGATCAGTGCTCTGCACAGAAACGTTCAAAATTCCATATCTCTGCTTCTCTAATACAGCAACAATAAGGCTTTTGACAAAGTCGAACTCCATTTCCTCATAGACTGGTTTGATCACCCATTGCTTCCTTCTTTTTGAAAAGGCCTTAGTGTAGCGAGGCATCCTTACATTACCCTTAGTCCTAGATTGTTCATGGACGAGATTCTCGTTATGGGCCAAGACGGCAAGTAGAGTCCTATGTCTCATGCCCTGTATGCTGAAATGCAAGCGCTTTGGCCTGTACTTTAGGCACATATTGTGGAACACCTCCAAACCTCCTGTGTGATGGAATTCTGTCAGTCCCCTCAAATCTCTTGATAGAGTTTTATCGAAAACAATCTTCTCAATGGCTTTGTGTGTCAGTGAAGATGGATTCAACCACTTCTTCTTCCGTGCCTCCACTGGGGATAAAGGGCCATGTTCACATTGGTGGAAATGTAGGTTTTCTGACCAGCGGTGCACGTTGGTACAGTGGTGCATCAGTGACCGCCATTTTTCAAGTAGTATTTCCACTGACCCTTCACAAGTTTTGGAGCTCCACCAAAGATGGTTGCTGATAGACTGAGACCACTCTGAAATACTTTCCAAACCTTTTTTTTCCCCTGCAGCCCAGATTTTCTTATTGATTGATTTAGCAAGATGCCATACGTCAAATTGATGTTTAATATGTGGGAACTGCTCTCTCATTGTCCTGGCAATTGAAATGTGTCTGTCCGTGGCTATGAGGTCGATGTGCATTCCCCTCGATTGTAGATATTCCACTGATTTTATAAATCCTAGTTTCTCCATGGCCACTGAGGATGTACATTGTGTTACCTGCACGACCACCGAACTCACAATTTTCTTACTATCCATGTCCTGAAAGTGGTAGGTGCAGTACTTGGCAGAAAATCCAGGGCTGTTGCACTGTCCATCGCCAGCTAGCCTGAATCGTTTGCCTTCGAATGTACTTGCTAGAGACAATTGTTCAATTTTCCAAGCATCACTAATGGCCGGAAACAGATAATCATGTTGGTATTTGTAGTACTGTGTTTTTTAAATGAAATGGAGTCCCACAAACTGAAAGAAAGACTCTAACTTTCTAAAACTGGAGCCACTAAAAAGTGATGCAGCTGCACACAGTAGATTGTCTGCTGGCAGTTTCCCCAGTATTGGTTGTGCAGACCATGAGAACGTATGATGTAATCTACAGGCGGCATGTATTGTGACATTACTGCCTTGTTTTTGATGAGTCACATGAATCAATGGCTTCCCACATACTTTCCCTCTGACGGAATGCCCACATTTCAGCATACTTATAATATCCATCAAACAACTATCGAATACTATGGATTTGCCCTCTTTCATTAGACTGTCATCCTGCGTCAAAGTTGTTTCGGCCTGTGACGTTGCGGACATATCACCACATTTGAAAGAAATATCGCTGCTATCAAGTTCTAATGCGTCGGTGAATGCTGCTGCTGGTTCATTCTCTGTCATTTCAACATCTGCTACTTCAACATTGATGGGAGAACACAACAATGTCGACAGCTTTTTTGGTGGCAATTTTTTGGCGGGTGTAGATTGTGTGAGTTGATCTGCGACTACTTCAGAGCTATCTTCAATACATCCAGTATCATGTTGTTGCGGTGGTGCGGTCGTACTGTAGCAATGGTCCAATACAACTTTGCCGGATTCTCCAGACACATTCATTTCATTTTCTGTACATTGGACATGAGCATCCCGAGTCTCAACACGCCGTGTCTGAATTAATAGTTCCTCCATAGCCTCCATAGTGTAAATGGTCTGGCAAGCAACATCTCTCATTCGCTTCACTGTCTGTGTATGTATAGTTCGTAGACCCACGGGTAACTAGAGGACAGGTTGGAAAAGGGATGTTCAGTTTAAACACAAGATAAAGTATAGTACAATTGACTTGAAAAAAACATAAAATAGTCCCCAGCACAAAATAAATTCTAAAGTTATGAACTGTTTGTAACTAACCTTATTTTTGTTTCTTTTCTTTGCAACTTTTTTGACTCGACCTTCAACATCTGCATGCTGTTGCTCCGATACGTATCCGCATGTCTCCCCTTGCTCTTGCGCTGCAACGACTATATTTTCTGTATCCGCATAGATAGCACGAAATGAGGCTCCATCGACTCCCTGAAACATAGTCGACTCCCTGAAACATAGTATTTTCATTGCTGTGTATCAAAATATTGTTAGCATAAAACACACGTGAGGACGAACACACATGTACATCTCAATAGCCAAACACGATTTAAACATTGTGTGGAACAATCAAACGACAAGTATTCGAGCTCTGATGACCTAGTTCGATGGAGCTGTCAGTATCCATACCTCTGGCTCTGCATGGACTGCCACGAATGATTGTATTGAAGAGGAGGCATCAGCAACTCCCTGAAACACAGTACTTGCATTAGTATGGTTTTCAATATTGTAAACATAACACACACTTGGGGTCGACGGCACAGGTACATCTAAAGAGATAACCACAAATGTTGCATTGTCTAAAAGAATCAAGGAATATTTAAATATGATCAGATTTAATCGACTTATTTCTCCAATTTCGTTACATCTGCATCATCTGAATGGGATCTTGTGATTGTAGTGGAAGCTCCATCGTCTCCCTGAAACACAGTACTTGCTTTAATGAGGAAGAAAGTATAGCAAATGGAATCACGTTATATGATCACGCTCGATGGAGCTGTCAGTATCCATACCTCGTGCTGCTGAAGAATATCTAGGGCTGTTGTCAATGTGGTGAGCACTTCCGAAAGCTGTTGCGCTGATTCGTATCTGCATGGTCCCGCTTCCACCGGAATTACTTGAATGTCGGGCTCCACATCAAGTGCGTGGGTTGATGATTCAACAACTGCCTGAAACATAGTATTTGCATTAGTAAGGATTACAATATTGAAAACACAACACACGGTTCGGGTCGACCGCACAGGTACATATCAACGGCTAACCACGAATGAAACATGGTGTAGAACAATCAAACGACAAGTGTTCCAGCTCTGATGATGACGCTCGATGGAGCTGTCAGTATCCATACCTCGTGCTGCTGAAGAACATCTAGGGCTGTTGTCAATGTGGTGGACGCTTCAGCATCTCCCTGAAAGACAGTACTTGCATTAGTATGGATAACACTAATTATAAATGAAAACAAACACCAGGGGACGACAACTATGGTGTATATCAATTGGAAAGCACTAACCAAACAATTGGTAAAATAATCACACGATATATACAAACTATTACTTGACATGCATGAAACAAGTATGTAGCGGAATAGCCAAGTATGATTACCTGATACGCGCTAGAAGTGGTTGATAACTGCGAGCACGTGACGGAAGTAGAATGTTCCTGCTTCAGATTCAAGGGATAGTCAAGAAGTTGTAAAGGTAAATTATTGTTTGATAATTAAATGCCAATATTTAAAATTGCCATGTAAGGAGACAGAATACTTGAGTAATGCGCAATATAGCACAGTTCCTTGCGCCCATATATAGATTTTGTTTGTGGGTTATGAAATCTAAAAATAATATATTGATAAATGTCATTATTCAAAAAGCTATACACTCATATCAATGTCGAAAGTATTACATATTGGAAACAACACCTGAAATATCAATGAATCCAAAGGCCTAAAGCTAAAAACGGACACTTGACTCACCAGTGGCGGATTGTGGACGAATAGAGTGGGAATAGCGTTTGCGAGCAATTTTCGTGTCGATTCTTCTTTGTTACCCAAGATGTGGTGTACATGTTCGAAGGAAAGTGCTGGCTGCAGATGCGGTATCGATCACCCCTCTTGTCCTCAAAGACTTGTTGGACTCTACTTTCCAGCTCACCCAGTGGATATCCGCAATGTCTGACCCATTCTCTTATTCGATCAACAGTTTTCGGGAATACATGCATTGTAGTGCCTTCAGATTTAGCATGGGTCTTTGAAGGGCAACCGCTAATCGAACAGGCAGGCATTGTTGAAAATTCTGAAAAGTAAATATCAAGATTATTATAAAACCTTGATGAATAAAAATGTCCTAAAAAAGTAAATGAACCATAGCATGCTCAATGCAAGGTTTGTTTTGGTCGCCGGAACGATACCAGTTCATCATGTGCGGCTTAGTATTTGCATAAGTTACAGAAATGTTTTAAATTATGTGACTAAACTCTGAACATGTGACTCATCCCTTGGATGTTCTGTCTTGCACGAAAAGGAACCATGCTTACATTATAGACTGGACCCCCGAAGGATGCAATTCGATGACAATTGACACAGATGAAAATAAATAGATCTATTGATAGCATAACAATTGAAACTCAAGTCAATAGCAATGAGACCAATGACCATAGCTCTATTGGGTACTGTAATAGCAAATAGATTGAAATGTAAAAATGACCGAAATATGACTAGGATACATGGCCTTACCTTGACCAACAAACAGTTGGATTCAGCAGACCGAGCAGTATGTTGCAGGAGAACAGGTAGATGGCCACAGGTAGCACACTGACGAGTTTGCTCGAAGCGGTCACAGATAGCACGGCGACGAGCAGATTAGCATAGATCTCAGTGCTTCTCAGGTAGAAGGTTCAGGAGTTGACTTGCAAAGCACAAAGATGTTCTCATGAGACATATCAAGTGGTTTATAAAGATTTAGAAACAGGGGTGTGTTTGTGAATGAATGACGTGTGTATGTCGTGGTATTATGTTTATTGCAGGTGGGCGAACTGCCTCAGGGGAGGCCTGCCTGGAGACACGGGGTCTGAGGAGGCCATGTGAGCGATGGCCCCTGGGCGTGGGATACCTTTTGAAGTGTACATGCTGTTTGGCACCTTGGCCGTTTGCGCCCGTCACAGCCCCCCATGCCAGTGCTCATCCCCGGGTACGAACCGCCTTTGATAGAGGGGGTGGGATGGATGGGCCTGGGGCGTGCAGATAAGGCACAGCAGATCCCCAACTAACATTAGACCCCTACTGCAGTATATCGTTGCCTATCAATAAAAAATGCCACATATCGGAGATTCTTGTGAGCACAGACCCACACTTCAAACAGTGTATTATAGTGGTCAAGACCCTTGACCTAAGGCCTGTATAATCCAATGTTAATTGATAGTATTGATATATGTGTGACTTTTATAGAGACATAACCGACTGAAAGACTTTGAACAAGTGTTATTTAGTGCATGCATTATTGATAATATATTATGTTAGCTTAGATAGTGACCACCCCGCTTCACAGCGACCTGAACTTCACCCATTCCGAGCACAGGTGTCTGACGTCCATCCTTGAATGGAGACACACATGATTGATTTAAAAAATTGAAACAACTGTTGTTAAAATATATGTGGTATTTTATTTTGTAGCTTATTTTGATGACACAAAAATACAAAACTTTACACATTGTACAGTTCAGGTTTCAGCACAGCGAGAGAAAATCCCCTGTACTGACCGCTGTCACTCGGGAACGTTTCTCTTATGGCACGAACGGCACAGGCGGGTATCACTCTTTGAATGCGGTGTTCAAGCCTCCCGTGAAGCCACCATGTAAAGGAACAATAGGCCACCAGCCTGTACCACCTGTGAAAAGGAATGAAACAAACTGTTTTTAAATGACCAAGATAAGTTTAATAAACGTTTGTTGTCAATGACAATTTTTGTAACTAATGGCATTCTGCTCGGACAAATGCTATCTAGACACTGCACACTATTGAACAACTTTCATTCGTTACAATGATATGTATATGTAATTTTGGATATAGTAGAAGACCATGAAATAGGAGTGGCATCACAAGCAGAGTAAACTTACTCGTTACTCGGATTACGAGGACGAACAGTTGCACGAAGTTCGTGCATGAGCATCATCATTATCCTCAACACGGACCGTGTGAGGCAGGCTGCCCTGAAGTCTGGCAGCTCGGTAATGCATTGCGGTCGTGGCTCGCCTTCTGAAATGTAGGCCACGCATCCCGAGTTTTCACAGCAGCAGCAGTTCTCGTCCTCGGTTGGCATTAGCTCGCACCGATTGCATGTGCACCTGGTGGAAACACTGTCTATGCGACTAGGTCCAGGCTCTTCAGCTGTTGAATCGTCCTCCCAACTGCCATCCGAAGACCCATCGTTTTCGCGTGTTTCCCTTTCCAGTAGTTCCTCCTCCGTATACTCGGGTTCGTACATGTAGGGCATTATTGTATCCATTTTGTGTTACACAAACTAAAATAATTGATAGCGGTGGTACTGGTATCTGTTCACACGGGCTACAAGCAACAAAGGTAGCTAACCAGAGCACAGACACGAGTCACAGAATACCCAAAGTAGCACAGAGAGAGGAATGGAATCGGAAATCTGCTACTGTGTGTTGTGAAACGGTCTGTTTACACTTATTGAGGAAAGAGGCGTCCTGACATTTCCATGGCGACACGTCATTAACTGAAGCGCAGCGAATGTTGACACGAGATGCGCTTTGGCGTTGTGAAATGGGCGGTACGCGTCTGCTGATGACAGGCTCAGGGGCGGGGGATATGATTTAGTGCCGCAAAAGCAGGTCAGCCAGGGCGATGGGGGAAAAGATAAGATTATCACAAAATGGCAGCTCCCTGGTGCCTGTTCTCACGTGCGTTTAATGGACGAAAACTCGGGTAAGGTCCATAGGAAATTTTTCTAAAATCGAGCGACTTAGGCTTAAAAACACATGGCCGACCCGTAGGGGCAATACAAAATGTTGACCAAACCATTCCTTTAAGCGTTCAGCATGGGGATGATGTGTACATAAAAAATCCTAGGTTGGTTCACAAAGGCAATAGCACGTTTTTACCGTCGAGGAGAGTTGTCAAGACTGGAAAGGGTCATGTACAATTGGAGGATGGCTCTGTGTGGAGTAAGAGACGGGTGGTAGTGGATGGAGGCAACGGTGCTGGAGGTTCAGATGCAGATTTGAGTGTGGATTCTCAGGAAACAGTTCTGGACTACGATCCTGTGGGTTCACAAGTAATCAGGTGTGAACAGGAAGAGGATGTTCCAGGCCCTGATATGTCAGGTGTGAATGTGGAGAGTGAGAGTGTTCCTGCTCAGCAAGCCAATGGGGGGGCAAGATGGGGGCCACCTTGCCAGGCGCTGTGGGCCTTCCATAAGATTTAGAGACTACCATTGTTAAGTGTGGCAATCTTCTGTATTTTAGGTGCAATGGCTTTGATTATGATCCTGATTATTGCAACATATGTTGTCATGTATGAAGGTCAGCTATATGTTACTGTTTATTTCACCATTCGTTCATTTCTTGTTGTTTTGCATTTCAGGTTGTCTTCCATGCCTGTTAATATTATTGTTATGTAAGGGAAGAGTATATGTTGTAATGTGCACGGGCGCGTGTGGAATGTTGATGCCAGTTCAGGAGTCAACATTCCACAGCGGCCAGTTGATCAGGGACTCTGGAGGTGGGAGCTGGCCTGTGGGGTCCATGCAATAAAGCACTTGAATACACTTACCCGGTGTGAGGAGATCTTGTCACCATCCTATGCTTAATGGCAGAAAGGCAGATGGGAATGTTGATAGAGAGGTCAGAAAGAGTTCGGGAAAGGAGAAGAAGATTTGGGTGTCGTCCATGAATAGTTGGCACGAGAACCCAAAGGAGGGGATTAGTGCCCCAAGAGCAGAAGTGTAGAGTGCAAAGAGGAGCAGAGCCAAGACAGAGCCTTGTGGAACACCAACAGTTAGAGGAGTGAGTTGAGAGGCGTTGTTGCTCCAAGAGACAGCAAATCATCGAGGTACAAGGTAGGATTCAATCAAGGCAAGGGCTTGATCGCGAACCCCAAGAAGAAAGAGAGTATTAAGGAGATGAAAGTGATTGACAGTGTCAAAGGCAGCAGAAATATCAAGGAGAATTATGATAGAGGATACATTTCAGTACTTAGCAGAGGGTTCTCTATAGATCCAGTGCCCATTGGGTCCACATTGTTGTTTGCACATTCATCAGGGCAAAGAATGGCATTAGTTAGGTGTGTATCAGAGAACCAGGGTGGGTTGTATTCCCTGGGCATTTAATCCGCAAATCTGCCCCAGCATTTGCTGCAAAATGTCAGAATCTGGGGGGGTGAGCAAGTAGGTCAAGAATGTATGAGTGGAAGGCAAAGGATTAAATAGAACATCATATCCCTTGCATTACTATTCTACTAAGTTAGCACCAAGAGAGCTAGTGGATGAATGGGGGTGTGAGGGCACCATGCCCACATATACATATCTTCACTAAAGCTAAGATTTCTCGTTGCTTCCTCCACTCAGTCAATTCATAACTCAGTGTCTACAACCTTGCTGCTATGAACCCCTTTGGCTCTTCTTCCTGTTGAGTGCCTGCTTTTGGCTACTGCTGCCGTGATCTGCTACTATTTCTGCTCATGAACTCATCTGCTTCTCAGACAATGCTTGCCATGCATTCTATTTCCCTTTTTCTCATTATTCTAGCCATCCCAGCATCTGAGATGAGGTTTTTAGCAGCTATGAATTCAACAGCATGGAGTGTGTGTGTCAAGGGGCAGGCCACACTGTGAAAAATCATGCTGACTAAACCGTTAAGGAAAGTAGTGAGGAGATTTCCTAGGACTCTCTCATTCAGTTCAGAAGTCACCTGCCCTGAAACTAAAAATGGTTGCTTATTAGGATACATAACCAGGATCAGAACCTTTGGGACCAAACAGGGAATACATTCGGACCCACACCGCCACAGTGTTCATCTCGACATGCTTCCTCTTCTGCCTCTTGCTAAGAAGAACAGGCGTTGGTAGGGGGGGGCTAAGCGGGGCTGGTCTTTTGGTTGTAGCCCCAGATAGAATCTCAGGAGCTACAACCAAAATGCTAGCTAGCCCCCAGTCCCTACAGTTTCAACATCAGCATAGCCCCGTGTCTTTTCCAGACCTAGCAACACCCCTGCTAAGAAGCCGGGCACTCTGTTCTGCACTCTCCATTTTTGACAACAGATTTTTTCCTTTCTTTCTCAATACCTCAACATTCAATGGAGGAGTACAATAGTCGCATAATGGAATAAGTGGACTGGTATTTTTTCATTTGTATTTCTATTTATTTAAGGAGAGGGAACCATTGTGGATAAACATGCAGTACAATGTAGGCAGCAACAGAGATCAGCAGCAATGTGCTCAGTGCATTTTGTCAGCGAATCCAGGATCACACATCAATTTGGTTTGATGGCAAACAAAGGCATCTGCATTCGGTGTGTTGCACGCACGGAAACAGCAAGATGCACCTATTGGGAGCTGGTGGCTCTAATCCGACTTGCCCCTAGACCCCTTTCCTTTATAAGTCACTGGCAACGTGACAGAATCTAAATCTAAGAATGCGTGAGAATGTAGACATCACGAGGCCATCCAGCACAAGTAGTCTGACTCCTTACCAAAATGATTAACTAATGCATCCCCATGTATTCCTTCCTTAGATGTCACTTCCCGTTATGATGTCACATGAACATTTCCGGTCTGCTGATCCATACCAAGGGGCTTTGGAATTCCATCCCCATGAGGACTTCTGGTCGCTTATGAGCAGCCCTAGTCTCCATCCCAGTTATAGCTGGACAAGTTAGTCAGAGGAGTGTCATTCACCTTGGCATGAGTTCCTGACGAGCACCACTTTTCAATTCATCACAGAGTCTATGCTCAATTGGGTCATAGGTGAACAGGCAGTGGCAATGCAACATGGAATCAGGGGATATCTGAACAGTGTGCTAAAAGAAACAAACTTTAAGGAAATGGGCAGTGATGTAAAAGAGGTATGGCAAACTTTATTCACTTCATGGGTAGTATTCAACTGCAAATTAATTTGCTTTATTTTTATAAATGTATTGATTTATTTGCTTACTTACTTATCTGTGGTTTTCTCCATCAATTGTTAGATTGAGTGACGTATGCCGGCTGGTGAATGGGCTAGAGTAGCAACATATACCAGGGACAGGGACTTGTGGACATAGCAATGTTTTTATTATTGAAAGCCACATGGCATTATTTTCATAGTTATACATTAGGGTAAGAATAATTGCAAGGAATACAGATCCAGGCCTTCAAACGATACGACTAATACGACTAACGTGTGTGCATGTTTTCTCTATTTTTGGAGAGCACCCTGATATTTTGGAAGTGTGCAGGATTGTTTAAATTGTTTTTATTAGTATTATTGTGGAACTGTTGATATACACGAAAAAACGTGGCACAAAAATACATTTTAGCATTCAATACAAACAAGAAATTAAAATAATGAACTAATCTCAAACCTCACTATACAGAACATTTAGTTAAACTTGGGAACATCTCTTTAAAAAATGTACACAATTTTAGAATCAATGCTCTATTATGAGTATTTACAGTGCACATTTTCTCCAAAGAAGGCTGTTTCTCAGTACATGGAGCAACCGGATCCACTGCCAACAAACTATGGGCGACAATATCTCATACATGCATTGTTTACATTATTGTAACATGTTAAGCAGCATCGGATGGTTTCCCTGGAATGACTGCTTTCTCCATGCTACCTCCACTTCATGCTCTGTGGTTGGGGCTTGATAATCAATATGTCTCTGTTACATTGCTTACCTCAACGGCAAGACACCTTCTGTTCAATGTGTCAATGTCAAGATGTATCTATGTCCACCTTCTGTCAACACCATGTCCTAATTAAAATGTTGCACCTCAACTACAGGCTCCTGCTTTTGAGAGTGGTGACAGGAAGTGACGCAATAGGTAAGCAGCTGCACGATGACAACACGACTCCCAGCTTGAGCAACATAGTCGCATGGCAACAGGATAAGATAACATTCAGAGTTTAAAACGTAGCACAGTCATAGAAACTGAGGGAAAGGACAACTAACCAGACAGGTGTAATATAAAGTATAGCTGGAGCAATAGCTCAGTGGGTTAATGTGCTTGTAGTTGATGTATTCATATTAACTAAAACAATTGCTGTTATAGTCACACATCTGAGTATTAATAGACATATAAGAACAGGTTGTCTTTCAAGCAACATAAACAACAAAGTTGTCCATTGTATGAATATATGTCATAATGCATGTAAAGATAAGAAATCCATGGCCAATGACTATGGTCTCCTGCAGAAGGAATGTAACTTATTAGTTTGGGGGTGGGAACAAGCTTGATTTGCTTATTGTTTTTCCCCTTTCTATAATGGTTTGGCAGGTGAAGAATGGTGATCTGGAGGGTTGTCCAGAGCAATTGCCAAAGGTTTAAGATTCATTGTAACCCTTCCAGCCATCACCTCTTCGTTTTTGCTGTGTCACCCCGAGTGGGACGGGTATGCCCAGACATGGGTCCTGTGCCTGCTTGGCCAACAGACCCAAACTACTCCTCACTGATGTACCCAATATGACCGAAACATGTCTGGGGATGCTCGTGGTATAGTGCAGAACGGATGTGGCCTAGCAGTTCGGGCTGGACTGCCCCTTTGGGGGTGGGACCAAGCCTGATTTGCATATGGTCTTTCCCCTTTCTGTAATGGCTTGGCAGGCAAAGAACAATGGTCTGGAGGGTTGCCCAGAGCAACTGCCAGAGGTTTTAACCTTCCAGCCGCCGCCTCTTTGTTTTGTATATTGTTCCCCTGCACCACAACGTCTACAGACCTCCGAGAGTGAAAGATATTGCAGAATATCATTCTGTTCACCATATACCACCATTTATAGGAACACATTTGGTGGGTAGACGTGATGACCTGTCTTTTTGCAGTTCAGCAGACCTTGCCAGAAAAGTTTGTCAACCATTCTGGGGAATGGATTATCCTAGAATGTAAGGAAATGATACGGGCAGGCAACTGCAGTGCAAACCATAGGTGGCTAGTAATGGAGCGTCTAATGAGCCGCAAATGCTCCCAAAATCATGGGAAGTGCAGCACATATAGATCATCCCCACTAAACTATAATTAAGCCACGCAATTCCCCGAAAAGCCAAGTGTGGTCAGACGTTCTAAGTACTTTCCTACAAGGAAGGATATTTATCAAACAGCATTATCATGTGCTTAACTACCTTTGAGGTCTCACTCTTATGAGCCATTTAGAATAATGATCTATGAACGATTGCTTACTGGCATCCCGAGGCTGAGCTCCCAGTCCCCCCCACCCCCTCGCCGCCCGGGGAGGATGGCGGGAGTAAAGATCCTGAGCATGATGAATGAGGTGGTGCTTTTAAAAACTGATAACTAAGTTGCTTTCCATTTCCCTGTTTGCCTGACAGCCATGACTGATGCTGAAACTAATGTGCTCACCTACTGTACTGTAAAGTGGATATTTCTCTAATAAAAACACCACTGGGACATTGCGAGATGTTCTTCACAGAGCAGGACTGATCTCGATAGGAAGGATCATGCTAGGCCCTTGAGAGCCAGGTCTTACACTTACAGTGAAACGTCCCTCGGTTAGAATTGAATACAGGGGGCTAATATATCGTTTTTTTTTAATAGTTTTTTTAGGCAAGCTGGTCAGCCTGTTTTTAAACGTTTCAGTCTGTTCTTCTCAATCATTTGAAAAGAAAAACAGGCATATGTTTAATAGGAATGATATTGCTTACCTAAAGGTATCTGATCAAATATTAATGATGCTTGTCCTTACATGGCACCAGGCCGCCGGCATAGTGTGCTAGAAATTCAGAGACAGCATTACTGCAAATGTCACCCTGTGTGGCTTTATACTTGTTGATAGGGGAATGCATTAAAGTTGTGTAAAAGTAGATCTGCGTTGTTACTGCATTCAGCCTAACCTGAAATAAGGCACCAAGGAGTTCCATAAAATCACAAAGTGCTTTGATATAATATGATTTTGGAGTTATACATTTTTTGTTATATGTTTTAAAAAAACTATCAGTCAGATACCCTATTGTTAGGAAAGATTTCATAATTGTAGGGAATTTTCCTTCCATGTGGCAACCCCTAAACTTTTTGCTGTTGTTTTACACCTTGTTCTTGACTTTGCCAGAGAAGTGCAGCCTTCTGCCGCACTTGTCTGGGCTTTCGCTCCTTTCTTACGGGGAAACTGACATGCCCTTAAGACAGTCAGTACCGGGGAACGCTGTTTCCCGTAGTTTCTTCTATCGTGTTGCGGCTTTAGTGCAACATGACACAAGAGGGCACTGTAAGCTAAGTTACAGCTCTCTTGGGTCTCTAGCCTTCTACAGACCCTAGATACTCTTTTAGGATGGTATTTGATCAGTGCAAGTCATTCAGGGACTCGAATGGTGGCAGCGATCGTTTTGTT
Source organism: Ambystoma mexicanum (assembly GCF_040938575.1). Taxonomy (NCBI): domain Eukaryota; kingdom Metazoa; phylum Chordata; class Amphibia; order Caudata; family Ambystomatidae; genus Ambystoma; species Ambystoma mexicanum. The sequence goes on along the minus strand of NC_090930.1, from coordinate 1,220,801,559 downwards.
TATTTTGAGCTCCTTTTGGCGTTCTGAGCACGTTTTTCGCACTGAACCCAAAATGGTGGCCTGGCTCCCAAAATGGCCAGTCCACGAGGCTCCTTTGTCCTGTCCACTGACCGTCTTGCTCCCTTCACCTTCCCCAGGTCGGGCGACCCGGGGCCTTCCTTATTTGGGCATGTACTTTCCCGCGAAACGTGGTTGCTTTCGCGGGCTTCTACATGTCGTTTGTGTGCCTCCAGGGTGTGGGCTGGGATGTCTGGTCCCAATACACATCCTGGGTGCCAGAGAGTCTAGGGTGGTGTGAATGCCTGGGACCACCGTGGTCCGTGATTGGTCCACGTATGGTATGTGTGTTGATGACCGGATCTCCCATTGGCTCCCCTCCGTTTTGGCGCGAAGGGAACCGTGGATAAGAGGGAGCTGGAAACACCACTACCATGTCGATCTCCTGAGTTCTCACGAACAAAGGAATACAGGAGCCAAGTATCCTGCAACCAAGAGGCTGGACCGAGGAATCGCTGGTGACCCGCTGAAGGAATCCTCCTTTGCACTGCTGTCGTCCAGTGAAAACCTTTCCTCCTTGGATCGAACCAGAAGGCCTGTACTGGTGCTTCGACCTTTGGAATAGCAGGAACAGCTATTCCCGGCGACTTCATCATCTCCTGCCAAGTAAGCCTTCGGAAGTGTCTCTGGGCCATCCAGTTGACTGACCAGCTTACAAGGGAGTCCTGCTCTGTAACTGCCGCCAGGTTGTGCTGTATTTCGATTCCTTGTCACTCTCCCACGCTTCGTACACTTGGCGTTCCCAAGTCTGAAGGGAGGAGTGTACATTTGGCTTGAATACACACGGCCGCTCCGTTGTCCTGCTGCGGCAACAAAACTGTGCTGGTTTCGTCGATTGGGACGTCTTTTTGCTCTACACGACTACGAGGCGTTCCCTGCTCTTCTGAACCTGCCAGCTGCTGAAACTAACGTGGAGAAGCCTGGGTCTGCTTGCTTCGGGGACCGGTGAGTAGTTTAGCTAGGATCTGGTCGCCCTCCTGCAGTATCCCATTGCTTTTCCCTGCTGTGTAAAAACAGCACCCTTTTGCCGTACGCGCGCTCTGCTTCTGCTCGCTGTGGAGGCTGCACTTGAGTTGCGGAACCTGTTCTCCTTCTGCTGTGCACTAACCTGAACTGCCTGACTTCCTCCGAAGAGCTTCCCCTTTTGCCCGTTGGCACCGGCGTGGCAGGTACTTTGAGCACAAGGCTCCACTCTTCGCAGGGCTCGGACTTCCATCTAGTTAGGTGCCTCTGAAGGCGAACTGAGTCTAAAGCGTTATCGCACTGCCTGTTTTCCTTTCCTTTCAGGTGGACTACATATTTTGTGCTTTAAACGCTTGCGACTGTGTATTTGTATATATATTGTGTTGATATGGTATGTGTTGGTTTAGTAATGTGATATTGTGATTTTCTCGCTACGGTCATTGTTTTAAAGGCCTTAAAATAAATGGGTATCTATTTTTGATATAACAACTGTTTGGAGTAGTTTGTAAGCACTCTTGCTTTGTGTGCTCATTGCGGGCTTTCAGTCACCCTCACCCCTCTTGAGACCTAGTCTTGACCGCCACGATCGCTACCTTGATTTGTCTGGCTTGTCCAGAGGTTACCCTGTTCCAAGTAATTAGGTTGGCCTTCTGAACTTCTGCGCCACCAGGACAGAGTTCAGAAATCCGTCTTAACACCTATACACATTGTGCGACTCATATAGGGCCTGATTCATGGAAAACATTTTCTATGGGTTTGCGCTATAATAAAACACTCCCATGAATCAGGCCCTAAGTTGTATCTCTCTGGAAAGCATACCCAATTTGATGTACTGTTCTGAGTAGATTAAGGGTGAATATATGTTTTTCTCCATTTTGGGCCAGTTGGTATGGGTTTTATTTAGTGTGAACATTGCATGGAAGCAACTGAGGGTTGTATATGTTGTGAGGGTGACACATGAGATAAGGAGGGGGACTATAATATGTTTCATGGGATGTTCTGGACATGTGGTGGGATGTGATTTGGGAATACCAGCAGCCTATGCCGCCCAAAACTGTACTTATAACGTACAGAAAACAAAACTGCATTTCTGACTTTCAAAAAAGACACCAGCAACTATGGTAATGTAAGCACAACTTTATTATAAGACCAAAATGACTGCACAGCTCTCCAATCCAGCCTTTTCCTCCACTGTCTCATGGAGAATGTTGGTTCTCCTCACCCTGCACCTTGATGCCTCAGGGCTTAGAACACTTTATAAATGTAAACATAAATAAATAAATAAATAAATAAATAAATAAATAAAGGGGGAAATGTAATAACCAATCAATCACTTTTTAGCAAGAGCTCTTTATCTGGTGGCTAATGGTAATTTATAAGCAATTATATATTTGTAACTCCAGAAACTTTAAACAGAGAGCACTCAATCAGTCCTCTTTATGATGTGACCTGAAAATTGCCACTACACCGCCCCTTCTGAACCTCATCTGGATCTTTTTTGTGCACTTTAACTAAACAGCTCTTAGCTTTCCTATTTAAAGAGCTCATCACTTGTGCTTGTATCTGTTATATTACACATTTGATCCGCTGTTATCAAATAAATAAGTAAATACTAACAGAGTTCTCTCTATCATGCCATGCTGGCCTAACAGGATCAGCTCCACCAATGCACCTCTGCATATCTACATGTATCTCTACCACTGAAGCAATGTATGTATCAACACTTGCCACTGCTATGTTGTGATCTACCTTGTGTTGTCTCTTGTCATGCAATCTGCCATCCAGATTATTGTATTAAGTTATTTTATTGAAGTTTTGAAATGTGCTACACTGCAAACAAGCAGTTTCAAATCGCAAAGGCTGGTGAGATGAGTGGAGTAGAGTGGAGAAAACATTAAGGGTGGATTAAATCTGTAGAGGAGGAGTCAAGTACCCCCACCAAAAACTCTGCCCCCATGTTCCCTATATATTGGGAACCAGAAATTGAGTCACGTGCAGTACCGGTAACGATGTCTGTATCAAAGAGAATCCTGGAAACAAGGTATCCATTGAGAAAACTCTATATGCATTCACAAAGAAATAATGGCCTTTTGGACAAAGTCCCGGAGGAAGTGTGTAAACAAGTGAGAAAAAAAGACTGGTGACGTCATACAAAGTAGAACTGACACACCCAGAAAGGATGCACGAGGTAAAAGAACATAGACATTCTATAAGATCTGAAGAGGAGGTGGTAAAAATGAGCAACATTTCAGGCTCAAGATGCAGATGCTCATTCTACAGAAACACTGAAGAAAATGCAAAATAAGTTTACACTTGTACAGACGCAGTAACGCAAGTAGACAAAGTGATCTTAAGGCTGGCTACATAGTGAATAGTTGCAGCGATGCTCCAATGTATAATACAAAGGAATGTATAGACCCTGGATATTCAACAGTGCACTTCAAGCAAGGCTTGAAACCCTGTGATTGGAAAGGGTTTTTCAGTGTAGCGCAGTTGGAAAATAACTGATGGTGGAGGAGAAATACAAGAAAGGCTTGGCTGGCCCAGCACCAAGGAGTCGAGGCCACCGTGAGCCTGGTTGTCCATCCAGTAGTTACATGAACATGACAAAGAAACAAACTTCTGTTTGAGGTGCTATGGAAAAATACTGAAGGCGTCAAATGTTCATCATTTAATAATACTAAATGCAGCAAAGAACTCGAAAACGCGGTCTCCTTTCACATGGTCAGATCAAAATATACATTGGGTTGAGCTACACTGAAACCAAGAAGATATTCCCCTTTATTCTCAGGCCCAGAGAGCTTCTACAAGGCCAAGTTCAAAGCCTTAAATGACTGGAAGACTGCAAGAGTGATACTAGATGTTGGGCTAATTGGGAGGGGAGGCATGATCACGCCGACCCTCCCTGCACCTCGAGTGGTAGCCTGCATGCTGCTAGTATGTGGAATATTCCAGAAGGGGACAAGGGTGCCAAACCAATGGTAGATGGCCATTTATCAGAGAGCCCTATAGTTTGTCTAACCAATTAAGAGTCGAGTATTAGTGTGACACGGAAGATGACTTGCACTTGGGATGGGCTTAGTTGCCCACCTAACAGTAGAGACCCAATCACTTCCCCTGTCAATGTGGACGTATACTTAGATGTGCCCTGTAAGCTATCACATCCCCAAGTAGGTTTTTGTAGTTTGCCACATAGTGTGACAACACTGATGACGAGTTTTTAATATAAAAGTTGTGCTTTTTATAATATTTACTGAGAGAAATCGAGCAAACGTCTGTTGATGTCCGTTGTAACTCCCTGTTTTAGACAATTGCAAATAAAACAGCGCCAAGTTTTGCCAACCTCCTGAGTCAGTTTGATTATTGATGTTTGAGTAAATTCTGCATCGTCATCTATCTCCAAATATTGCTACCTCGTCTTAAAGGGCCCTGGGTCTATGGGTTCATATCGATAACTACTGGCATGTGGTCTTCAATCATGTTGTACACAACATCTAACATTTGAAAAAGTTCAAAAGGGTAGCCAGTGGCTTCTGAAAATGACGTTTGCCAGCTGGCAGGTAAGGCATCCGGACTGATCACTGGAGCCTAGCCAGCCCACCTAAGTCCTAACCCGGCACAAATATGCACAATCATCTCTAATTTAAACTCTTAGTTCATCCTACACATGGACTGCGGTCACCAAGGGCATTCCAACCACAAAGCGCATTGAGGCCATACAAATGGGGAAAGGGTGCTATATACAAGACAAATACAATACAATACAATACAATACAAAATACACCAGAGACTATGATAATGTAAGCAGATCATCATTCCAATACTAAGATAGCTCTCCCATCCAGCATTTTACTCAACTGTCTCATGGAAAATGATGGTTCTCCTCACAGTTTAGAACCTAATGCCTAGGGGACATTCCACAAGGTCTGAGAAGAGGGACTGCTCATAAATAAGGGGGGAAGGCAAGCTGGAGTTCAACACCACACATCTTACCCCATAAAAAGTAGATAAGCAACGATTAAGGAAATAAGCTAATAAGAAGATAGAGGGCAGTGGAAAATAAGGGTAAAGGGGAAGAGGGGGGCAGAGATGGGGATGGATGTGGAAGTAAAGATTGACTGATGTATAATAGCTGGTAGCATTTTTACATATCAAAATCTCAGAATGTGGTGGGAATATTGCTAGCATTCTTAGGTAGGCTGGACCCAGTTTGCAAAGTTTTTATTTCACCTAACTCTCCATCTGTACCATCACCTGTACCCCCCTCACCATGGTTTCTTACTGCTCTGAAGGGGCATGGCACTGCTCCCCATGGCATGAACTACTCTAGTGATCCTGTCCTGCAATGGCTCTATCGAGGTGTGATAGAGGGACAGTGGGGGGTTAAGCTGCGGTAAGGACAATGGCCAGGAGAGCAGCTTATTCTTCCCGGATCATCACATTTTCCTCCACCTCATTGTGAAGCACAGACACACCCTCATCAACCCTGCATCGTACTACCTTATTGAGATTCCAAACGTCCCCTCATCCTGCATCACAGCATATTATTGTTAGGGTCCGAAAACTTGGATTCACTCTTAGCTCTGCATCTCCCTTCCTCATTATGACCAATTCAACAGAGAACAATTCCACCTCTCAACCATGGATCCCTTTATCATAATGCATCTTGCGCATTTCCCGAGTGGGGTCCCTCTGTTCCTTGATTTCCTGAGATGAAACCTCAATATTGGTTGCCATAACATTCACCCATCAAGGTTTGAGCATAGAATTTAAAATCCTTCCACACCTGAGGCGGAACTGCCGGATTCCTGTAACCTCTTGACTGGAAGATCCCACCCTTCATGTTTTTAAGAGCTTTCTTGGCCTTCATACTGTTTTTCAAGGCTTGCACAATCGTCCACACTATCACCCTGTTTCAATCTGCAACTATCTCATTACTTTCCGGTAATAATTGGCAGTGAACTTCGACTCTGTCCCCTACCTTTAGGCATACTCTGCAACCTTGGTGCTTCTAAACTGTGCCTTGTTGTCAGACACTAGTTCAAAGGGGGGCGTAGGTTCTTTGCACCCTGACAGTAAAGCTACTAGAAGTCCTTGCTGCAAAAATTAACATAAATTAAGAACACCTGCACCAGCTGAAAGCTGCAAGCTAAGACTGCCTCCCTGATGAGGTGTAGAGCACTGAAAATGTAGCCGAGAGGCAAACGCAGCAGGGAAACGTAGTGCACCCCTCACCCCCTGTTAGTTCAACTTTTTAAATGGGGTACACATCCATTTTGAAAACCTTCTCTAAAAATGGTATGATATCACACCCAGTAGTGTGCTTCTCCAGCTTCATCTCTGGTTACTTGGAGAAAATAAAATCCTCACGATTATGAAATGGATTCCTGGCCGTTATCGTAAGGTAGGGGACCCGTATATCTATCCCCAAAAGCTTCCATGTTCTCTTGAATGGGGCGATGAGGTTTAGCTCCTGTTTTCATAGTGTAATGCTTTTTGAGCAGAGTATAAACATGACCAACACTCTCTGACCATGTCTTCCACTAATATGTTGACCTCTGTCCACCAGTATTATTCCACCACCCACACACATAGCAACATATTTTCAATTACTGAGTACCTCAACCCAGGTTCGGTTGGCCGACGTGGATGCATAACAAATTACACTTTCTTCAAACGTGTACATTTGGGAAAACACAACACTGAGACCTCGTATGCTGGCGTCCACTGTGAGAGTGACGAGTTAACACAGGTCACACCTTACCAGATGAGGGACCTTCCATATTCCTGCAGGCTCTTTGAGCACTCCACACACTTTTGCCATCATTGTTTAAGTAATACACAAATCAGATGGCTGAGATCACAACATGTCTGACAGTTACTCAGAGGGACAAGCGCATGCCCTTATTAGGAGGCATTGGGCCTCATTACGAGTATGGAGGAAGCCATGCCCCTTTTAGCGGCATGGCTACCACCATACCGGGTACCGGGTCTGGGTTCCTGGAATGGGGAAATACGCTGCCATTCTGACCTTGGGGGCCCAGTAATTCCCTTTCCCGGGACCCGGACCCTGTACATCCCCATTCCCATTTAAGCCCCCATAGCGCTCAATGGGAATGGGGAGGATGCTAACAACGGGCCCGTTAATGATGGGCCCATTGTTAGCATCCTAGTCTGCAAGCGGGTCCCGCTAAGGACGCCTGGTTTTACCAGATGTCCTTAGCAGGACCCGCGAGCAGGCCTCGTAATGAGGCGGTCGAGGTTTAATGGCGCATGCAGCTCTACCGGCGCCTTTGACCCTCTACCGCACTCGTAATGAGGCCCAGAGTTTGCCGGTCCGGATACAACGGTACCGGCAAGCTTACCGGTACCATTGTATCCGGACCAGCAATCTCGTAATGATGCCCATTGGCTCTCAGCGTCTCCTTCCTGAGCTTTTAATCCATGTCATTGATTAGGTGGCTTGTGTATTTTAGCTCCTACACCATGAATTTACACTTCTTAGCTTCTATGTACAAATCTGCCCAGTGCGGCATATAGCCTGCTGTTGTTTCCCTTTTGCCTATTCCCATAGACCGGAAGGTCATCTTAATGAAGAAGGTTCCCTGATATTCTTCTGAGAGAGGAGCTTATCACCCACTGGAACACAGCTGCTGCAGATGCCTGTGCTATGGACATCCTCACGATGAAGTTCATATAGTGGTCAGTTGTCTACTTTCCTTTGTCAGTGGTACTTGGTGGTAGGCTGCCAATACATCCAGTGAAATGCATAAGTCTGCACCCTGAACATAGTTCAACATTACAGCAATAGGAGGCAAGGGGTATTCGTCTACTAGGATATTCTTGCTTAACTCCTTAGCATCCATACAAGCCCCTATTTCTGGTTCTTCTTTTGTTCCACCACATTTGGTCTCACCCCCTTGCTGAATATATATTTTTGATGATTTCTTCTTGCACCAGTCCATCAGGTTCCTTCTCTATGTCTGTTTTCACTGACAACGGGATGTGTCTGGGTTTGTGGCAGGTAGGTTCATATGGGGTTAGAGGTAATTTGTGTGCTTATTCAATCAGAATACCAATGTTGATGTTAAAACAGATTTAGGCATGCATTATCTTCTGTACGTTGGTGACTGATAAATAAACCCAGCTTATTCTTGTTGCAGTCTGGTTTGATTCTTAAAGCTGCTTGGTCTCTCCATCCTAGTACTTTGGCCCCCTTTTTGGCAACATAGATATTCACTTCAGCCATCCCAACGTTATAGACAATTGACTTTTGAGAACCCCCATAAATTGTATCTGGAGCTTTCAAACCCACCATAGCCCTTAATATCTGAATCCTTTAATTTCTCCTATAGTCCTCTCTCTTGCAAGCTTTCCCACTGTTGTCTGGATAGGATTGAGCATGGCAAGCAACTGACAAACATCTTCCGAATTGGACACTGGTTGATTCATACCTTATTCCGTATGAGCATCACTCGTTCCTCATCAGAGCTCCCCCCCCCCCTTTTGATGCCGTCTACTTTTTTCTTGAAGTGACAAATTGCTATGAAAGGCCACTAGTCCTTCAATTCATGCACTAAACAGGAAGTGGCCAGCTGAATAGGTGTGATTAGAACCATTTGCACTTGTTGGGGAGCCTGTTTTTTCGCCTGTCTCTTCTTTCGACTGGCTCATGGTTCCAATCTTTTCTTCATGGCTTCTGGTTTCCATTTCACAATATTGACTTCATATTGTCTGGGAGTTTGTGTAAAATAGATGGACCGCCACACTTACCTGGGTAATATGAAGGTTTATTACCAAAATATGTACAATAACAAAGACCCCCAACCTTCCGCTGCTGCCCACTTCTCCAACTGCCTTTCTTCAGTCCCTGCATATTCCATTACAGAACTTAACACATGGTTCCATCATAACATTCCACCATATACCTCCACCCTGCTAAACTGTATTACATAAAAAAAACACCTCCCCCCTTTATTAACAAAAGCTTGGACACAATACATAGAAATAACATTAACTATATACATTACACTATTATCTTTGTCATTACATCGTAGTTCAAAAATGACAACATATTCATACCATTTATAGCACTGGCAAATTGAAAGACACTCAATGCACAAGGGCAACTGACCCTCATGAAATATCAGTTGTGTAAACAACTTCATAACTTCATACGCTACTGTCTTCCCGATGATTCCTCACATTCACTTTAACAATTCTAGACATGTTCCAGACTTGTCCACTCTGTATTCTTCTTGCACCTTTCAATACTTGCAACACCTGCATTGGCTCTGAGTACATCATGTCACCCTTCCTTTTCACACACCCCTTCTTCACTCGTACCCAATCTCCAACTTCCACTTCATTCACCCACCTGGGCAAACTCTCATTCACTCTTCTTATCCAGCCATTCTTCCTCTCATTCATTCTTTTCCTCGCCTCATCCACGACACAATCAGTTTCTCTAGCCCTCCCCAACCACGGTGGAGACACCAACGTATTGGGTTTTCTACCCCTCATCAGCTCAAAAGCACTAACTCCAGTCTCCACATGGGGTGCTAGATGCAAGGCATATAACCGTTCCCCGATCGCAATTTTCTTATCCTTCCCCGTTACTCCACTCATCCGCACTGCATCCATAATGCAACGATTTATTTTTTCTGCCATACCATTTGTCTGAGGTTGATATAAGGCAGTCCGCTTGTGTTTTATTCCACATATCTTTAGGTAATCTGAAATAAACCTCCAACAAATTGTCGGCCATTATCCATCAAAATCGTCTGGGGCAATCCTTCTCTTTCGCAGATACTCTGCAGAAATTCAACTATAAGCTGGGATGATACCTCCCTCATGACTCTAAACTGAGTCCACCAGGAAAATAAATCAACTACCACCACAACGAATCTTCCATGTCCACTTCCTAAATCCATGGGACCTAGAATATCCATAGCTAGATCACAACACACACCCACTGGTGCATTCACTTTATTCAATGGTTTGCATTTAGCACAAACATTTTTAGCAGACACCTCACACTCGACACATGACACAACCACTCTCTCTACTTCACAGTCAAAGCCCGGCCACCAATAGTCTCCCTTGATAAGCTCTTTCATTTTGAAAATTCCAATATGTCCTTGATGACTAATCTCAATAAGCCTCTTACAGAGCTTTCCTGGAACCATAAATCGATCCCACCGATATATTAAACTATCCTTTATACTCAATTCCAACCTCACTTCCCTCATTGCTCTCTCCTCCCCAATCAATAGCCTCTTTTCCGGCTATCCATTTCGAACAAAATCCAAAATGCCCTTCCACATTTCATCTGAATTGAACTCACTCTCCCACTCCTCTTTAGTAATCACCCCATCATGGGTAACATATACCATATCCGTAACGATATCTTCTGATATCCCCTGGCACCCTTCATAATCTTCATCCTGCAGTCAAGAAACATGGTCAGCTCACACATTCTCCTTCCCAGGAATCAGTTCAATGTCAAATTTGTGACACTGCAAACTTGCCACCCAGCATGTGACTCTCCTGAACACCGTATCTAAACCTTTATTCTCGAATAGAGCTTTGAAGGGTTTGCGATTCGTCCGCAAAGTAAATTCTGACCCCCACACAAAATTCTTAAATGTGTCAATCCCCCAATGGCACGCCAGCGCCTCCTTTTCCAGAACTGAGTAATTTAACTCAGCACCCCTCAGCATCCTGGATGGATGAGTCACAACCTCCTCAATGCCATTTACGCCAACCTGAGACAACACAACACTGATTCCTGCCTCACTAGCATCCACTGTAGTTATACATTTCCTCTTAGTATCGAACATAGCCAAAGCCTTTGCCATATCAATTTTTCTTTTTATCTCACAGAATTCTACTTCACACTAATTGTCCCATTTGAATTCAACACCTTTCTTCAACAAACCTCTCATCTTGTTGACTCAATCCGCAAAAATATCCACATACCTGCGATAAAATTCTATCATGCCAAAAAATTATCACAGCTCTGCCTTATCCCTAGGCGACCCTATTTTCTTAATTCCTTCAACCAAATCCTTTTTTGGATTAAGGCCTTCTTCAGAAATTTCGTGCCCAAGATACTTTACAACCCTTCTTCCGAAAACACACTTCTCTGCCCTAAGTGTTATCCTTTTCTCCCTGAAGGCATCTACTACCCTCCTCACATTCCTCTTAAGCATATCTTCACTCTCCAAACACACTAATACATCATCCTAGAAACACCACACATCGTCCATACCTCCCAAGATTTTGTCCACCACCTTCTGGAATATGGATGACGCCAAAATTAGTCCAAATGTCATCTCACGAAATTGGTACACGCCATCATACGTTATGAATGCTGTTGTCATGAACCGTCGGATGTGTCCCTTTTGGACTTCCTGGTCCCTGACACATCGAGGCTTGCACTCAGTAGTACTATCAACATGGCCGTCAAACACAGAACGTTGTTTACCAGCTTCCGTGTTGGATGTAGCACACTGTATAAAGAAGCCAAGCCCCAGCTGGCCCACGCGTCTCAACGCTACCGCTTGCAGTGGCTAGACGTGCGTTGCCGTAGTTCACTCTCGCTGGCTACCTGTTCCCGGTTCCTGGTTCCCTTGTCTCCTCCTCTTTCAGTCCCTTCCTCTCATTACCTCCTGTATTATGGACCCTCGTGTACCCGTCTCCGAGTACACTTCATCATTTCTTGGATTTCCCAGACTTACTGAACGTTCCAGGAGTCGAAGCGCCGATCGCACGCTGGAACCCGAAGACGTCCACACGGGACTATACAAGACCCGGACTGTGCGCAAGAAGACTCCTTCAAGGAGCTCCAGTAAACAACAGCAACAGGTAAGAAGGGGGGAAACCTGTGACAGATTGAGACACCAGCAAACCAAAATAGACACAGACATGAAGGCGGCGCTTCAAGATCTTATGGGCAGCATGCAGGAATTAACAACGGAAGTGCAGAATCTTAAGGCTGAGAATGGCGCGTTAAAACAATTAGTCTTGTCCCGTGATTCTGCGACCAAGGAAAGCGTATTGTTGGGCAGAGTAGTTGATAAATACGACGGTTCTTCAAAAACCCTTCACAGATTCCTTGACTCGTGTTTAGTCCACTTCACCTTTAAGTCCTACTACTTCTCTACCCCCAGGGAAAGGTGGGATTCATGATTTTGCATATCTCCGGAAATACTTTGACTTGTGCCACACACTTAGATAATTCTGGGGATGCCCTCCTGGATGACTATGATGGATTCGTACAGGCTCTAAAGACCATTTTTGACCGCCCAGAACAGATCTATAGCGCCTAGGAATGCCTACTGGATTTCCAACAAGGTTCCCAAGACATGCTGACATATGTTTCATGCTTTAAGCAATTGGCCAAAGAAACCGATTGGTCCTCAGAAGCCTGCTTTACCCTTTTTTTCGAAGAGGACTAAATGAAGAAATAAAAGATGAGCTAGCCAGAGTGGCTCGTCCAGGCACATTCCAGGCTCTTATGGATCTCTCCCTACAGATAGACTTCCGTATCCAGGAACGGAAGGCAGAGAAGAAGAAGACCAGAATGTCTTTCCAAAAGACCTCCACCGAAACTTCCTTGAAGGCTGAGCACACTCCTACCCCTGCTAATGAACCAGAACCCATGCAACTCGGGGCCTTTCGCGGACCCATATCCCCGCAAGAAAGAATGCGACGGATTCATACTGGGCTTTGTATGTATTGTGCCTCAGATAATCATCTAGTGAGAGAGTGTCCATTAGCTCCTCCACAGCATTCGGGAAACGCCAGATCCCGATCCTAGATGGAGCGCAGCTTCGGGAGAGAGATGTTTGCTCCATGTCTATTCCATCCTTGAACTCTCCTGGACAAAATAATCTTGTGATTTTACAGGCCTTTCTATCACCATCCAAGAACGAAACCTACCCCATTTTGGCATTGGTGGATTGTGGAGCCATGGGGATATTTATAGATCAAGATTGGGTCACTGCCCACCACATTCCATATGAAACTCGAGGCATCACGCAACCTGTAGAGGCTATTGATGGAAGACCCCTCTCTTCTGGACCCATAACTCTACAAACCCAGGAGTTGCAGCTCTCTATAAATCACCATCAAGAGGTGATCAAGTTTGACATCATAAAGTCTGCTCACAACCCAATAGTGCTGGGTATGCCCTGGTTACAAAAGCACAACCCATAAATCAACTGGGCAGCAGGTTCCTTGTTCCTGGATTCAGAGGATTGTATGTCTCATTGTCTATTCCTGGATTACTTGCCGACACCTTCTGGAGGTACACCGTCAGACCAGCAAGGCTCATTCACAGTCTCAAATATCATCCAGGTTCCTAGGGCCTATCAGGACTACACCGATGTGTTTTCAACTGCTATAGTTCAGGCCCTACCACCTCACAGACCTGAAGATTGTGCTATTAACACTGAGCCCTCCGCCGTGATTCCCTTTGGAAGAATGTTCATTTTATCCAAACCGGAAAAGAGAGCCCTCCGTGAATATTTGGATACTAACCTTGAAAATGGCACTATACGACCATCCAAATCACCAGCAGGAGCTTCGTTGTTTTTCGTTCCTAAAAAAGACACCAAAGAGCTTAGGCCTTGTCTTGATTATCGTGGGTTAAATCAGTGCACCCTGAAGGACCGCTACCCATTGCCCTTAATCTCAGACATCCTGGAAGCAGTGAGAGGAGCTGTAGTCTTTACGAAATTGGATCTCAGAGGTGCCTACCATCTGATCCGTATTAGGGAAGGAAAAGAATGGAAAACGGCCTTTAGAACGCCTTTTGGTCACTTTGAGTACCTAATCATGCCCTTTGGGCTCGCCAATGCTCCAGCGGTCGTCCAACGTTTCATGGATCGGGTGTTCTCTGATATGCTGTTCCTCTTCGTCATAGTGTACCTGGACGATATCCTAATATTTTCTAAGGACCATCTTCAGCATGAAGAGCATGTTAAGGCAGTATTACAGCAGCTATGTGAACACAAGCTCCTGGCTAAACCCGAGAAATGCCTTTTTCACATCTCCAGTGTTCACTATCTAGGATTCGTCCTTAGCCCAGAAGGAATCAGAATGGACCAATCAATATAGCTATACTATCCTGGCCCGTTCCGACTACTGTGAAACAGATCCAAACCTTCCTGGGGCTTGCCAACTTCTATCAGAAATTCATACCCTCCTTTTCTGAGATAGTTCAACCGATCATTACATTGTTTAAAAAAGATACTCCCTTTCGTTGGACCACATCCCAAGAGGAGGCATTCCAACGGTTAAATACAGAGTTTACACAGAGTTTACACACAAGCCCCCATCCTGGCTCAACCTGACATCAATCAACCATTTCTAGTGGAAACGGATTCCTCTAACTACGCCATTGGAGCTGTTCTAAAGCAGGAATTTGAGGATAAATTAGAACATCCCATTGCTTACCTTTCCCGAACTCTAACTCCCAGCGAAACCCAATATTCCGTTTTTGGAAAAGGAATTGTTAGCCATCCCATCAAGCCTTCACAGAGTGTCGTCATCTACTTCTAGGAGCAAAGCATCCTGTACAAGTCTGCACGGACCATCGGATTCTTCAGGTTTTACAGTCCCTGGAATGTAGAAACAGCCGTCAGGCTCGCTGGGCCTTCTTCTTTGCCCAGTATCAGTTCCAGATCCACCATGTCCCTGCAACACAAAACATAATTGCTGACGCCTTATCCCGGCGTCCCGACTATGAAACTCTTGAGGATCGGTCCTTCCCAAAGATGTTTCCCAACACAATTTTTGTAGCCCAAGCAATCAGTCTCCTGGAAGATGTTTGGATACAAAGCCAGTCCTATGACCTCTGGAAGGATTTTACTGGAAAGAATCGCTGGAGTTTAAGAACTAAGGACGGGTATCTGTTTAAGGATAACGGCCTGGTCATTCCCACACAGAAACTGCAACAAAGTATCATAAATCTCTGTCACAATGCCCTTCATTCAGGACATTGTGGCGTCCCCAACACCCTCCGCCTGACACAGAGACAATTCTGGTGTCCAAGAATGAAAACTGATGTTCAGCTGTGTATCCAAGCCTGTGCAGTCTGCAATCAAAATAAACATGATAATAAGAAGCCGGCGAGTCTCCTACTTCAACCTTCGTTACCGACAAGACCTTGGGAAGTCATTGCTATGAACTTCATAGTAGAATTACCCCCTTCCAGGGGATACATGACCATCATGGTCACCATTGATTCATTCACTCACATGACTCATTTTACTCCACTGTATAAACTACCATCTTCATCAGAACTTGCTGGAATCTTCCTGGAACACATATTCCGACTTCATGGACTCGTTTCCAAGATTATATCAGACAGAGGGCCCCAATACATTTCTCAGTTTAGGAAACACCTATGCCGAATACTAGGGATCCAACGCACCCTCTCCTCAGGTTATCATCCACAGACGAACGGAGCTACGGAACGGGTGAATCAAACTCTAGACAAGTATCTCTGTTGCTTCACTACCAAGGTACAGGATGATTGGTCACTCCTAATACCCCTGGCTGAGTTTGCCTACAACAATTCGGACCACACAGCCGTCAAGACCAGCCCTTTTTTCTTCAGCCAAGGATTCCACCCTTCAGTCCTACCTTCCATTCTCCCACATCCTACACCAGTACCCACACTCGACACCTGGATCAAAACTCTCATCAATGTACACAAGGAAGCCAAGGAACACCTAGAAAAGGCCCAAACCCACAGCAAGCATTATGCAGATTCCAAAAGAAGACCAGGACCATCCTACACAGTGGGTGACAAGGTCTAGCTATCTGTCATCGGCCACCGCCGTGACTGGAGGATACTTACGCGTTTTCTGTGGCAGCGGAGGTTTAGAGGTCGGTAGTCCTTCCTCTCTGTTCACGGCTCTACTTGCCGTTCTAGTTGTTCTCAACACCCTGCCGCCGGAGTATTTACTCCTCCCTCTCCCGGCCAACCCTGCGTTGCAACCCCTGTGGATTCTTTCCTCTACTTCCGGGTTTACGCTCAGCTGACACTCCGTCCGGAACGTCAGTGCCTTTCCTTGCGCTCTCAGGCTTCATCCCTGTACGAAGCTCTCTTTCCCTTGCTACCCCTTTTCTACCAGCTTTCTCTGATCCTCCGATCGAGTCCTCTCCCTCCTTCGGGGGCCGGTCTCTCCTTTCTGGGCTTCTCTCTCTTGGTTTCCTGGTTCTTCCCTTTCTCTCTCTCTCTTTCTATTTCTGTTGCTCCTCAGTCCAGCCGCAGTTGATCTTCTCCACCGTCCACGCCTTCCAGCTCCCAGTCCGGAACGGTTCTTCCTCTCCTGCTCCAGATCACGACTCCTCCAGCTATGAACTTTCTCTTCAGCTACTCACCTCTACACCAGATCCAGTTGGAAGTGGGACAGACCGCATCGTCGTTCCTGACAAGGGTTTTTTCCGCCATCTGGCTTTTTCCCTTGCTTATGGCTTGATCCCGGAGAGGGAGCCCCGGACTCGCTCTGCCTTCAGCAGTCACGGTGGCTTCCCTCCGTGGCAGGCAATCGTCAGCGAAAAAGGAGAAGGACTACTCCTCTCGACGAAACCTGTCTACCATCAGCCTCGCCCCAAGCATCTCAGGTGAGGAGAGAGGGGAGACAAGGGCTGAAGGGGGAGTCAAAGAGTGTCAGAAGGGACAGATTGCAACGCCAGAACAGAAAAGAATGTCAGCCGACGAACAAGTTCAAGAGCTGTGGAAAGCCTTTCAGGCTATGTCTGTCGAGCTACAAGGAGTGAAGACAGAAAATGCCCTTCTTAAACAAATGGTGTTGACTAGAGAGCAAACTGTAGTAGAATTGCCTCCCATGCCACTTTCTTCGGGAAAATTTGACGGTTCTCCCAAAAGGGTGAAAGAATTCTTGGAGGCATGTACAGTATATTTCACCTTTAGACCCCGCACTTTTTCCACCGACCAGGCCAAGGTCGGATTCCTAATCACAAACATGACTGGGAATGCGTAAGCGTGGGCAACTCGGTTGGTGACCAGTGCCAATGCAATCCTAAATGATTTTGTGGACTTTCAGAACCTACTCAAACAAACTTTTGAAAGACCAGAGCTCTCTTTTACTGCTTGTGAGGAACTGCTAGACGTCAGACAAGGATCTTTAGATGTCTTATCCTATATTTCCTCCTTTAAGACCTTGGCGGCCGGGGCAGGGTGGCCAGAGCCCGCGCAATACGCCATCTTTCGTAGGGGATTACGAGAAGAGATTAAGGACGAGCTAGCCAGATCTCCCCGTTCCCCCACTTTATCTGATCTACTGGCAGCCGCTCTCCACATAGAGTTCAGACTGCAGGAAAGAAGATCGGAATGTCGCAAACAGCGGTTTTCAGGAGCGGTATCGGACTCTCTTCCTCTTCCTTCCCCTTCTCTCTCTCCAGCAAAGTCTTCAGAAGAGCCCAAGCAAATCGGAGCTACAAGAACACCTCTGTCCTCTGCAGAGAGACGTAGAAGGTGAGAAAAAGGACTGTGTGCCTACTGCGGTTCTGATCAGCACCTCTTGAAGGAATGCTCGGAGGTACCCGACAGGAGATCGGGAAACGAGTACCCTCGGCGCCAGTAGGGACAGGTCTCCGAGGGTCGTCAGGTTCTTTATCTCGTGCCTATGTCTCACTATCGGTATCAGCCCCGGATTCCCAGGAGGATTCAAGACTCATGGTTCTGTCCGTGACCCTCAAGTTGGAGGGTAAGCAGGTTGAGGCTTTAGCTCTGTTGGACTGCAGAGCGGCTGGCAACTTTGTGGATACCCAGTGGGCTGAGAAAGTAGGCCTAAGCAGGATCGCCTGCCAAGAGGGCCAACAGGTTGAAGGGGTGGACGGATCCCCGTTGTCCTCCGGTCTCATAACACATTCTACGGAGGATCTCTTCCTGACCATCAACCATCACTCTGAGATGCTAACATTCGATTTCATACGAGCTGCTCATTTCCCTATCATACTTGGGATTCCCTGGCTCCGAAGACATAATCCTCATATTGACTGGACTAATAATCAATTGAGTTTCTCTTCCACCTACTGTACCACCAATTGCCTACCTTTAAGGGATCGGTGTGACTTGCAATCGGTGACAATTCTTTCAGATACCCATCTTGGAGTACATGCTCTACCCCAGTTCTGCTCAGCTTTCAAAGAGGTATTCCAGGAAAACCATCATGCCAGGTTACCTCCCCATCGACCCGAAGACTGCACCATCGACATTGAAGACAACGGCCTAGTACCATTTGGTAGAATGTTCTCTCTCACTCTAGCAGAAAAACAGGTACTTAGAGTCTACCTAGACACCAACTTGAAGAATGGCCTAATTCAGCCCTCGAAATCCCCCGCTGGGGCTTCTTTGTTCTTTATCAAGAAGAAAGGTTCAGACGAGCTCAGACCCTGTATAGATTACAGGAGTCTTAATAAAGTTACCATCCGGCATCGCTACCCGATGCCGCTCATCACAGACATAATTGAAGCTGTTCAGGGGGCTAAGGTGTTCACAAAACTTGACCTAAGGAACGCATACCACCTGCTCCGTGTGGCCAAGGGCCATGAGTGGAAGACCGCCTTTCACACTCCATTCGGGCTATACGAATACCGGGTTATGCCATTTGGCCTGGTAAACGCCCCGGCAATATTTCAACGGTTTATGGACCGAATGTTTTCCGACATGCTCACCATCTTCGTAATGATTTACCTGGATGACATACTCATTTTTTCCTCTAGTCTGGAAGAGCACATTTCGCATGTCAAACAGGTTCTGGAACGTCTCCAGGAGAACCAACTACTGGTCGAGGCCGAGAAATGCTCCTTTTCTGTTTCTTCAGTATCATATCTAGGGTATATCTTATCTGAGGAGGGTATCGCCATGAATCGGGATAAGGTTCCGGCTATTCTCGACTGGCCGGCCCCTACTTCGATTCGGGAAGTGCAAAGATTCCTTGGACTGTCCAATTTTTATCGACGATTCATTTCCAACTTCTCAGATGTGGTCTATCCCATCACCCGTCTTCTCAAGAAGGATGCTCTTCCTTTCCATTGGTCGACCGAAGCGGACAGTAGTTTTTCCCTACTCAAAAAACTCTTCTGTTCTGCCCCTATTCTGTGGCATCCAGATCAGACATTACCCTTCATCTTGGAGACTGATGCCTCAACAGTAGCCATCGGAGGAGTTTTATTACAAACGGTGAAGGGGGTGGAGCATCCAGTTGAGTACCTATCAAAAACTCTCTCACCCAGCCAACTCAACTACTCAGTTCTGGAGAAAGAACTTCTGGCGATGAAGTTAGCCTGCGAAGAGTGGCGGCACCTCCTCATGGGGGCAAGACATCAATTCACTATTCAAACAGATCACAAGAATCTGAGGGTACTGCAAGACATGGAGTGTTCCAACTCCCGCCAGGCCTGGTGGGCTTACTTGTTTTCGCAATTTGATTTCCGCATCACCTACATCCCTGGAACGATGAATCGCTTAGCAGACGCTCTGTCCCGCAAGGATCCATATAAGGAGAGGAAGTCTGATCATTCGGAGCCCTTGTTTCAGAGGAACCGCATCTTGGTCCTGGTAGGCACTTTTCTTCAGGAGGTTAAAGCGGCGGTTGCTCCGGAGTTAGCTCGATTGCCACTTCGCCCCAACTCTCATTATCAGAACCAGGATGGTTGGGTGTTCTACAAGAACCGTTTATACATCCCAGCAGGCCCATTACGCCAGAAGATACTGAACTGGTGCCACAACTCCCGAACAGCAGGCCATAGAGGCTCGGAAGGTACTATAGACCTGATCTCAAGGTCATTTCTCTGGCCTAATCTGAGAAGAGAGACATTGGAATATGTTTGAGCATGTCCCATCTGCGCCAGAGCCAAATACCCTACGGGCAAACCCCTTGGCCTTCTGACGCAAACGGAACTCCCTAGTCGACCATGGGGACTTATATCCACGGACTTTATTGTGGACCTTCCTCGTTCAGACGCATGTATGTGTATCATGGTCACGTTGACACTTTTTCCAAAATATCACATTTTTCCTCCCTTCCCGGGCTTCCCAGCGCAGCGGTCATGGCAGAAGTCTTTGCTAAAGACATCTTCAGACTACATGGAATCCCGGATAAGATAATTTCAGATCGAGGGAGCAAGTTCATCTCTAAGTTTTGGAAAGCTTTGTGTGCCAGACTCGGAATCGAAAGAGCGCTTTCCACAGGGTTTCATCCTCAGACGAACGGCCAGACCGAACGCCTTAATGCCACGTTGGAGCAGTATCTGAGATGCTACATTAATCTACATCAAGACGATTGGGTTTCATTACTTCCCACCGCGGAATTCATGTATAATAACACCAAGCATTCTGCTATTGGCCTTTCACCTTTTTATTGTACCTATGAGGTCATCCCAAGGCTTTTCTGCTACATGTTCCGAGTCTCAGCAACGCGCCCGCAGCCGAAGAGGTCCTACAGAATATAGCGGCAGCTCAGACTTCAGCCATTCAGAGCCTTGAGGACAGCCAGAGACACAATAAGGTTCAGGCCGACAAACACCGCAAAGAATGTCCGAAGTTCAAGGCGGGTGAAAAGGTGTGGTTGTCAACCAAATACTTGCCCCGTTGGACTCATCCTTCGAAACTATCTCCCCGCTTCTTGGGACCCTTTTCTATCCTCTCTCAAATCAATCCTGTCACTTTCAGGCTTCAACTCCCTCCTGCACTCAGTCGCATCCATCCTGTCTTCCATTCCTCTCTCCTTAAACATTTCATAGCTGATCCACACAGAAGGAAGATTCCCCGTCAAAACCTCTCCCCTGAGAAGATCGAGGATGAATACGAGATATCCTCCATATGGGACTCTAGGTATTATAGAGGCCGTTTGGAGTACTTATTGTCATGGAAGGGCTAACCCGAATCGGAGGACTCGTGGGAGCCAGCTTCCCAGGTTCATGTCCCTAGATTGCTTTTTAGGTTTCACTGATTACACCCGGGCAAGCCAGGGTTTTCCCGCACTGGAGGGGGGCATGCTGTCATCGGCCACCGACGTGACTGGCGGATACTTCCGCATTTTCGGTGGCAGCGGAGGTTTAGAGGTCGGTAGTCCTTCCTCTCTGTTCACCGCTCTAGTTGCCGTTCTAGTTGTTCTCAACACCCTGCTGCCGGAGTATTTACTCCTCGCTCTCCCGGCCAACCCTGCGTTGCAACCCCTGTGTATTCTTTCCTCTACTTCCGGGTTTACGCTCAGCTGACACTCCGTCCGGAACGTCAGTGCCTTT
This sequence comes from Ambystoma mexicanum, assembly GCF_040938575.1. Classification (NCBI taxonomy): domain Eukaryota; kingdom Metazoa; phylum Chordata; class Amphibia; order Caudata; family Ambystomatidae; genus Ambystoma; species Ambystoma mexicanum. Next base: position 1,220,780,247 of record NC_090930.1, on the reverse strand, counting down.
CCTCTTGTTCTCGGGCTTCGTCCCTGTACGAAGCTCTCTTTCCCCTTGCTACCCTTTTTCTACCAGCTTTCTCCGATCCTCCGATCGAGTCCTCTCCCTCCTTCGGGGGCCGGTCTCTCCTTTCCGGGTTTCTCACTCTTGGTTTCCCGGTTCTTCCCTTTCTCTCTCTCTCTTTCTCTTCCTGTTCCTCTCTCTCTTTCTCTTCCTGTTCCTTTTCTCTTCCTGTTGCTCCTCAGTCCAGCCACAGTTGATCTTCTCCACCGTCCACGCCTTCCAGCTCCCAGTCCGGAACGGTTCTTCCTCTCCTGCTCCAGACGACGACTCCTCCAGCTACGAACTTTCTCTTCAGCTACTCACCTCTACACCAGATCCAGTTGGAAGTGGGACAGAGCGCATCGTCGTTCCTGACAAGGGTTTTTTCCGCCATCTGGCTTTTTCCCTTGCTTACGGCAGTCACGGTGGCTTCCCTCGGTGGCAGGCAATCGTCAGCGAAAAAGGAGAAAGACTACTCCGCCCGACGAAACCTGTCTACCATCAGCCTCGACCCAAGCATCTCAGGTGAGGATAGAAGGGAGACAAGGGGTGAAGCATAGTCAAAGAGTGTCAGAAGGGACACTAGCCTCAAAACTACTGCCTCGACATCTACGACCAAATAAGCTGGCTCCCCGGTACTATGGCCCCTTTTCCATAAAAGAAATCAATAATCCAGTCGCCTTCCGGCTCAAACTACCAGACTCTTGGAAAAAGATTCACCCAGTGTTTCATACGTCTTTAATGAAGCCATACATCCAGTCCTCCCAGACTGCCCCCAGGCCTAACCCAGTAATTATCGATGACCAGCTGGAATACGAAGTGTCCAGGATATGTGACTCCAGGTACAAACGTGGTCAGCTACAATACCTGGGTGAGTGGAAAGGGTACCCTCCTAGTGAACGCACCTGGGAACCAATCTCAAATCTAAATGCTCCCAGATTACTCAGAAGGTATCATCTCATACACATGGGCAAACCCGGAGGGACAGGTCTTCGGAGGAGGCATGCTGTCATGAACCATCGGACGTGTCCCTTTTGGACTTCCTGGTCCCTGACACATCAAAGCTTGCACTCAGTAGTACTACCAACATGGCCTCAAACACGGAACGTTGTTTACCAGCTTCTGCGTCGGACGTAGCACACTCTATAAGGAAGCCACGCCCCTGCGGGCCCGCGCGCCTCAACGCTACCGCTTGCAGTGGCTAGACGTGCGTTGCCGTAGTTCGCTCTGGCTGACTACCTGTTCCCGGTTCCCTTGTCTCCTCCTCTTCCAGTCCCTTCCTCTCATTACCTCCTGTATCCTGGACCCCCGTATACCCGTCGCCCAGTACACTTCATCATTTCCTGGATTTCCCGCAATTACTGAACGTTCCAGGAGTCGAAGCGCCGATCGCACGCTGGAACTCAAAGACATCCACACGCGACTATACAAGACCCGGACTGTGCGCAAGAAGACTCCTTCAAGGAGCTCCAGTAAACAACAGCAACAGGTGAGAAGGGGGGAAACCTGTTACAGCTGTGAGTTTCCTGGATCCCTTATCAAGTTGAATCTCGTGGAACGCACTGGCCATATCCAGCTTTGTAAAATACTTGGTTCGTCCAATCCTGCTCAGCATCTCTAGCATATTAGGTAGAGGGTGTCTCTCCATAACCACACATTTGTTTACTTCTCTCAGATCTATGCATACTCTCAACTGTACACTCACCTTCTTCACCACAACCAATGGAGAAATCCACTCCACACCCTTCGCTGGTTCTATAATTCCTGCACTCTTCAATCTCTCAAGCTCCTCACGCACTCTAAAACGAAGTGCCAGTGATACAGGGCAATGTTTAGCACTCACCGGCTTACTTCCTTTTTTCATCACAATTTTATGCACCATGCCCTTAACACACTCCACCTTCTTGGAAAATACTTTTGGATTGTTAGGGATAATTCTCCAGAATGGCTAATTTCCCTTAACTACTGCAGCAATACTCATCAATGGACTCAGCAAATTCATCCACATCACACCAACCCTCATCAAGCTGTTGTGGCTCAGGCTGCAGGCACATATCTTGTTCACCTTCTGTTGCATCCTCTACAATACTGTGGCCCTGAAGTGCCAAAGCTGCCTCCCTGAGAAACTAGACATCTCCAGAGGCATGCAACCCACAAGAAGTGAGGTAATGTGCAGGTTCCAACTTTGATGGTGAAGAAAGGAAATAACAAATAACATGGTTCTCTGTCTATGCCCTAGCTCTGGAATCTTCTCCCCATCAACATCAGACTTGCCCCATCACTTTGGAAGTTCAGGAAAGAGCTCAAGACCTTCCTCTTCAAGGAATGTCTCCTCCCTAATTTGGGTGCAAACACTGCCCTCCATGCTCTTCCTGGAACTCTGTAATCTGTTCCCCACTGTCTCCTCCCATGTTTGCTTGTCAATCCCTTGATGCCAATTGCCCACCCTTGCACTCGCATCCTTTCTCCCTCCCCCCTTTTTCTCTGCTTCCCTTACTGTGTTGCTCCCCATATGCTTGTGAGGCACACTGTTGCTTCTCAAACCTAGGCCCATGGTCAATAAATGCTCTTATAATAATTGTTATGGTGATGTTGATTCATTAAATTTGGTGTCATTTCTAGTGTTACTGTGGGTCACGTTACTGCTTGTGTCTGTGTGATAGTTGATACTCACCTATGAGCCAGGTGTTGCCAAAGAGTCCTGATTCCAGGGCCTGGTATGAATGACACAAGACGTAGCTATCATTGGTACATCCCCGGTAGTTGGCATTCACATGCAATGTGTCCCTTGGCATCACAGGTCACCTGCACATTTATTGAATGCCATTGTTTCCTATTGCTATATATTTGCTCTGTGTCTCGGGGGAGAGGGGGTGATTGCAGCACTATCTGGGTGCAGTCGAATTCCTGGCATAGTCTCTGCATTGTCTGCAGTGTGCGTAGCATGTGAATGTGCCTATGCGCATGTGCTAGGATGAAGCACAAGACCTGGTGGAGGCACCATGATTATGTGGGCTGTGATATACCCCCAACAATTCCTGTGGTATGCTGAAATGTTCCAGTGGCCAGAAAGTGTAAGGCTGATAGCACTTTGAGCATAAGAGCACATGGTGGGTGATGCCAGGTCATTGTCTTACTCCATGGGGAGGGAAGCAGTATCTTCCATGCACCTCCTCATTTGGCATCCCATATATTGTTGTTCGGGGATGGAAGATTCTGGACCTCCTCCTTCTTCTGTGTAGTAATACTGAAATGTCTACTTGAAAGGAGGAAGGCTAGCAATGCTGGATCTGGCATTGCAGCAATTGTATATTAGTTGGGTTGTATTCTGCTTTTTATGAGTGGCCTTTCATTGCCATTTTTGATTTCTGACAGGTGACAGTTGGCAGTAATATCGTTTTCCTTTGAAGTCTGGAACTTTTGCTCTGTGAATAGGGTTTCCTTAGCGCGTGATGGGGCGTAAGATTGTTTTCATTTGAAGTCTGGAACCTTTGCTTCTGTGAATAGGGTTTCCTTTGCACTTGATGGGGCATGGGGTGTCTGGTTTGCACGATGCCTCCTTGCCCACGTCAATGTTATCCCTCCTTTTCCATCTTTAATGAGGATTTTACATACTCCAACCCCCTTTTGATTTTTTGCAGTGGCCCATCCCATGCTCATCATATAGAGCGCTTGAATTGGGCACAAAGTATGGATGGCCAGCCCAAAGTCTGATGTGTAATTCAGAGAGAAAAAAAGACATTTAGCGCAGTGCAAAGTCACTTTGCAACATGCTAAACCTTTTGTAAATTAGGCCCTATGTATTGGGCACTATGTCCATTTTGAACTAGTTTTAATAGCAGTTGCACTGGTGGAACATGTCTGTAATACCGCAGCCAATGTTTACATTTATGCCATTTCAATAAAGTTATACCAGTCATGGGGCATCCTTGCTTGCTCCCTTGTGTCTGTGTTCATGGCTTCTGTAATCTCCAGGTCCCTTCCTCTTTCCTCTCAGTGACACTCTCACCCTCATGATGTCTTCCCTCTCTAAGTTTGCTATTTTGTTGGTTGATCAATCACAAGTGTAGGTCCTTTTCTCAGTTCACTGTCATCGTATACAGAACATGGCCTGCAGCCTTCAGGCAGGACATTCGTCTTTAATCACATCAAGTTGAAACTCCTGTGGCTAAATTTGCAAAAAAAAATTAGCTTTGGCTGCATTGTGGTTTGGGATTTCATAAACATATGCGTTTCTTTTTGAGCGTGGAATAAAGTATAGTTCTCTAAAACAAAAGAGTCTTTGGCCCGACAGAGTCCAATCCGTTCAGACTGCTGCCCTGGGATTTTTAAATCCTTCTCATTGCGGACGTGGGCTTTATGCATTTACAGCTGTGTAGCTTTATTTCATCTGCCAGTGCCAAGCAGGAGCTGCTCCCAGCTGACACTCCCATGCTGCTCAATAAATATCTGCGCATGCCTTTCTGTGAAGACATTTACGATCTGAGGCGGGATTGCTTTTCCATACATCATGTTCAATCGCAGCAACATCTCGGCTCTCCCGTCAGATCATTAGGGTGCATCAGACGTGTCCTCGTGCAACCCCCCCCCCCAACGCGTCTTACAGTATATGTGTGCACAGAGATTTCCCTCCGTTTAAAGTGGCATTCGACATCTCCACTATGAAGTAAAATATAACTTGGTCAATCAAAATACGCCTTTGTCAGCCTAGTGGCCTCATTGTGGCCAACTTCAAACGTGATCTGTGCTGCCAAGAGTTCTGAACAAATTGTACTTTTTGTTTCAATGGAATGCTGGTTTGGGAATTTGAGTCTGCTGGCCTTGAAATTAAAAACGAATCACAGTGCGAAATGGCCTTTATTAAAGCGACATTGGGGTTTTGGACACATCTAGGGTCATGTTCTCAAAAGGGGAACTTCCACAGAGAGGAAAGGCTGCGCTTGCACTTTTGCGCAAAAAGGCCCCCTGCGTGTTGTCGTTATCATGTCCACCATGTTGGGTTATCATGCCGCAAGGTAACAAACAAATATTGAGGGAAACCGCTCCAGAATAACAGGTACTGATGTGAAAGTTAAAAAAGGCAAATATTCAGAGAAACACATCCTAAATTGCGAATATATTAACCAAATCTGGCGTGATGTATCAAGACATCAAATAAACATCGCCACTGTCTAAATTTTGCAATACAGAATTGTATCAATGTACCCCTCCTGATGAACCATTATAATTAAATGGACAAACACATGTCGAGGGTAGCATTTTGAAACTGATGCACGAAAAACTGAAGTTGACAATCATGGTTTTAAATTGAAGAGGTATTTGAAGACAAGAGGGTAAAATGTGAAATTGATACACAAAAAGCAAATGCTAACAATTATGATTTAAAATTGATGAAAAATTTGAATACAATAAACCGCAAATTGGGGCGCAAAACTAAGAATGCTCAAGTTTTTTTTCTTTACTATACAGAGTGCGGAATGGCCTTTATTAAATCGATTTTGATGTTTTGAACACATTTAGTGCCATGTTCCCAAAAGGTGAAATTCCACAGATAGGAAGGGCTGCGTTTGCACCTTTGTGCAAAAAGGCCCCCTCCTTGCAAACGTTATCATTTCCACCATGTTGTGGGAAAGTAGAGTAAGATACAAGCAAAATCCCCTCTGCCCTTTACCTTTCCACTACGTGTTTGGAAAAGTGTAAATGCTTCTCGCAATTAACGATTGTGGAAGGCATTTGGAATGGATGTCTATGGAATGTGCTTGCTTTTACAAGGTGATATATTGAGATGGATACCATAGGGATACCTTGGTTTACCTGAACTATGAAAATCTCATGCTGGCGGTAAACCTGGCGGAATTATAAAGCGGTGCAGGAAAGAAGGTCTACATCTAAAGTATGTCCTGACCCCTAATCAAAACGACAAAAGCCCCATGATCAGTGAAAATGGCGTTACAGGTGGTGGTAATCATTACCATCACTTTTTATTCACCATTTTTTACTATGTGGGGGTTTGAAAATTGATCTCCCATTGGATTTGACATTAACGAGAAATATATTAACATCTGAGTTTCACCAGGGGAGGATTGGAAACATTTGGCCTGGGGGGCAAATTGACTTTTGTAGCCCACAGTTCAGCAGCCCCAACTTCAAGAACAAGTAATGGAAATACCTAACTCTCCACTTCCCACACATTCTCAAGTATATATAGTAAACATAATTGACTTTACTTTCTTTTTATGCAACATATTTTTTAGTTGGGTTTATGGTTTCTTAGAGGCCTTTAGAGACCCTTAGAAATTCTCTCACTTGCCAAGTATACTAAAAATATTTCACCAGGATAATATAATTGGTGAAATGGGAAAACTGTGATTTTGATCACAGTTTTCAATATGTTACAGTGTGTAATTTGACAAAAAGGTTACATGTTCTCCCATCTCATCACATCTTTAGTTTTAGAACAATGTAGATGTGGCAAAGCTAGAGAATTTATTGGTAGAACGGAGCCATTGCTGAACCACAGGGTCTGGATTTGCTTTTCAAGCCAAAAATGAATTTACATGGCAAAACACCAATACTGGGCTTCCTGCCTCCTTAGCCCACAACACAAAACCCATATCTACACCCTTTTTACCGACCCCCCACAGCATAGGCCCTCTCCTGTCTGCTCACCAGTATGCTTAACATAAATTGTAAAATGTTTGTAGAGTAACAGTATAGAATGTAAACCAATATGAGTGAGGCTTTCTCTACAGATAGTTAAGGAAAATAACGCACAGTCATGATCTGCTCAGGATCGCATAAAGTATTAAGTGTGGAAGGTGAGGATTGGAGCCCTGTTTTCCTAGTTACACAGTTTAAAATTCATAAAGTAGGGGAGACGTCATCTTCTCCTATTCTATCTTTAATATTAGAAACAAAAAATATGCTTTTAGCAAAGTTGTTATTCAAGGGCTACACTAGTATGATGTTCAATACATTTTGTTCCAAAGTACCAATGCATCAACAAGGGCGAAGCATATTAATTGTCTGTATCCTGGGGAAAATACACCTGAGAAGCAGACTAAGATTATAATTATAATGTACATTTACTAGAATTATAATCTTAGTCTATACAATTGTGGGTACTTTCCAAGCACCAAGTCACACGATAAAGCAAGTTGAAAAAATATGAAAGTAGTATAATTGAAACCTGTGTTCATAAAGCAAGTATGCATCACTTAGTCAGAAAAAAAGAAAGGGGGTCAATCTAGTCCCACAATCGCGTGCAGTCCCATGCAGGTCAGGCATATGTCAACCTACCTTTCCAGATGTGTACTGTCTCATTCACCCTATTTTCATTACCCATCATCCTCTGGTAGCTTTCGTTTGCACCACATTCTCAGTGCCCCCTTTTTCTTAGAATTAACTTTCAGACCTCCATCTTTTAACTGTTAATTCAATGCCCATTTGCCACATACCCATTTCCTTACCTCTCCAAGCACCTCCTTCCCTTGCCAATATTGCTCAATCACCAATTCCATGCCATTCACGCCCTTTGATTGCCCATCACACTGAGCCCATTTTGTTTCCCTGGTTTACAGTCAGACAGTAGACCACCGTGATTTGCCAGTCAGTCACTCCAAAACATGACAAGAAGCCATTGTTGGGGACTGGCTGTGCATTGTGGCAATGAGGTCAGCACTTGGATAATCCAGAGCAAAGACCACGAGGGGACGCTGCTTTTTTGTGCTACCAAGTTGCACTTTCTTGGAAAGTCGGCTGCACATTTCATGTAAGCAGAGAGAGCTACAAGGGTACTATGCTTTGGACTTGGTGATGGAGAAGGAGCAAGAGCGACCTATTAGATTTATGTGTGTTTTCAAATAAGGTGATGTGTGGGTGTGTTGCAGTTTCTGTGACTGGGCTAATGTGTTTAAGTGTATTTGTTACAGTATAAATTATAGGTGGAAGGATGTATCTGTGTTTGCGTAACTTTGTATCTATATTTCAGAATCTGGTTTTGATTTGCATGTGTGTCTTTTGTTGTTCACATAAGAGAAGGGTGTTCTGGACAAGACAATGAAAAACGATCACAGACTTCAATAGTGACAAACGTTTTGCAAATGGGCGTGTTGAAGTTGTAAAAGGTTGGCATCTCTTATTGTCCCCTGTCACCACCTTACCCATATAGTGCATAAAAGGGCCACAATGTACCTTTCAGTGCATAAACAGAAATCAACAGTAGTGATATAAACCACACTGTACATAATCCATTTCTCCCTTCACATTGATGCTGAAAGTTGCGGGATCAGAGCTGGATACTTTCTTCAGTGGTATTAAATTTGTGTTCCCCTACTCTAAATTACACCCTTAGTTTTTCGTCTTCTAATAATGAATCCCTGAATATTATATTTTTCTATGTGTGTTCTTCAACTGTATCCAAACGTAAGTAACACAAACATTCCCACAGCCATTTCTATAACCACTATATAAGTAACATTCCTGGGTGCTATTTAGGGTGCTATTAAGCTCTTTGTGTATGAACATACTGGTGATCAGAAAATTCACCAGAACATAGAAGAAGCATTTGTATAGAATCAAACCAAGGACAAACTCTAATAAGATATGGACCCTTACTTCCTTGGCAAGTAGGAGTCGTGCTATGCTGCTTTGGATTGTAACAGACCAGTGGAATGTGGGTAGCAGTCATGCACACACTACTATCCAGGGTCATGGAATCTGTTAGTTAAATGTTAACATTGCCACTGGGTGGTATGAACATACCCCTGCAGCCTAGACTACTCTCCCTTTCACGCACTGTGGAGGCCCTTGCTTGGTGGCCATCCAGGCACTTCGAGCACATTGCTGAGATCAAGACAAATGCTTCACCCCATTTACAAAGAATCGGAGCAAGCTTTGCAACACTCGGTTCTTTTGTGGAAGGCTAGATTCTGGAGGATTTCATCTTTTTCAATTATTTTATTTACATTCTGCAGCTCTGGCCCATGGGGTAGCAGCCCAGCCAGCCTTGGGGGTAATTGCCCCTTTTCCCCCCTTGCTAGTCTGCCCCTGCCTATGTGACATGTGGTACGAATTGGGAATGCATTCCTGCATCTTCAAAATATTGGCTAGCCATTGGCAAGCGGTGGTGTTATAGCAGCATGCTCCATTTTTGTGAGCTAGGTCCAAAATATAATTGCTATATTTTGTTATTTATTTTAATGTGTGTACTGCCTTTACCCAAGTACTCATCATATCATGTAACATAAACAGTACTATATTTAATAGGTTTAATAAACACAGTTTCACCAGAAACACAAAAGCACTATAAGTACAGTCACATATGGCCACGTTAAAAAATGATGCCAAGGAAGGAAATTACACTTGAATGCATGCTTAAAGTTGCTTCAGTGGGATACATGTGAGTATGTGATGGAATAGATATATTTTTTTAAATTTGCAAATACGAAGTTGGGATGTAGTGTATTGCAATGAAGCCCCCATTACATTGAACAAAGAACATAAGTACATTCAGTCAAATATAAATGACTATTCTGTGCAATAGAATAAACTACCCCACACTGTACACATACACATTAACATTTTTGTTTTAATTAAAAAAGTAAAACATTTCTTCAGATATAGTTTTGAAACAAAACAATTCACTTCATTTTCTCTGAAACCGTTGGCATCCAAGAAAGATATTGGCCCTCATTACAACCTTGGCGGAGGACCATGGTGCTATTAGCACCATGGTCCATGCCGCTAAGGTTACGATTCCGCCATGGTGGATGGCGGAATTACCGCCCCATTCCAAGGTGAGTGGGGCGGTAATTCCCCATTCACCATTTGCCCTTCCCCATTCCCATTTTTGCCCCCATAGGGCATAATGGGAATGGGGAAGGTGCTAATTACGGCACCGTAAATTACGGTGCCGTAACTAGCTCCAAAGTCCCTTTGCGGGTTGGATTTTTAACGCCTGCTAAAAGCAGGCATTAAAAACCAACCCGCAAAGGGACACTTGTAATCAGGCGTTAAGGGTCAAAGGCGCCGACGGTGCCGTTAACCCCTTAACGCCTGAGTTGTAATGAGGGCCATTGACTTAACAAATGGTTCTCCTATTCTAGGACTTCAAATCTAAAACGTGGAGCACCATCTTTGACAGACTATTGGTTCATAGCTTGGGAATAGATACAAAATGTTTTGTGTGGTTATTTTGGAATTTGACGTCTCTCATTCCGATCTCCCCCCTACCACTACACCCTCGCCTAAGCCCTTACTGGTCTGTAATACTTGCAAATTCACACATGAGATGCTCAGGCTTACTCCACCTGCCTACTCCCCCCACTCTGCCTGTAAACAAAAGCCCTGAAGACCTATCTAACCACTACCATCAGAGCCCGCTCCTCATGATGGACCAACATGAACCCCTTAAACCAAAAATTCTGAAACCACACAAGCCCTCCATCACCTCGTTTTCAGACGAGCTCATCAAACTCCATAGAAACAAGAGAACGTTAGAACATCATCACAAGAAACACCCCACCGTGGCAAACTACATGAACTTTGCAAATGCCTCCAAGGTGTACAAGAAATCAGTCATTTCCTAAAAAGTTAACTCTTAAGATTCTACGATCTCCAATGGTAGATTAAACTCCAAAGAACTGTTCTCTATCTTAAGAGTGTTGTAAAACCCAGTCCGATGTAATATCCACATGAGGTTTGATAAAGATTGCTGCTCCACCTTTTAAGATGCCCTTACTAACAAATGTAACCTATTACAAAAAAAACGGATTGCCAAAAAAAACAACTAGTCATAAATTCTCCACCACAGGTCACCCTGCCACCATTAGACCACCTGAACACACCATGACAATCCCCTTATCCTTTTTCCAAGTCCCTCAAGTGACTGTTCTGAAGACCATCCAGTCACTAAAACCCTCAAAGTGTAAGGGAGGCTCTTGCCCAGCTCAGATACTCAAGCTATGTGCTGCCACCATGCCCTGCATCATCACTGAGTTTGTCAATGCCTCCTATGAGACCAACAACATTACCACTAGTAACAAATATGCGTGGATCACTCCACTGCTCAGAAAACCCATATCTTGATCATTCTCTGCACACTAATTATCGACCCATCACCACCATCCCATTCTTGCTCAAAATTCTCCATTGCACCGCCTACTCCCAAATCCAACAATTCTTAGAATCCCTTCACCTCCTCAGAGCAAGACAATCTGGGATCTGTCCAAAGCACAGCAACAAAACTGCCTTGCTTGACCTTAAAATGCAGCTGCATAGCATTCGGGACTCAGGTAATCTAGCCATTGTCCTCCTCCTCAGCCTGTCAGCAGCATTCAAATTGACCATGACATGTTATGCCAATACCTTGGCTCACACTTTTAATTTTCTATGAACTTTGTCGCCTGGGCCAAAACTTTCCTTGGTGAACGACTCTCAAGAATCTCCATTGACAATTTCGCAATTGACCCCATCCCAGTTCCCCAGGGTGTCCCCCAAGGCTCTTGTCTTTCGCCCACCCTGTATAACACCTATAAAAAGTCTTTATTTGACATCCTTGACTCACTTGGTATCACTTACACTAACTTTGCTGACAACACCCAAATCCTCATCCCCATTACAGGTTTCTACACTGAGTACACCTTTGTCAATAATAGGGTATACTGCACTATCCAAAACTGGATGGCCACTCACAATCTCTGCCTGAATGATGACAAAACAGAGATACTTATTGTGGGATCCCCTTATTGCCTCAAAATGTTAGATGATGCTTATTCCTCTTTTTCCATTGATGGCACTGTCATCCCAGAACTCAAATGAGTCAAACCTCTGGAGTCTTCTTGGATGCTGAGATTACCATGACCAAGGATATTAATGCCTTGGCCTCCTCTATGGCCTACATCGTGAGACTCATCTCCCTGTGCAGACAATGTCTGACAAGACTAATTGCCTCATGCTCGCAAGAGCCCTCATCAACAGCAAACATGACTATTGGCACCTCAGGAACGAACCTGGCCAAGCTCCAACTCCTCCAAAATAAAGCCCTCTGGGCAGCACTGGACCTGCGCCAGACAGCCCACATTTCAGCATCCAAGCGAGAGGACCTCTGGCTATCCATCAAAGCCTGCATTGATTTGTAAACCCTGACTCTTGCACATCACTGCATCTACAATGAACCTCCTCTTTAGCTGAACAAGAGTATCTCCCAGAAACACCACTCGCGTGCACTGCACTCCTCCAACAGCATCTCTCTTGTCAGACCATACTTCTAAAAGTAGCAAGAGTTGTTAGCTTCTCTGTCACTGCCCACTCACTCTGGAACTCTTTACCTCCAAATATCAGAGATGAATCATTCTACAATACCTTCAAGAAACTAGTGAAAACCTGGCTCTTCAATAAATACGAATAATGACACTCTATACGTAACTTTTTACAGCCACCAATATAGAAATGAACTGTTACCATTGACACTTTATTGGTTTTACAGTTGTAATCATGTCTCCTCTGTACACACGCTGTGATACACCTCGGTCTGGGCATTACATAAATGTTATAAATACATAAATACATGTTATAGGCTTGGGTTCAGGAACTCTGTTTCTTTTTGAAATGCCGGGACAGTAATGCCTAACTCTCTCACACTAGAAATCAAGTTCGCCTTCTCAAAACTCCAGTTCCATGTGTTCATTTAGGAACATAATTCAAATACTTTATTGACTATGGAGACAATAATCTGAAAGTGCTGTCATTCTACATTTCAATGTGGATGTCTAAGGCCTCCGAAGATCACAAGTTATGCTTGTACCATCCTCCCACTCTCAGTGCCATTGCTTGTAAGCAGGAACATTTGTCTAGTTAATTTGGGAACATCATTCTCACTTTTGGTTTGTCTCTTTCAAAGGGTAAGGACAGGCAAATGCATCAAGCAGCTTCAGGCATCACCAGGCAAACCCTTGCTTTTAGGCTGTCCACCTGCTTCAAAATCTCTCTCAGATTATTTGGATCTGTCTTGGCAAACACCATTTTAGGGGGAATTTACACTAGCTCGTCCAGTTGAAGTCCCAATCAACTTTCTTCCTGTCAATCAGGCTTTCTTTCTTTTCTGCTTCTCCAAAACTCACCCCCTCTTGTATATGTTTGAGCTCAAATACCCAGGAAACTCCAGACATGCAGCACAATTTGACACATCATTTTTGGATTCAAGGTTGTGATGAGTTTCCTTCACTTACACCTATGTTCTCCTCTTTGCTTTGATGGGGCATTGCATTCTCAGTGCAATAAGAGGATGTGTTAGTCATGAGGTAGTCATCCACTCAGGAATGTGGAATCAAAATTGGACTGATATATGTGTGTTCCTTATAATTCCTTAAATGGAAGAGTGATGTTAAGAAAAACATATATATTCAGATGTGCAAGTATATTCTGAATCTGAAGACATCCTTTTTATTTGTAAGACTGCATTCATAACATAATTATTAAATTATGTGAATACATGAATGAATCATACATTTGAATATACAAATTGTTACATGCATGGGAACCATTTTCCCCACACAATTTAAATCTGTACCTGTTTTTGTTTTTATCAGAACAACTACTCAAAAGTTATAGCAAAAAATGCTTATCCCCTCTTGCCATTTTAAATACATTATTATTCAGCAGCACATTTTACTGTACATTTTAGTTTTGAATCGCATGTGTTGCTCACCCCTGCTAGCAATAGACCCATCTGTTCTCTTTATAACAAAAGACAATTTTAATAGTAAAAGATATGCATTCTTCTTGAGACCTTATTGCCTTGCCAAGACACATTTATTGGCTGACTTACCGTGATGGGCATTAAGAAAAACGTACAAAAATAAGACAATAAAATCCCTGATCTTTAAATATATTTTAGCAAAGCAAAATAAGTAATGGCATTTAGAATGAATCTTAACCCACCAGAGCATCCTTTTTCAGCCTGCCAAGCCATTATAGAAAGGGAAAAGAGCATATGAAAATCAGGATTTGTGCCACCTTTAAAGGGCATCATCTGTGAGGTGTATCTTGGTTCTCTAGGCCCGGCAAGTTCGGGGCCCACATCTGGGCATACCCTTCACACTCAGGGTGACTAAAGCAAAACAAAAGAGGTGATGGCTAGAAGGTTTAGTAATGATCTTAACCTCTGCCACTGTTAAAGAAAACCATCCAGAACATTGTTCTTCAGCCCACAAATTCATTATATAAAGGGGCAAAACCAGATGAAAATCAGGATAGCTCCCAACTCAAAAAGGGGCTGTCTAGACCTTCTGCACAAGACCAGCTTAACGGTTCAGGCTGGACTGCTTCCATGGACGGCAGCACCAGACAGATTTGCATTGGCTGCAGGCAGCCTAAACCATGGTGGAGTGGGAGGTTGCCCAAAGAAGTGCTAGTGGTTAGGATTAATTCAACATCTTCCAAACATCACCTTGTTGGTTGAATTTGTTTTGACTTGTTTTCCATATTTTGAAATCTGGCTTTTGCCCTTGGTAAACACAGATGTGCCATTAACTTGGATCATAGTGATGAATAATGGATCTGTGCATTCATGTTTTCAAGAAAAATTACGCTTGAGCAAACATACAGTTTCAGAGCTCAACTAAGTTGACAACTTCGATGTTATTACTAAGAGGAAAATGCTCTCCATGTGTCATTTCTAGCAATAATGGCAATCTTATGAAGCGTAGGCCTATCAAAAGATTCAACTTTATCTATAAGATGATTGTAATGCACATTCTGTGTATCATTACCTTATACAATGCTAAGAAACATGTTGCAGTTTGTCAGGTCATCAATGCAACCTGAAATCACACATGCAAAAGCACATTTTAAGTCGCATTTGATTTTTCACTTGTAGCCTGCAACATAGCATGATTTCCCTGTAACTTTGAATTATCTGTTTAACAGTAATTACATAATGTTTCAATGTACAGCAGTTCTGAGTTTGTATTACTTAAAGGAGACCATTACATTTATTCAAATGCTTTGTACAGATAAATGTATATAAAAAGTGTGATAAACATGCAACTTATCCTAAATGTTGATCAAATAGAATGTAAGGTTGATGGAAAACAATTCTTTGGTTTTAGGGGCTTCATAGAAAGATATCTAGAGTCCATCCAAACTTTAACAGGTGATAAACGTGCAGAAATTTGAATTAATTAGAGCAATGTAATGTAACATAAATGTATGAGAGACCTGTGCCTTTGAGGTTTTGTATTTATTTTAAAATAGGTTTGTTTGATGCCATGTAGGTTGTCCATATGCCTTACCTCCCTCTGACACTATACTTTCTGGCTGTGTGGGCAGTGATAGGTATGGATGCATGGCTGTATAGTAAACATCAAATGACTGGCCCTTAGCCAGACACAATTTACTTGATTTGCTTCACAGAGTTCTGAGTGAGTCAAATAAAAGTAATTCTTCTCTCCTCTTACGTAGGATGCTTTCACAGCCCTCAGTGGAGAGTGATGGGGTGGTGGCATAGTTGGTGTGGGTTGCTGCTCAGATGCTTCCTATACTTCTGCTGCGTGTAGATCTTTCATTGCCACAACCATCAACTGGCTCCTTCCCCTTAAGCCACGCACCTGTTCGAAAGCCATGATACCTGGCTCAAAAATGTGAACGCCCAGTCTGTGGCTGTGCTGGAAAAACGTACAATACTTATTGCTGCAGCTCTGTCTATAAAAGTACAGGCGCTGGCATTGATCAAGACAGCTCTTCAACAACTGAAAAAAACTTGACAATCTAACATTCATCATTTGCTCAAATCTGTCGCATCCGTTACATTTTCCTAATTACATTAGTAAGTGCTCAGACAATATCCATCTTTGCGTGTTTATGCAGCTATTGGATTGCAGTGTGGCATCGCGGAATGTTCCAGAATGTCCATAGCTCCCACATGAAGAACAAAGGCACCAGCTATGAGATCAGTGCACTGCCTGTCTGGAGCTACACATTTCATGTCAGTTTCAAGTTGTATTGCATTCGAAACTGCTTCAGACGTCTTTTAAGAACCAGATGAAAAATGCCATGTAGATGTGCATCACTCTTAAACCCTGCCCCCCAACCCCCCAATAAATTAGACCTTTGGGTGAATGGTGATTTTCACTTCAGAGAGCTTCCCAGTAAAGAAAAATCACAAAAAACGATCCTTTCCCAACAACAGCAATCGGTTATATTATGCACTATGTTCTGGATTCGCAAAACGTTTCCTGACACAGATAATGGGATCTGTTAGGGCATCTTTTTCATTTGCACCATGACATGTAGTGTCAGAATCACAAAGGGCATTAGAACAAGGACATGAAAGGTACGGCTATCCAGGTGCCCTCCACGGATCTACGTTAAAATAGCGCAGGAAAAAATAACGAGACTGAAAACAACGATTTATTTAAATCGAATTTCTCCAAAAAAGGGTTCCTTTTTTTGCACGTTTTTTCGATATATAATGCGGCCTCACCACATCCACCACCTTCATAAAATAATGTGCAAAACAGTGTAAAAAAGCGATTTAAAAAATGCAGTGTTTTTGGCCTCATTATTTTGCGATTAATGTTTTTAGCCGATACCATCCTTCACCACTATGCAAATCCAAACATCAGAGGGACTTGAAAGGGATTCTCGATTTCACGAGATGCATGTTCTACACAATGCAAGAACTACTGTAGCACTCCCCTGCGCCTGTTTGTAACAGATGCAGTGGAATATACAATGCCTCGGAGGGTGATTCTGGCCTTTCATTAAGGTGGCAAGACTGAAGTATGAACAGCTTCTGTTCCTTTCACCTAGATATCTGTAAACACGGACACGTGTGTTTTCTTTATTTTCCTTTCAATTGTTCACGAAAACAGGACAAGGATCCCCCTCACTTTGAAATCCATTGTGCTGGGCCCATATCGGGGATGTCATTTCACCAAAATGTCAGGGGTAGCGGAAGTGACATCACGCGACCCTTGACCTCTGATGACATCACAAGAAGTGATGTCATTTGACCCCACCTTGGAGTGACATCATGGGAAGCAATGACACATGACCTCTTGACAAAACAGGAAGTGGCATCACATAGCATTGTTCCTAAGTACACTGCAAAAAATATGGTTAAGATATCACTAACGTGATATACATTTCATACAAGAATAGATCATCATATGTTTGTGTAGGACAATATTATCGTGAATGCAAGCAGACGTCTGAGGCCAAATGATAATGATGTGTTAGTATATGCCTCTTACACTTAAGCGCTTTAGTTTATATACAACAAATATACATACAATATAACCCAACCTGTGTTGGTACTCATTTATTCACCTCAGAAGGATGAAAGGCTGAGTTGGCCTTGCCGGGATTCGAATCTGAAACCTACAGAACACGCACACATTGCAGCAGCAAGAACTCAATCCACTGAGCTACCTGACTGGATATAGCTATCTAACTGGCTATAGTTAAATTAGCAATTATATGTCTGAATGTTCTCAAAGTCATAAAGCAAATTACACTGTGTACTGAGATTTTGCAGCAGCCCAGTTAATCTGCAGGTCTGGTGCAAAGCTGGCCGGATATCAAATCTGCATGGAGCTACTTTTCGTTTTTCAGAGGTTGGTAAAGTAGGGAAACCAGCGCATTCGCACAACATTCCCTACTCTGGGCACTCGTTACCTCATACATGCAAAGAAACATCCTGAACAGCATGCCAGGGAGATGGGAAAGATAGACACATTACAACAAAGCGTTAATTGTGGCACAATGAAATCAAGGGCCACTTGATGTGCTATGGTCAAACATTTCTACAACGTACACAAGCTTTTAGACACAAGGATGTTGTCAAGTGACAGAGGACACCGAGATGGAATGTCGTGTTATGTTCTTAACAGAGACAGAAAAAACATGCTATAACTGCAACTTGCGAAAAGCAAAATACATTGTCCAAATAAATGGATGCTTATTCTACTCTAAATGCTTTTTGGAAGTTTTTGTCTGCATTGTGAATTTGAGGTATTTGAGAGCAGACTAAATCAGTGACTCTGCCCATGAAGTGTGCTTGAAACAACCCTTTAGTGAGTCTAGCAATTATTGTATAGAATTCCAGAAAGGCAAATTATTTGTTATTCCTATTCTTTTTTTATTTAGAGTGACTGCTCAAATTGTTACACTTGTGGAGCCCCCTGTTTTGTTTAAGTGGCCTGAACAGGAATGCCAGCCGCTCCAGAAACAAAGAGCCACATGGTGCTGGCCACAGCCCGGGAGCTTCCGTTTAAAAAAATGTAAAAAAGAAACATTTCAGAATGTACAGCTGCAAGCTTTGTGGTAACATAGGGGTCATGTTATGAGGTCATTTGCTTTTATTCTGTTTATTTGAATCTGGAGCATGGATTTGACCAGGTGCTCCACCCTACCTCCACCCTCCACCCTACCTGATACTCTGGTTTTCTCTTCACTGTGATTAGCTCCCTTGCTGCCAATGGCCCGCCTCCACTGTTGTTAGCTCTCTGCTCTCCTTTTCTCTGCTTCTGGCAATGTGTTATTCGCCTTATGACCGTAAAGTGCTCTGTTGCTTCCCAAAGCTAGGTATGTGCTCAGTAAATACTACAATAATAATAATAATAATAATAATAATAATAATAATAATAGTAATAATAATAACAATAATAATAATAATAATAATAATAATAATAATAATAATAATAGTCGTTTTTGGTTGCACAGGGTCTGCCTCCTTCGGCTCTCCAGATGTTTTGGACTACAGCTCCCATCAGTCCTACGCATCATAGTAAATGGTGAGGGATCCTGGGCGTTGTAGTCCATACCATCTGGGGATCTGCAGGGTGCAGACACCTGCTCAAAAACACCACATATTCAAGAAAATGAACCTTATCAACTGCTAATTGATTGCCAATTCCTTGCTTCCACGTATAATATGCCTATATTATTCCTTCATTTGGTCATTTACTTCCATCTTCGATCCCTTAACCCCACATCCTTGTACTCTAGCAGACAGTCTTTCCCCTTTGATTAATCAAGCAAACAATACTTTTTAGCCCATCATATACTCCCAACCATTGATTCTGGCCTGCCAGTGGCCCTATATTGCAAGAATCACACTGCCTGCCCAAGGTTGTGGGGTAGTTTAAGGAAGATTAGTTTCATAAAGAGATGCTAATTTGGTAGGTTGAGCATTGTTTTAAAAATAGGCACAGCTTTTGAAGCTGCATCATTTGCAATACAGAGGAAAGACAAATAAGATGCAACAGACTGGAGAAAGAAGCACTTCGAGCTTAGTTCCAGTGTTGGTAGGTAATGTGCTACCAAACATGATAATTTGGTGAAACAAGGACAATCGTGACCTAACCAGTTTTTAGGGCCCAAGTGGACCTGGGAGGCAGTTAAGTGTCAGAGTACCTTATTTAGGTCCTTGGTGGGCTGATGCATAAGACCCGGGTTGAACGCTGATGCAAGCTGATTAGGCACATCAGGCACGTAGGATCACGGAGGCCCTGGCAGCAAGTGGGTGTCGTGCAAAGTCAAATTTGGGTGCTTTGTTCAGTCGAACAGAGGCAGTTAAAATGTTGCAGGTCGGAGTGGTCCCAAGAATGCTTCAACTTTGGCCTGACTGAGTCGAGCTTTAGCTGTTGGCAGAGGTCGGCGAGTAACACTGCAGCGGGTCAAGTTGCTGGTCAGGGGTCATGAAATGGTGATCAAGGGGGCGTTGAGGTGCAAAGAGTGAGGCGCGACTCTCGGGCTAGCTGGGCTGAGTCATGTGGTAATCTATGGGTAGGATCGGAGAGTGGCTCTCCAGAGATTTTGTTAAGTTTCCGGCATTGAGCAGACGGATTAGGCCTGGTAGTTCACAGGCTCTGCTAGGACACGATTACTTGGAGAAACACAGAGACCAGCACAGGCACCTTCCCTTTCATTCAGGATGTGGGAAAACACAGAGCGACCTGTTCAGTGTGGGTGAACAGGGAGCTTTGGCTGGTCTGGCCCTCTGGGTTGCTTTCAGGCCTTTGCAAAGGGATTGAGGACAGGATATTCCACTTCAGGGTCTGCACTTCTACCACAGAAGATCCAATGCAGATTGGTAGGTCGGGTCTTTGCCCACAGCATGGTCACTCATGATAGTCCCTGGGAGTGGCTAGGGGAGAAATCTTCCATCTGTATTGGATGGCTTCTTCTTTGGCGGGGTGCTTTGGACAGTGCAACTGTCCCAAAGGAAGTCCAGGTGAAAGTCCCAAGAATATCTCTTCGGCCTTAAGGGATCCTTAGAAACTGAAGGTATTCTGTTGAAGGGGTGCAAGACTCCTTTAAAGTTATAAGTCCTCAGGTGATTGGTATAAAGTTAGCTTGCTTTAGGGGACCAATCCCTGCTCCTGGTAGGAGCGGACTGAGTCCTCTTGATCTTGCAACCTAAAGTACTTTGCTCCAGGGGAAACGGTGGAGAAAGGAAATGGAGAAGAGACAGTGAGAAACAGAATGGTAGAAGGCTTCTTCCATTGTCCAGAGCACTCTTGCCTATCTTACTCCCACCCTCATCCCCCCTACTGACAACAAAAGACCTTTAGAAATTCAGCACCCTAGTGTGAGGTTACTCTTCCAGACTGGGTGTGCCCCTTTGATACATGGGCCCAGGACCTCTGCCTGCAGTGCAGCGGTCTCTGGGGAAGGGGGTTACCTGCCCTCGCAAAGAGAATCAAGGAGAGGCTGGGTTTCTGTCCTGCTGGCCAAATCGGCCCATATGACCCTAATACACATTCCCTTTCACATCAGAGCTCACTCACAGGAGATGACACATGGTGCAATATCAATTGGTTTGTTGCGTCCATGATCATAAGCACATCATGCATTATGCCTATACTCAGTCATAATTTATGCATAGAAATTACCCTGCCACCAACATGGGGTACACATGATCGTCGTAGTTTGGGTACAGGAGGCATATCTTAAATGTCGTCCCTGTGCTGCAGTGACTTTGCTGTCACTGTGGCGGTTGAGTGGGCATCTTATGACATTTGAACATGCTCTGTGCCATGAGCAGAGCGAGTGCTGTTGATCAGGTTACTGATACATCTGGGTGCAAGTGCACTATGATTTGTGCATGGCGTTGGGATCTGACTAGTAGAGTACCTCTTTGGTAAAGGAATCACCTGCATCATTTTAATTACTAAAAATCAGAAAAGGCAGGGCTTTGCACCCTTGCCAGATGTCAATTCCTCACAGTGGGACACAGAACAAGTCAACTGATATCGGGCACAATGGGGTTTGACTAATTGAGAGATGAGAGGGGAAGTGGTACATTAGAGTTTGAATAAATAGTGGACCTGGGGATGGAACATTGCAGATGGCATAGTGGAGTATGGCACTTAGTTGGTTAAAAACCACTGAATGGAAGGGACACGACTTCCATGATGAGATCAACAATATGGGGAAGAGTACAGTAACACACCACTGTGCATGCCTGCATGTGAGATACTTCTGATTTGTAAGATTTGTAAATAATAATGGTCCTGGTTTCTTAATCACCACATCTTCACAACACATTGGAACCATGTAATTGATGTACTTAGGGGTGAGTAGAATACATAAGAGAATGGAATTTAACAACTACACCAAGACCAACATTTTCAACACAAAGCTAAGGATCCACTACCCATTTTGGAATCTTGCCTGGAATAAGGGACGGATGTTCTTATTTACAATACTGTTGCATTGCTACAATTGTTAGTGTTCTTCATTGCCAGAACAGATGAGGTCTATATGTAGAAGGGTATAGTGAGTACCCACACATGTATAACCACACGTATATCAACCTATAGAAACGTATAAAAAACGGGCCAAGTGGGACTCACAAATATTTTAGATAGGATGTGTCTGCTCTCCTGTTTATAGGATAGCTGTTGGCATGAACGCACCTCAGATTGAACTCAGAGTGGATATGCAGGTTTGACATGATGATCTGTCACCTGATCAGGATCCTAACATACGTTTTATTAAAAAGATGTATTCAGACAATCAGAGGCCTAGAATGCTCTAAAGTAAAGCTATCAAATATGAAGCCTAGTTCATGCTATGTTCCTTTCTGCCGTTTGCTAGGCTGTGACGGAAGGAGTCCACAGGACAGGCTCACACTCAGAGGGTGTTTTGAGTTTGTTTGATCATTTGAGTAGGATGTCTAGGAGTTTCGATCAGCTCTATTTCTTTGGTGCTGCGTTTTGTTCTGAATTTTAAAAAATGAAGGATTTGGGTCAGGTGTAAAACATAAAGAAAATGAATTTGCCTATGCACTGAGAAAATGCCTAATTTAATGGACAATTTACCCTCTACTGGCCTCAGAAGCAGCATTGGAATTGTTTATCAGTACTGCCGGATCTATAATCATCCTCTGGAGACTTTCAAACATGTCAACCTACATTATGAAAGTTCTTCAGGGGATTCAACAAAAACATGTATGTATTTATTTATTTATGGTTTGCTTAATAAACCCTTATACAATAAGAATATACTGTTTCAAAGCACCCACATGGCAGGGAGGGAGAGTGGGAAACACATTACAACATTACAACACAATATTTAAGAGCAGAGGGGGAAGAGGGAGGGGGATACACCTGCTATGCCTTGTGAGTATTCAGAATGTGCAAGTGCAGAAAGGAAGAGGGGGAAAGTGCTGGGGCGTCTGATCCCGTGGGTGGGCCATGGCCAAAGGGCTAGAATGCTGAGTGCTACACGGCCTGGGCTGCGGGAAGTGTAACTGCAAGTCTCCAGAGCAGAGGGTATGTAGATGCAAAGTGCTGTTGAAAGAGAGGAGCTGGGGATAATTGGTGTGGGAGGTCAAGGCCCGAAGATGCATAAGGGCGAAGGACACTGATTCAGCAACTGTGAGATTAGCAGAGGAGAGAAGAAGGGAAGGAGGAGGAAAAGAGGAACGTCTTAATGAACTTCTGGAATTTTAGAAGATCCTGCTGAATGCGCAGGTGAAGGGGGAGGCTATTCCAAAGGTGGGAGCCTGCAGAGGAAAGTGAGCAACCCCCTGCCCTCTGCTTAGCAAAACACTCTACACATACATAGTTGGTGCCATAAAAGCAAAGTGGTCTAGAGGGAGAGTATTTTGTGAGATGAAGTTGATGATAGTGTGGTCCCTGGGCAAAGACAGCAATATGTTGAACGCTTTGTATTTAGCATAGATTGTACCCCACCTTAGGAGAAACTTGTTTTTTTTTTAAAGACAGAAACATTTGGGTTTGTGTAATGTTGTTTTTATGGTGTTTTGAAGAAGCGTTTTGCATTGTCACTGTTATCCATCCAAGTAATTACAATTGTATGTGCATATGCTGGAAACATTATTTGTATTATATGTAGTTATTCATCAACCGCAGGATTGGAGGATGAATTGTCGATTTTTTTAGTCTTAAACCAAGCACAATAAATAACTGATAATAATGAACCAGAATAAATAATAATGTTTGTCTAGCTCCTTGGGAACTAGTGTGTTTTTGCTGCAAATAGTTAGATGCATTGTTTTATTGTTTGTTCAATGTGTTGTTGGTGTGTTGTTAGGTTCCACCATATATAACAAACAAAAGAAAAAATGCTGCCCTTTCCTTATGTGCCATTTCTTTTTTAATTCCCCTAGTAAATACACAAATAAAAGTATGTTCTGTAGTTCCCTAATCGTGTCCCTGAAGCAACATACAAAAGAAAACAGAATGGTTTACCCTTTCCGATGTTCTCCTTGAATGTGTGTTATTTTCTTGTTTGCTTATGTGATAGTGTTTCCTTCTGATGGTGTGTCATGTGGGGTTGTTTGTCTCAGTATTATAGCAGTAGGTTTACTTTACTGTTTTAGTAGGTTCAATTTACTTGACTTATTCTCTAGGTTAGTTTCATGATTTTTGGTTCTCCGGGTGTGTTTCATTTTGCAAAGGTAACACTTGTGTGGCTCTCTCGTGGTGCACCTATTGCATTACATCGCATATCACACCCATGTTTTATCCCGCTATCAAGTAGTCTTCCAATTGCAGCTGTGTCTAAAATGTGGGTGTTTTCTATGTATTACTGTGTCTCAAATTTAGGCATTTTCTCCCACTGCTCAGGTATC
Organism: Ambystoma mexicanum; assembly: GCF_040938575.1. NCBI lineage: Eukaryota > Metazoa > Chordata > Amphibia > Caudata > Ambystomatidae > Ambystoma > Ambystoma mexicanum. The sequence goes on along the minus strand of NC_090930.1, from coordinate 1,220,756,105 downwards.
TCAAATGTAGTTGTTTTCTCCACTGACTGCTGTGTCTCAAATGTAGGATTTTCTATTTATTGCTGTGCCTCAACTTCAGGCATTTTCTATGTATTGGTGTTTCTCAAATTTGGGGGTTTCCTCCCACTGCTCGGGTGTCTCAGGTTTGGGTGACTCTCCATTTGCTGCTGTGTCTCGGATTTTGGTGTTTTCCAGTTATTGATGTGTCTCAAATTGAGGCATTTTCTCCCATTGCTCAGGTATCCAAAATGTATGTGGTTCTACATTTGGTGCTGTGTCTCAAATGTATGTGTCTTCTAGTTATTGCTGTGTCTCAAATGAAGGCATTATTTCCCACTGCTTAGGCATCTCAGATATAGGTGTCTCTCCATGATTGTAGTCCATCCGTGTTGGTGAGCCATATCTTGCTTCTGTCCCATCAGTGTTGGTGAGCCTTAACTAGCACCGGGCTGCTGGTCAACAGTATCTTGTATTTGGCCCATTTATGTTGGTGGGCAGTGTCTCGTGTTTTGCCCCTTTGTTTTGGGGCACCAGTCTTTCACTTGGCCCGTTGTGTTGGTCGGCCAGGTCTTGCATTTGGCCCTTCTGTGTTGGGGAGCAATATCTTGCATAGACAGATCGCAGGGCAGAGGGAAGACAGCACCCCTGAAGGAACCCATATGGGGTAACTGATGCACACCAGAATGTACAACAGGGGAAGGGAGATGGGCTACAATTAATCAGAACAGCGGTGGTAGGAAAGGGTAATGCCACCAACTAACCCTACTAAAAACTCAACCTTCTGTATACACTTTCTGAAAATCTGAAATGAACATAACCACATCTCTACAACACAACAAACCACACACACTTCACAAACACCACAACAATGAAACAAGCCACACATAACCTTGCCCAACAGCACATGGTGGCTACCACCCGAAAAACACACCTACGCTCAGTGAACGCTGTCAATGTAACAGAATCTGCCATCAGCACATTACAGCTCTCTTGCTCTTTTCTCCTACGCAGTCCCACTAATGTACCCACACCCCCTTGCTTTACAGATCTCCAGAGCGCCAAGAAACCATGCAGGTGGCAACGGTGAGTGGTATAAGAATTTTTAACATAACATAACAGCACCTGCAATACTGGGTGGGCAAGGAAAAGAAGGTGGAAAGAGAGAAGGAGGAGCTGTATGTCTCCTCACAAGAGGAGAAAGATACCCACATGAACCATGATGGGGAGCAAGTGCTGTTTGTTAGCACCAGTTTGCAGGCCTGGTCCATGCAGCATCATTGATCACCTACTTCAGTGGGGCATCTTGAGGCATTGGGGAAGGCCTTAGGAGAAGGTGTCAGAGAAGAGGAAGGGCCATCACAGAGCGCCCCAAATAATAGCATGGAGCTAGGAGAGTCAGGGTCTCGTGTGGGGACACACACAGAGGCAAAGAGGCAGAACCTATTGTGGATGACCCCTTCGAGGTAGGGTCACTGTTGAATGTCCTTATGAATAAGAAGTGAGTGAATGTGGAGTATGGCAATTTCCTCACGTGGGATTTGATATAATATGATATGATAGTTTATTTATATAGCGCCTCTACACAATGTGTTTCAAAGCGTTTCAAGGCAAGGGAGGGAACAAGGGAAAATAAAATGACATTCTTATAGGCCATGAACAGTAAGGATGTGAAATTAACTATCGTACTCGGCCTGACGACATTTCAGATAGTGCAAGAGCTAAGACATAGATAAGGAAGGAAGGGGGAGAGCGGGAAGGAAATGGAAACAGACAGGTGACTACCGTACTAGGCCTGACAACATTTCTAGTAGAGCCGGAGAAAAACAAAAGGTGAGGGAGAGGGGTGCAGAAAGAGAGGGGAGGAACAAAACAAGCGACTATCATACTAGGCCTGACGACATTTCAGATAGTGCTGGAGGGGGGCCGGGGAGGAAAAACAGTAATGGGAGGGTGGAGGAAACAGACACGGTTGCTATCATATTTGTTCCAGGGACAATGAGGGGGCAGCTGCAGCAAGTACTGCGGACTAGCACTTTGGCACATATTTCTGGACAGGGGCATTGGGGAGGATTTGGTCTCCATCCAGCAGAGCAGGGTTGGTGAGGATTAGTGAGAGGTCCATCAAGAGGAATCTCAGGGGAGGTTTTGGAGGCGCTGCAGAACTGGGTGGACCTTCCTGAGGAGTAGGAGATGAGGATGAGGAGGCAGTAGAGAAACTTCATCTTTCTCTGCTTGGTATTGCAAAGGGGGCAAGAAATGCGTAGGTAGAGCTTCAGGAATTGACAAATGTATCCCCTTACACAGACAAAATGGCCATGTGTGTGTGCGACACCGTTTACCCTTCTACGAGGGAACATCATTATTGGGGAAGGTACTGAGGTCTTCTGCATGGTGCAACTCTCTGAGAAAAGGGTGAAGTGGGGACAATAAGAAAAGGGCTTGGGGCATGGCTTCGGGACAACAGCCATGAGGAACCACTTTCACTCGTGGAACAAGAATAGTTATCCTTTGATCAAGCTACTTGCCCTTGCACAACCTGCTATAGACCCAGATGCCAACATACCCCCCAGAAGTGATTAGTGTTTAGGTAGAGGGAGAGGGTCATAATACTTCCAAATAGCATGGTGCAGACTGGTAGCAGCTTCATGCTATCATGTTATCTTCCTTCTCGGGCTCTTCGCTCATCTGCCTCCAATTCCCTCAGGGTCAGCTGCTTCTCCAATCAACGATTTGGGGCAGATTTATCTCCGCTGCAGGGGCCTCCCTCTGGAACAGCTTTCCTGCCTCCCTGAAACTCGAGGAGAACCATCTCCGGTTCTGGAAGCACCTCAAAACCTTCCTCTTTGCCTCCGTCTTCTCTCCCCCTCTCCCCTGCTAAACTTACTGAAACTGCACTGAATCTGCAACTGGGCCACTCACCGCTCTCGGTCCTTGGCCCAGCCACTCTCCCCTGCACTGCCTCCCTGGCAACCCCCTGCACCGCGGGATTGTGTCTGTATCCCTACAGCGCCCCTTCCCAGCACTTTTCTGCACTTATCTCTCACTTGCCACTAGCTGGCCCTTGTTATTTATCCACTATGCTCTTAACCTTGTATTGCACTCTCCCCTCTCCACCTCCCTTTTGCACTTTCCCTTCCCCTCTACCCTTGCACTTGTGCGATCTGAATGACACCTGGCCTAGTACGATCATTGTCTGTCTCCCCTTGTTTCCCCCCCGCCTCGTCGCGCCTTGAAACACTTGTGTTTAGGCGCGTTACAAATGCCATATCATAACATATCATATCATGCAGCCAGTGCCAATACCCTCACAACCTTCCAGCATGCGCAGTTTCTCTGGAAACTATGGGCATCAGCAGGCCCTAGTTGCCAGTGCTGTCCCTACCTGTGGTTGGGGAGGTACACAACTGGGAACTCCTGCCTTTGGCCATCACCTCTGGGACTTCATAAGAGAGAAAATACATGTATTGCAGGAAATCGTTTGCTGTGGTGGGCTGGACTGATCAGTCATGGCGGTCAACACAAAAGGCTCAATCAGCTCCACCACCCTTCCCTCCTGTAGATTGTTATGCAGAGAACTAAGAATACACATGAAAGACGATGCAGTCATTGAGAAAGCTGAAGAATGTTTGAACATACTCTGTGGGAGACATTTATCTTTAGTGGGCACTTGTGCTCTGTGAGAGAGCCCAAGAATGTTAATTGGCGGCTGCACCCTGTGAGAGAACAAGATAATCTTAGTGTGTGGCTGCTTCATCTGGGAGAAGCAAAAAAAAGGGAGATGGCTGCACCCAGTGAGAGATTGTGAGAAATGTACTGAGTGGCTTAGTCCTGTGGGAGAATCCAATAACTTTTGTGGCTCATAATATGAGAGAACATGGCACCTAAATGGGTGACTTCACCCTGCAAGAGAACTACAGATCCTTACTGGGTGGTTTCACACTGTAAAAAAAACAAAACTTTCAGTGGGATATCATGCACTTTGAGTGGACCAGAGCACTTTGTTTGGTGGCTGTACTCTGTGAATTAACCAAAGAACTTCTGTGAACTGCTGAGTCCTGTTGGATGACCATAGAACTTCAGTTGGTGGTTACATACTGTGGGAGAAACTATGAATGTTAATGATTGATTGCACCCTGTTGGAGAACCTGAGGTATTTACTGGGTGGCTGTGCCCTAAGGGAGAAACACCATTGGTGATGGTGCCCATCTAGGAGAACCTAAGAACTTTAAGGAGTAGTAAAACTCTGTCAAAGAACCTGGGCACTTTAATGGCTGGTTGTGCCATGTCAGAGAACCAGAGAACTTTAGTGGGTCGCTTCATCCTGTCTGAGAACCTGAAAACCTTAATAGATAGCTTCACCCAGTGGGAGAACAGAAGGACCGCTGTGGGCGTCTGTACCACACAAGAGATAATGATAACTTTTGTAGGTGGCAGTACTATGTGGGGGACTTGAGAAGGGAATACCACGTGCAAGTAATCAACTAGTCAGAGTCCCTCAGTTAGTACTACGGCTATCCATTTCTCAAGCACATGCACCACAAATCAGCTCCACCACACTTATTGGTGCCTGACATGTGCCAGGTCAAAAGCCATAGTTAGCATTCGAGCTAGTGCATTGGCTAAGGGTAGATTTCATTATATAGTGTGTGGCAATGAGGTCACTGTTCATGTTCATGTATGTACATTATATAACTTGCATCACTGCAAGTCTTCTCCCGGAGTTAGAGGTACTAGTATTTGTCACACTAGAAAGGTCACTTGGACTGCTCACGAGCACATGTGTGCCGCTTGCTAGGTGGACCACATGCTGTACCAGTACTGTTCTGGACCATGAGCCCTTCCCAAGGCGAAATAGGCCAGGAAAAAAATTAAACATTTGATGTTGCAAGTGCTACAGCAAAACATCATTTCATGTATGCAATGTCTATTTTTGATGCTAGTCCTCCTCTTTCAAATCATGGATATGAAAGGAAGCCACCTTTACTTATACATATTGGTGAATAGATGAAGCCAGCAGTGAATTAATGGTAGCTTTACATTCACCTATTAGTGGTTTTCTACACAAGATTGAAAGCAAGTCCATCCATCACTGATTTGTTGTATTGGCATCACTTTCTAAGACAGCAGTCATTGCTATGACAGTCAGGTTGAGCTCAAGCAGGTACACCAGTGGAAGGCCTTTACTGAGAGACACATTGTGATGGCTAACTCAGTTGGTGACCAACTCTAAAGGTTGTAGCATGGAACTCACATTAGACAGAACCTGCATCTGACAAGGTAACATAAATACCCAACGCTGTTCTCTGCTCTGTGTGCGGCACAAAACCGTGATGGCATTGGACTGCTCACGAAGTCTATCAAACATGTGAATAGTAGAGTGGCAATGGGTGGCCATTGAGATCTCCATGTTGGCCAATGGCAACTTGCGGAACACCCACAGTTGGCGCAGTGGATTTTTGACAAGGTAAACATGACTGAAAGGGCAGCTGATCTTCTGGGTCACTATGACCATTTATTTCACTGGCTTATAATAGCTGATAAAGTGTGTGACTTTTAGATGAAACACATGCCCAAAGTAGGCTACGTGCTTTGCATTGCAAATTCAAAAGGAATCAAGGTCCTTTGATCCAATGCCTTCTGCAACAACGCCCACATGTATCTTATGTTATGTTATGTTACTTGGCATTTATATAGTGCCTTATGTATCATTGTTATGATCTCAAAGTGCTGGTCGGTTGAACGCCCTCAGGAACCGTATTTCAAGTCAGTAGAGAGAGAGAGAGAGTCATAAGGTGCGTGGGTGCACCGGATATGTGTGCAGCCGGTGTGGCAGTTGCATGATAGCCGCTTCTTATTGGTAGGTGTGGTGGGGAGGTCAGTTTGATGTGTTCATTCTGGGGGGTGGACGCCCAGACTGATTTTTGGCTGTGTTAGGCCTGAGGAGGTGCATAAGATAGCAGTGTGTACTCAGCTAGCTGTATTTAATTAGGATGATGAGGGGTTTGTGGTGGGTGTTAGTATGAGAACAGCTATACCAAATGTGTCATAGTATCGCTGTGTTCTAGTTGAGTGGTGGTGTATAGGAGAGAGTAAGCGTAGTAGTGTGATATGGTGGTTATTAGTAAATCGCTTGAGACTGGGCACTCCATCCATACCATATATTCTATCTGCTTTATTTATTCTGTCCGTTCATTCCACTTTGTCCGTTCTTCCTTTTCATCATTACATCCATTTGATCTATTAGTCCCTTCCATCCATTCCATCCACTCAACCCTTCATCCACATGATCAACCCCTCCATTCCACACACCCACTTCATCCTTCCGTCCGTTTAGTCCACTTCATCAGTTCTATCCGCTTCATCCGTTCCATCCACTTTATCAGTTCCATCCGCTTCACTCGCTCCATCCACTTCATACGTTCCATCCACTTAGTCTATTCCATCCACTTCGTCTGTTCTATCCATTTCGTCGGTTCTATCCATTTCATCGGTTCTATCTATATCATCTGTTCCATCCACATCATCTGTTGCATCCACATCATTCGTTCTATCCATTCGTTCTATTCAATGAATCCATTCCATCAGTTCGGTCTACTCCATCTGTTCTGTCCATTCCATATAGTCCATCTATTCTATCCGTTCTGCCCACTCCATTCACTCTATCTACTCCATCCATTCCGTCTATTCAGCCCACTTTTATCTGTTCCAGCTACTTCATCCATTCAGTCCACTTACCGGTTCCGTTCACTTTATCATTTTGACCATTCCATTTGTTTCATTTGTGCTATTTGTTTCATCCTTCCTATTTATTCGATCCGCTACTTGTGTTCCATCCACTCCATCTACTCCATCCGTACCATCCACTCCATCCATTCCATCCATTCTGTCCGTTCCGTCTGTTCCATCCATTCCGTCTGTTCCATCCACTATGTCCATTCCATTGACTCTGTCCATTCCATCCACTCCGGCCGTTCCATCCACTCCGTCCCTTTCATCCACTCTTTCCATACCATCCACTCCATCTGTTCCAACCACTCCATCCGTTCCATTCACTCCTTCCGTGCCATCCACTTCATCCGTTCCATCCACTTTATCTGTTCCATCCACTTCATCCATTTCATCCACTTCACTTAGTTTATCCGTTTTATTTACACTGGCCATTTTACTTTTCTATTTGTTCGATCAGGTCAGTGTGTGGATTGTTGTCTGTGTTCAACAACCTTGGGTTTCTGTTTATTGTGGTTGTTTATTCTATTTGTCCTAAGAGTCGATTTTTAAGGAAAGAGCCATGTTTTCAGTAATTTGCGGAAAGACATGAGGTCTTCGGTGTGTCGAATGTGGGGTGGAAGTGAGTTCCGCAGAGTTGGGGCCAAGGCTGAGAATGATGATCCACCAAACCTGAATGAGTTGGTGTTTGGTATCACTAGGATGAGGGCATAGCTTGATCTAAGAGTGTGCAGTGGATGGTATGGTTTTAGCTTGTCCTGTAGGAATTGCTCCGGTTTAATGCATCGCTCGGTGAGAGATGCATAAGGTTTTGAAGGTCACCCTTCGTCCAACCGGTAGCCAGTGGACAGTTTGGAGAGGTGGGGAGGTGTGATCTCTAGGGCCCAGTGCTAGTAGCAGTTTGGCTGCAGCATTTTGTGTTCTTTGTAGTTAAATCAGGTGGTATGCTTGGACTCCGAGGTAGAGGGAGTTAGCATAGTCCAGTCTTGACATTACAATTGATTGGACAGCCGTGAGTCTGTTGGGAAAGGAGAGGTATGGGGAAATGTGTCTAAGAATTTTGAGTTGGTAGTGGAAGGACTTAGAGACATTGTTAACTTGGCGAGAGAGGTTTAGGTTAGAGTCGAGGGTGCGTCCAAGTTTTTTTTTACTGAAGTTGAGGTGGTCGGTGGATTGCCCATGGATGAGGGCCAGGGTAGAGGGTGCGGCAGAAGTTTGGTGTTGCCAAACACCATGATTTCAGTTTTGGTGGGGTTTAAAAGGAGGTGGTTTGTTGTCATCCAGTGATCAATGTCAAGGAGGCATGCAGCGAGGTTGGACTGGCAGCTGGGTTTTCAGTTAAGGAGTTTTAGGATTAGTTGGGTGTCATCGGTGTAGTTATAGCACAGTATATTGTGCGAGCGGATTATTCGTGGGAGGGTGGACATATAGAGGTTGAACAGGAGGGCTGATAGGCACGCTCCTTGCGGAACTCTGGTGTTGACTGGTCGGGCGGCTGAAGCACAGGAGGAGAGGAGGGTTATTTGGTTCCTATTGTAGAGGAAGGATGCTATCCACTTGAGAGCGTTTCCACAGATTCCTAGGGAGTGGAGGCGGTCATGGAGAATTGAGTGGTTGATTGTGTCAAAGGCAGCGGATAGGTCAAGAAGGATTAGTGCAGCGCATCCCGCAGAGTCTGCAGTGTTTTTAAGGTCATCCCAGATTGAGGTCAGGGTGGTTTTGGTTCCGTGTCTGGGTCTGAAACCTGATTGAGAGGGGTCTAGGAAATTGTAGGCTCCGACAAAGGCATTTAGTTGGGAGTATGCAGTTCGATCAATGAGTTTAACAAGGAACATGGTGTTTGAGATGGGGCGGTAGTTTTTGGGGTCGAGAGGGTCGGGGGAAGTTTTTTTTAGAATAGGCTTGACATGAGCGGTTTTGAACGTGTCGGGAAGCCGGATGGTTTCCGAGCAGAGAGAACTTTGAGAAATTGGTCAGTTGATATTGGTGTGAACGAGTCAAAAGTCGGGAGGGCTGCTGTTGCAATCAGAGGGTTGGCAGGTAGGGTGAGTGGATTATGTGGTGGGTGTAAGAGGGCTAGTTTGTTGTTTAGAGAATTTGTTCTTTCGAGAGCAGTGGTGTAGAACTGGAGAGAGAGAGAGTCGCCGAGTGACTGAGATGGAGTTGATTTGGTGGTGGTACATGGTGGTTTGGTGAATTCAGAGATGATTTTGTGGAGTTCTTTGCTGGGGTTTTCACAGTTGGGGATTCAAGTGTTGTAATGGACTTTTTTGGTTTTCCGGATTTCGGCTTTGTAGTGGTGATGTTGCCGGGCCAGGGTTGATCTACTCAGGATGTTTTTTTCTTTCTGCCATTTGCATTCGAGGGATTTATACAGTTGTTTTGCAGTCTTCAGTTCTGGTGTAAACCATCTTGGAAAAGGGCCATGGTGGGTGGATGATTGGCAAGTGGGGGTAAGCGGGATTAATGAGGTATTGAGCCATGAGTCAAAGGAGTCAGTGGTTAAGTGTTCTTTGCGTGGGGACGTAGGGGGAGGAGAACGAGAGAGCACATCAGCTACGTCGGGAAGGATTTTTAGTTTCTTCCAGCGTTTGCGTACATTTGGAGGTTCTGGTTTGGGTACGGGGAGGGGGGCGGGTGAGCGAATGTTGAAAGGGAAAATGAAGTAATCGGACCAGATGATAGCGGTGGGGGGGCTTAGATGTATTTGGTCGTGGGAGCTGAAGATGGCATCAAGGGTGTGTCCTTTATAGTGAGTTGGCCCGTTTATGTGGAGGCAGAGGTTAACCACATCTAGGCAGTCGACCAGAGAGTGGGTCATAGGGTTGGTGGGGATGTCAAGTCAGATATTGAAGTCTCCTAGAAGAGTGAGGGTGGGATAGTTTAATTGGATGGTGGCTATTGAATCGCAGAGGTTGCTTGAGTATTGTCTGTGGTAGCCAGGGGGTCTGTAGATGATTAGGAAGCTGTGGGAGAAAGTTGGGGGGAGGGATAGTTTAACGAAAAGCAATTTGCAGGCAGGGATGGTTGGCTGGTCGTCGATGATTGAGGCAGACAAGTGTGACTTGAAGTTGATCGCTACTCCTCCTCCTCTAGACGGTTGGTTGAGTGGGATGAGGGAGTAGTCTGGTGGGAAGGCTTCATTGGCAATAGGGGCAAAGTCGTCGGAGAACCAGGTTTCTGTGATAAAGACTAGGTCTGGGTTGTCCGAGGCAAGGAGGTCAAAGATGCTGTGTCTGTTTCTTGCTACAGATTGGGCATTAAAAAGGATACATCTTGCTTCGGTATAGGACCGATGATGTGGAGGTTGCAGAGGCGGGTGGTTAGGAGGAATGGGAGGAGTGGGGGATTGAGTAGGAGGGGTGGTGGGGGAGGTGGGTGGAGGGGGCTGAGAGCGGTGAGGTGAGAGAGTGGAAACTGGGGGTGAGAGAGGGGGATAGTCGATGGTGGTTGGGAAGAGTAGGTGGGTGGTCGAGAAGGTGGGTGTGGGGGGTGGGGTTGGACAGGTGTGTGGGGTTGGTTGGATTTGGGTAAGGGGGCTCAGAGGTGAGGTGTAGGTGGTTAGGGGTTCTAGTTGTGGTTGGTGAGAATTCAAGGGAGAGGGTTTAAGGCAGGGTGAGGAAGGGCAGGAGGGTGGTGATGATCGAGATTGGGAGAATGAGGTGGTGGGTCGAGACAGGAGGGGCGAGGAGTAATGAGAGATTGAGGGAGACCAGCTACGTTTTAATTTTTTTTGCAATTGGTGTGTGGGAGAGGGTAGGGGGGTTGGAGGGTGAAAGGGATGTGGCTACTGTTCTTGACAGGGTGAGGCGTGCAGTTTTTAGAGAGGGGAAGGAGTGGGGTCAGAGGAGGAAGTTTGGGGGAGTTGATGTGAAGATGGGGGAGGGGGTGGAGGTGGGGCTGGGTGTGCCTGGGAGGCTTGGAGGGCTGTTAGTTGGAGGGGCCAGGGGTGTGGGCATGAGGATAGTGGGCGGGTGGGTGGAGGGATGGGAGGAACAGGGGTCTTGGGATGGTCGGCCTGCCATTGTGCTCCTCTGGCTTGGTGTTTGGATAGGGGTTGGGGTGGGGGCGTGGTGGAGGGCGGGCTGGATTGGGATGGGGTGGTTCTTCTGGCTTGAGGGATGGACAGCGAGTGGGCTGAGAATGTGGTGGCAGGTGAGGTGGTTTGAGATTGGTTGGTTCTCTGTCTTGCATGTTGGATAGGGAGTGGGCTGAGGGTGTGGCGGAGGGCTCGATGGTTTGGGGACAGGGGGAGGGGAAGTAAGGCAAGGGCGGTGGGAGGAGGGAGGCGGGCACCAGTGGATCTCTTTGGTGGACCTTGCTTGGCCGGGTGGACTCATGGCGTGGCTAAGTTCAACTATGCTACAGTTGGCATAGGATGATATTGTTCCCACTTTCCAAGTTCACTATACCACAGGATGTTATTATTCACACTTTCTAAGTTTACCTATACCACAGGATGTTATTATTCACACTTTCTAAGTTTACCTATACCACAAGATGTTATTATTCACACTTTCTAAATTTACCTATACCACAGTTAGGGACACTTTCTAAGTTCCGCTGTACCACAGGAAGATATTATTTAAACTTTCTAAGTTTACCTATATCACAGTTAGGGACACTTTCTAATTCAGCTGTAGCACAGGATGATATTATTCACACCATTTAAGTTCAATTATACCACAGGAAGATATTATTCACACTTTCAAAGTTCAGTTTTACCACAGTTATGGACACTTTCTGATTATGATACTTTAGACCCTTTGCCTCCATTTCCAACCTGATGCCAACTCCCCTATGGCTTCTTCCTTGAAACCCTTGCATGCATTATGTTACCTGGTGCTGAACTGCGTCCGCTGCCTGCTTGTTGTACTCCATAATCACTCTTAGCTGGTAAATGAAGGAAAAACCACCAAGGGTGCTGTGATGGCCATGTAGCAAATACTCTTTCCACCGGGTCCATATGTTGATTACAAAATGTATAGTTTGTCCACAGACCACTGTAGTACATACACCACTAACCCCATAACAATATTACATATTTCTGCTATGCCTTGTGAGAGACAAAATGTGGGCAGCCATATTCCCAGTGGTGTTACACTTTTCCTTTAACCCACTGTGATACACAGATTTAAAAAGAAAGTGTAGGGCACAAGGTATTTTGCCAACCTTATAGGCAGGCTGGTATTGAGCAATTGCTATCTGTCATGAGACTGGTGATATATTTGACAATGCTCAAATGCTTGTACTCGATGCAAAGCAGGGTCACAGCTGCTATTTAATCTTTTCCATCATCACCCATGTCATAATCATCATGTAAAATATCGGTAAATGGGGCAGTGGAGAGACCTCATATTTTCATCTCATCCCACTGTTCAACAACCCAGTCGGATGTTCTTCCTTGAGCTAACTCTCTGTCTAGCTCTACACTACCTGCCACCAACCTTCTTCCTACTCATCTACACTAACTGAACTACAGTTTAGTCCCCCTTCACTACATTTTCCAAGCCTGCCTCCAGTAACATCCCTCCTGTGTACTTTTGAAAGAACTCCAACTGTGTGTCTGTCTTCAAGCCATATGTTAGAACCTCTAACAAACGTATTAAAAATGTTTATTTGAAGTTTGACTTGACCTTGTCGAATCATCTCAATTTACGGTGATTTGAGGATCTAGCTGTAAAGGTTGTCTTGACCTGCACATATGGTCTTAATTGTTGAAGACTTAGATGCAGCAGATTAATCCTTCAAGCAACTCATCCAAATGTGGTTGTAGCTTCACTCTCTGGTTTATGTATGGTTCCCTGCTTCTAGCAGGGCCTCAGGATGGTGCTTCTGCAGTAGCTATGCGCGTGCTCACGGTCATAAATCACATTCCGCTACAGTGCATACAGGATCCAATCTCTGTATGCATATTCAGTATGAAGCATAGCCATGCAATACACTTGCACATATCATTCCCCAACACCACTATTTTATAGAGTACACACCTGCTGCTCTATAGTCAAACATTAATGACAATTGTAGTACTGCACACCCCCATTACTCCATCTGACTCAATGCATACTACTCAAAAGCTGGAGAAGGTCCCCACTGAATTTAAGTTTACAAACTTGTGCTACAAACAACAGTTTAGTGCTCAGCCAAGTTAAACCATGACGATTCCAGCCATTGCAACACAACATAATGTTTTCAGGGTATGGGGTCCTTCACTGATCTAGGTGAATGGGTTAATCAGCATGCTTCCCCCCATTCGCCCAGTGATACTATGGGTGAGCTGTCAAGGATACCTCATAGCATAGGCAGGAAGGCAAGCTGACAAGGAAACAGCATCACTGATTTAGAATAACTGAGGTTTCTAAACGTGTGTGTTAAGGTTTGTGTTAAGGTGACATATGTGGGCATTTATCCATAATGTACTTGGACAGTTTTCTGAGATCTCTCTCTTAGGGCAGCTCAGATCTTTTCTAACATGGTCAGTGTGATGCTGGAAATGCATCGGAGGGACAGGGCCTCTGTATCCTTGTCCTTTACTACTTTTATTGTTTGTTCTGTTGTGTTTTCCATGCAGGAGTTCATGTGGGACTCCTGGCAGTGCAGCTCTCTCCTTTGGTTTTGGTGAACAGACCCATGGGATACCCTTATGGCACCCATGGGTATGGGTGCAACCCTGTGCCCCTAGTGTATGTTTTTGGGCACCTGTGTGTGACCCACAGAGCAGGGTATGGACTGGTGGCAGCTATGTGCTGAATTGACTGGTGCCCTGAGCGTCCTCCATTTTGGGATGCCCAGGCCCTGTCATTGGAATTGCTAGATTCCTGACGGAGACAAAATGGCCCCCATGGCCTCTTGCCTTCCATCGCCTGTTACCTTGATCTTCCCGAAGTCCCGGGAAGCCCTGACCCGGGTTCCTTCTCCCTGACTGGCTGTTGGGTGGAAGTTCCATATATGGTAGTGTGGGGAAGTGGCGACCAGACTGGCTGGAGCCTTCTCAATGACCGTATGTTGTGGGTACGCCTGTGGGTCGGACCTGGGTGAATGGAATGTGTGACGAATACGCATTGTATATTGTGGGTGTCTAGTATCTGGTGTTTGACACAATGACTGAGACAGCCCTGCCCGAAACCGGTATGAATGCAGTGTGGAGAGTTGAATGGCTTGGTACTTGTCCCAATACACATAACTTGTTGTGAGTGTCTGGAGAGAAGTGAATAGCCTGAATACAACTTGTGCCTGATTGGCTGCCTGCCTGCATGAATGCCCTTAGTCGTGAATGGATGCTTGAGTATGACCCAGCGGAATGATTGGGAGATCAACAGTAATTCTGGGGACCTCTCACTGCTAGGAATCGTGTTCAGAAGCTGAAGTCAACTACGACAAGTAACTGGAGTAACTGAAGCTTGACCTTGAAGCCCTGCTGGACTAGAAGAATTGCTGTTGCTCTCGTTCACAATCTGAAAGCTGCTGTGCCTCCAAGGACTGACCCAGAGAGGACCTGGTAAGGTGCCCTCTTCCTGAGCTACGATGGACCATCGTGCACCAGCTGATCTTTTCCAAAGCTCCCTGGTAGACAGACCTTGGATAGGCTGCCGAACCCGAGACGGGAACTGCTGTGGAATCACAAAGAGAAGTGCCCAGACTGTTGTCTGCCACTGTCGCCGACCGCCATCGCCGACTGGAAGCCGTGGTCCCATTTGCCTAAGAACTTTCGAATCCAAGGACGCTCTCATCCGCATCGTCGCCGCTGTATCCCGCTGGAGAAGGCCTGACCGTCGACGCACAGAAAAGCATCTGCCGGTGGCTTTCCCGCCACCCAAAGACCACAGAGACGCCGACGACTCGATGCCCTTGCTGGGCCACAGTTCTTCAAACTCTTTGCAGTCCAGAACCATCGACACAGAGGTGCCCCGCACGCCTCTTCCTTGCAGGACGTTTAGGCTTCTCCATCAACGAGCACCACTAGGAACGAAGCTGCCACTTCACCGTCGTAGCTCACCCTGTTATCCGTCTAACATTCAACGACACGTTACTCCTGCCTTAAAGGGAGGGCACTCAAGAAGGGCTGTCGATTCCCCGCCGAGGAACGCTACAACGCCAGGTACTTTGGGGCTGCAGAACTATTGGAAAGTCTAGTGTGAACAATATATGGACTGGGCTTGTATCTTTATTCTACAGGTTGCCCATGTGGGGAGATCTCCACACAGAGCTGTGTTTAACGGTAGTGACCAGTATTCTGCCAATTGTTCAACCATCTTGCTTTCCTTCCTCTCTCTACTCCTGCTTTCCTCTTTATTGATCTGTGTGACATTTTTACAGTATAGTTGATGCACTTTAATGAGATCTGATAATAGTTGTGGTACCACTGTAGAACTGTATATATTTACCATTGTTGCTTTTCTGAGCACAAAGTGCATTATCGTGATATTGTATATAACTTTGAATATTAATTATATAACGACTGTGTTTTAACCGATACAGTGTGCAGACATTCCTTTGTGGGTGCTTGGGGACTACACTGTACTTAAGAATCAGCCTGCATCACCTTCCTGAGAAGCTAGGCCTTGATTGCTCGACCACGTACCAATAATAGAGAATCTTGACTGGGGTCCTCTGTGCCTCTCCTCTACCATATAGAGAGCAGAAGTACAGACACCCCCCTCTGGTCCTTTACATTCAGCACAGTGACACATGAGCAAATCATCCCGAGATCACCAGGTCCAAGACACTTCATTTCAGTGCATGTCTGTTCTTTTGTAATAACAGACCAGAGACACTTTTAGTTTCCATCTCTTGTAGACATAATCCTTTGCTTCTTCCAGAAGGTTCAATGCAGTGACAGCAGCAATTCTCATTTGATGCAAATATACTTTGAGCTGGAGACATGGCTGTGTCTTCAGGTCAGGAGAAGAGAGAACTGCACAGGGCCTCTCTCTGGTCAAGCTGAAGACAGCTGGTGGTCAAAAACTCTAGCAGAGCTTTGCTGTCAGAAGTGGTCATCCGAGGATGCAGTGTGCAGAACTGCTTCATGATTCACCTTTGAGAGGCTTCTTATTCTGTCTTTCACAGTTCATCCAAGTAGGGTTGTTGACTCTTGGGTTGTAAAGTAAGTGAGGAGCAAAGAGGGCTCTAAGATTCCAATCACAGGGTTAGATCCATTACATTTTCTGTCACACAATCAATCATTCAGTGCTTCCACCATCAATCTTCCATGAGCTTCGGCCCAGTCTTTCGTCAGGTGTGGATTTGAAGTCAATGTAAGACAACATTATAGAATCCTGGTTCTAGGAGCTACAACCCTTGCTACATGAGGCAGGCCCATATATGGCAACATTGTGTTCTACTCAATCCCATAGGACAAAGCATTGGGTGTTTGCACACAGTACTGGATTTACACAAATACACCTCTAGGGTATACAAAGCTGCACGGCATCAGAATCAAAACCAATAGACTGCAATCAAGCAGTGAAGCCCAACCAGCCCTCCATGTTAGGAGACTCACACAAGAAACACAGTATGACTTTGGCTCTGTGATGCTTTGAGGTTTAAAACCTCATATGGGGACATTCATGGTTCATCCCTCATGAGGCCTTTGATGAGTGCAAGGACACTTTGATGAACCAATCAAGAAAACAGTCTTAATTCATGGTCCTTTCATCACAGGTGCTGTTTAGGATTTTCATACACACACATAAAGTATCATAATTGTATCTATACATATAAAAGTAAAAATATTTTTGTTTGTGGTGGGATTTGTGGTGAAGCATTGTTCCTTATACAATTCTGCATTGTTTCACCAATCTGCGCCACATTTTCATAGTTACCTATTAGGACCCTCAAGACATTACTGGCTACATGATATTTGGACACCCTACCACATTCTGCAGATTTCAGCACAAGTCCACATTTATTGTGGGTTTGTGGCTTGGTGAAGAATTGTTCCTTATACAATTCCACACTGTTTCATAAATCTGCACCACATTTTGCATAGCTACCGGTTATGACCCTCTGGCATTACTAGATACTTGACATTTGTATACCCCACCCTTTTCCCAGCACCTTCACACATGAGACAGTTGCCTGAAACTGGCAAAACATCAAAGTGATCGTAGAAGGACCCGTCCCGACACCAGGAACAAAACTCAAGGTCCAGGCCCCTGGATGCACTGTTTCCAGGATATTTGCACTGCAATGCACCGCAATGAACTACACCACGCCAAGGCAACAGATGGAGCAAGAGCACCGAAGCTCCCAGTATAGTAGCGTGAAAATACAGCCCCAGGGTGACCAAGATTGAGAGGCCATGCAGTGCCCTATTATCAGAATCAAGCTGAGTGATGTTGATGCCTATGTAAAGATGCAGGCCAGTTCCAAACTTTGACTTCCAATATAAGGCCTAGCGAGGGAACAAAAATGGGCCTCCCTCAACTTTGTCAAAATGCAAAGGCACTCAGCTGAAGGAGAGTGTGCGTCAGTTCTGTAACATTTCTAACTGTGTCTAATGGATTCCAAAATCTGTGGTGCTACAGGTGGTGACTTTGTGTAAACTGGGAAAAGGCACACTTTGACAGATTCAAAACTGCAGCAGTACACATGGCAAAAGGCACATTGAGAGGAATTGTGCCTAACATTAAGAAAGTGAAGCCCAGTGTCATATTTCGGAGAAAGACACTTACTTTCCACATATAAAGTGACATTTAAATGGAAAGACCTACGTTTTGGAGTAGTAAACAATAGCTTAACTGTGGCCTATGGGTGAATAATATCAAAGGCAAACATATCCATTTAAATATTGTATTGTAGTTATAAACAGCAGCTCCAGATGCAATACAAAATGTCATGTGGAACACATCTTTTCAATTTAAAATGCTATTCTGTTAGAATTATGTATGCAGCTTGTTTTCCCCACTGAACTGAAAGGACTGCGCCTCTGAAAATTTGACCTTAAGACCTGTGGGCTGGGACCAACAGGAAAAGCAGGCTCTGCTTTCAGTTTAAAATTCAAAGAAATATAAAGAATTAGATCAGAATTGTGGCGGCTGTAGATAAGACGGCCAACAGTGTGATGCTGGAAATGCATCGGAGGGACAGGGCCTCTGTATCCTTGCCCTTTACTGTTTTGTATCGTGTGTTCTGTCGTGTTTTCCATGCAGAAGTTCATGTGGGACTCCTGGCAGTGCAGCTCTCTCTTTTGATTTGGTGTACAGACCCATGGGATACCCTCAGGGCATCCATGGGTGGGAGTACAACCCTGTGCCCCTAGTGTATGTTTTTGGGCACCTGTGTGTGACCCACAGAGCAGGATACGGGCTGATGGCAGCTCCGTGCTGAATTGACTGTTGCCCTGAGCGTCCTCCATTTTGGGATGCCCAGACCCTGTCATTGGCATTGCTAGATTCCTGATGGAGACAAAATGGCCCCCATGGCCTCTTGCCTTACATAGCCTGTTACCTTGATCTTCCCGACGTCCCGGGAAGCCCTGACTCTGTTCCTTCCCCCTGATTGGCTGTTGGGTGGATGTTCCGTATATGGTAGTGTGGGGAAGTGCTGACCAGACTGGCTGGAGCCTTTCCAATGACTGCATGTTGTGGGTACACCTGTGGGTGGGATCTGGGTGAATGGAGTGTGTGACAAATCTACACTTCTTGTTGTGGATGTCTGGTATCTGGTGTTTGACACAATGACTGAGACAGCCCTGCCCAAAACTGGTATGAATGCAGTGTGTAGTGTTGAATGACTTGGTACTTGTCCAAATCCACATTCTGTGTTGTGAGTGTCTGGATAGAGAAGAATGGCCTGAATGCCCTGTGCACCTGATTGGCAGACTGACTGCTGAATGCCTTTCGTAGTGATTGGCTGCTTAAGTGTGACCCAGCAGAATGAATGCGAGATCAACAGTATATCTGGGGACCTCTCACTGCTAGGAATCGTGTTCAGAAGTGTTCAGAACCTGAAGTCCAAACTACGAAGAGTAACTGGAGTGAACCTGAAGCTTGACCTTGAAGCTCTGCTGGAAGAGAAGAATTGCTGTTGCTCTTCTTCATCAATCTGAAAGCTGCTGTGTCTCCAAGGACTGAGCCAGAGAGGACCTGTTAAGGCGCCCTCTTCCCAAGCTGCGAAGGACCATCATGCACTAGCTGATCTTTGCCAAAGCTCCCTGGTAGACAGACCTACTAAAGGCTGCCATCCGGAGACGGGGACTGCCGCGGAATCCCAAAGAGAAGCGCCCGGACTGTTGTCTGCCACTGTCGATGACTACATTCGCCGACCTGGAGCCGCCGTGCTCCTGTTACCTAAGAACTTTTGATACACAGACACGCTCGTCTGCACCGCCGCCACCTTATCCCGTCGGACATGGCCAGGTCATCGACGTGCTGAGGAGCGTTCGCCGTTGGGTTTCCTGCCACCCAAAGACCACAGAGATGCCGACGACACAACACCCTTGCTGGGCCCAAGTTCTTTAAACTCTTTGCGGTCCAGAACTATTGACATTGAGGTGCCCCGCACGCCTTTTCCTGGAAGGACGTTTACGCTTCCCCGTCGACGAGCACCGCTAAGAAAGAAGCTGCTACTTCCCTGCCTTAGTTCACCCTGTTCTTCGCCGGACGTTCGACGACCTGTGACTCCTGCCTTAAAGGAAGGGCACTCAAGAAGGGCCGTCAATTTCCCAACGAGGAACGCTACAACGCCAGGTACTTTGGGGTTGCTGAACTATTGGGAAGACTTGTGAACAATATATGGACTGGGCTTGGGATATATCGTTATTCTACAGGTTGCCCAGGCAGGGGCATCTCCACACAGATCTATGTCTAGGTAACAGGGCCAATATTCTGCCAATTTCTCTCACCGACTGCTTTCCTCTTATATCTATTGTTGGTCTCCTTTACAAACTGATTTGTGTGACTTTGAACCGTACAGTTGATGCACTTTAAAGAGATTGAATAGTATTTGTAGTAACACGTAGAACTGTATAGATTTGCCATTATAGATATCCGAGTACAAAGTGAGTTATCGTGATATTGTACATAACGTTGAATATTAATTATATAAAACTTGTGTATTAACTAATACAGTGTGTGGACATTCCTTTGTGGGGGCTTGAGGACTACACTGTACTTAAGAAGCAGCCTGCATCACATCCTGAGAAGCTAGGCTTTGATTGCTTGTCCATTGCTACCGTATAGAATCTTGGCTGGGGTACAGACCCCCTCTCCGGTCCTTTACAAACAGAAATTACCTTTAGGTCAAACCTCCCCATTAACTGTGCTTTAGAATAATATAAGCCAGGCCAATGTCCTCGTCATGTGACAATGGAGAAATGGAACTTAAGAAAAGGTGGGGGCTATTGTGAACCTGAGGGGCACATGTGAAACATTGCCTGATTAACATAGGAATATGTGTTCCTTAATAGAAAGAGCATTGCATGTCTCATCCTGGACTCATATTAAAGGGGAAAAGAAGCTGACTGGTACCATGTAAATATGAATTCTGTGTGATGTATACAATTTGAGTTATGAAAACAATTATCATTCTGGCATTCTCATAATTCTGAGGAACTGGAAAATTGGCAGAGTGTTAGATTGTGAAATTAAGATGTGAATTAGGGAGAGTCATATTTTCAGTGGTGCAGTACAGTAGCAAATTGCGATAAATTGTAGTTCCTCCCAGGAAGGGTGTGCCAAAATAAGATTTGTATTTTCCGACTCCCTGAAAAATATAGAACTCAAAAATATATATATGTGCCTGCAGTTATCTGAAAATTTAAGGCAGCTGCCATGTTGTGAGATTTTAAGAACATTGAGAAGGTCATTTTGGGATGATGAATCGTTCTCCTCCCTCGGCCTCCATCATCCACACCTCCCAACTCCTTGTCCTATCAGCAGGCATTGGGCATATATGGTGGGAGGGGGAGGAAGCGAGCTAGCCAATCTGTATTGTGGGAATTATAATAATATGTGAGTGTCATCAGCCCTATAGGAGATCAGTTTTCAATCTGAGATGGACTGACTTTGTAAACTCTATTCCTGAAATGAGTTAACTTCTGGACTCTTGCGAGGAACAACTAGCAGAGATGCAAGGAGTGCTACCAAGGCCATCAGGGTAAATCTTGCCAGGAGAAAAACTGTTTACCTGGAAATGCCTTAAACCTTGTATAGGAGACAGAGACTGGGAAATATAGAAGCTAGCTGGGCCTGCCCTTTTGATGAACCAGAGGAGGACTGGGTGCTGGGGACTACACTTGACAGAAGCCTTGGACCAGATCTGTGATGTCCTCAGAGGAGCCCTGCTGTTTCCCTGGATTCCCCATAACCAAGGTCTCCCATGTAAGTAGACTGATTCAGATGACAACAAAAGTGTGGGGGGAATTAGACAACCTTAATCCCCTTCTCACATAGTGGGTAGGGGGGTGAAAGTGGATAGACCCTTCGCACAATTAATTAAATATATCTCAAATTAAGTATCCCATAAAAAACTCCCTATTCATTTAAATTGAATTGTGTTGGGAACGTCCTGCCTTAATCATTTCCATTAAACAGTTGGGGAGGTGGGTGAAATTGAGTAGAGCCTTAGCACATTTAATTAAAGTTAAATCAATTAATTCCAATATAGAAAAAACACAGGATGAGTGTTGTCAGAGTTCAAAACAAACAAAGTTCATGCCCATTGTGTTAGACAATAGGTCCCAAAAAGAGGTAACCCTAAAACTCTGCCTTTCAAGTGAATGTAGCGTGTGTAAAACAAATGTTCTCATTCATTTCAAACAAGAATCCCAAAGCATTGCATTTCCCTTGTATGAGTTGTGCAAAACAAAATTTACCATTTATTCCGATGTATAAGCCTTGCATTTCACATTATTGTGTGTTGAAAAATGATTGTTGCCAGAGAGTTCATTCCCAAACCTTGCTTTTCAAATAAAAAGCCAAAAAACGATGTTCCCGTTGCACTCCCACTCCAGGTACCTAGCCATCACACCAAAGGGGTAATAACTAATTGATGCCTGGATGGTGGGGGTTGCTGGGAGGAATGAACATGGAAACAAACCAAGCAATCACTGTGTGTTTTAAATGTTTCTATGGGTTCAATTGCAAGAAATTTGACGTAAAGTGATGACTACCCATCTCCAAATGTTACCTTTTTATTGTAGTAAGTAAAAGTCCATTAGAAACATAGGTGATATTGTGTAGTGCCACGGCGTTGGTGGCTGATGTTTTCGTGACTGTTATATTATTCTTTGCAATAACCTAAATAAATATATATTCTTGCTATACATTGACTGGGTTCCTAGCTCATTGATGGTAAAGAGAGTATTTGCTGAAGGGTACTATATAGGTTGGAGGCCTCACTAAAGTTGAATCTGCAAAGCGCTTTGTTGTGCGCCATCTTGCTTGTGGGGGACTCCCTGAGTTGAGAGTGATTGTCCAATAAATCGTGACAGTATGCAGCACCT
Source organism: Ambystoma mexicanum (assembly GCF_040938575.1). Classification (NCBI taxonomy): domain Eukaryota; kingdom Metazoa; phylum Chordata; class Amphibia; order Caudata; family Ambystomatidae; genus Ambystoma; species Ambystoma mexicanum. Next base: position 1,220,733,934 of record NC_090930.1, on the reverse strand, counting down.
CTGCCTCACGCGCCCATCAGTTCAGTTTACTTCAGGGTGCAAAGCACAGCAACCTACAGGATGAGTGTTATCATGTCTGCCTACAGAACACGTTCAGAGAATGGGTACTTCTGCTAGTATAACATAAAATAGCATATTATGTTATAACAATAAAAGCAGAACGGTGCACTATTGTTGCTTTCTACAAATGGTTATAAGTCAGTCGAGTTCTTAAAAATATATTTGCAAGTTTTGACCATCTGTCATATGTTGATCTATTGCTCACTCTCTCTTTCTCTTTCCTCTCTCTTTATCTCTCTCTCTCCTCCCCTCTCACACGTTGATCTTTCTCTTTACCTTCTTCTCTTTCTGTGGGCTCTCTTTCTCTCTGTCTCTCCTTCTTTTTCATTCTCTCCCATTGTATGTCTTTTTCTCTCCGCAAATGAGAGTCGTGTTGTCAGTTGCACATCTGCTATAGCTGCCAGAGCTGTCCCTGACCGCTGTGCGGCTAGAGAAAAAGCACAGTTATCTTGTTTTTTGGGAAAAGAAGATATTAGAAAAGGAAATTCTTTCATTGTACAAACTTTGTAAATTTACCCTTTTTAGAATTTTGCAATATGTATTTCTAATGATCAGTTCACTGTATATTGTGGTCATAATAAAATTGTTATGTGTGTCTTGCTAGGCATGGCACATTTTCAAACCCTATACTAACCATGTACATTATTTCCTGATAGATGGTTATTATCCCAAGATGACCAGTGTGGTACACTCCTATTATACCCTTTACAAACCACCCGAATTAAAAAGGGGAATGAGACAATGACGGTTCCTGGTTGCTTTGCATATCATCAAAGAGTATTTTGAGAACACAAGACTGACCACAGATATTTATATTTGACAAATATGTGCATGATAAAAGGGTTGTAAGCGTTAACCAGCAAGTACATATTACAACCTGTGCTTGTTGCTCATTTGATTTTTCGCAACACTCTCTCTTACAAATGTTTGCAACCAGGAACCATATGATATGATATGATATGATATGATATGATATGATATGGCATTTATAATGCGCCTATACACATGTGTTTTCAAGGCGCGACAAGGCAAGGGGGGGGGCAAAGGGACGACAGACGATCCTACTAGGCCAGGTGTCATTCAGATTGCGCAAGTGCATGGGAGGTGGTGGAGGGGAAAAGTGCAAGGGGGGAAAGGAGAAGGGAAAGTGCAGTACAAGGGGTAGTAGAATAAATAAGATAATAAAACAGCCAGATGGTGGCAAGTGCAAGGTAAGTGCAGACATAAGTGCTGGTAGGGAGACCGTAGGGAGATAGAAGCAGTCCCTGGGTGCAGGGTTGCCAGGAAAGGCAGCGCGGTGTGCAACTGGCGGTGCCTGCACCTGAATCAGACAGGGTGGGCAGGTAGTTTTGACCAGTGCAGATTCAGCCAGGAATTTAGCAGGGGAAAGAGGGAGAGAAAGCGGAAGCAAAGAGGAAGGTTTTGAGGTGCTTACAGAACCAGAGATGGTTAAGTTTCAGGGAGGCCGGAAGGCTGTTCCAGAGGGAGGCCCCTGCTTACATACTTGTTCGGACAGTTTAAGGTTTTAGAGGTCCGGATAAACTGGCTGTTTTGTGTATCACTTCCATTGGGTTTAATGACTGTGTTGCTTCTTGTTGCTGGACAATTTTAAAAGCATTGGCAAAGCAAACAGTTTTGTCATTTTTTAAGCCACAGGACAGGCATGTGCTAGGCACTGCCATAAAGGTACTGCCTATCCATATTACTGCGACAGCTGGAAAATTGTGTGAGTATCCAAGCACATGGTAGCAGTGTCTGACCAATGGCTATAAACAAGCCAACACAGTTGGCTTTGCAATGCTTGTTGCTTAGCGTACTTTAGATGCTTGTATTTAATAGGACTGAAGATGCAAGGACACACATACTGCTTATACATCAAGCAGCCAAAAGCACACATGGCTAAGACATCTGTATTACACTAGTAGCACATATAGAGCTGCAATTAAACCATTAACTGCTTCAAAATAACACTCACAATCAGTATTATGGAGGGTTTGAAAAACACAAGAAAAAAGCCCTTCTACCTGCAATGTGATAGTAGAGTAGGCAATTTCAGCTTAAAAGCCACACTTGCTCAGCACCACATAGAAGCCATCACCAAAGTTCACCTGCAGATCATAGAATATAGCAATATGTTACAGAAATGCACATTAGCTGAAACGCTTTATGTTTGCTTCATGTGAGTGAATTGTCCTATGTGAGAGTGCTATTTTACACATATGTAAAGTGTTTCTCCCTATGGTGGGGGAAGAGCAGCAACCTGTAGGAGTCCTGAGCCAGGGATACTACACCTTACCGCACACATGTGCAAGTGGGAACCCAGGGGGCGACGGTGGTTTAGGCCTTTCCATTTTTTATTTCCTTCAGCCCAGCCCTAGTGGCTAGCTTTCCTTTGGTGAACGAGGTTAAATAAACTGTCACAGCCTCATGTGATTTGGTAAGAGTAAAACTCCTTATTTATATAACAGTGTTAGAAAACAGATCAGCTCCTCGGTATGCCCGAGTAATATTTAATTTACAATGTCCCCCAGTGTGGTCACTTGGGGCGGACAAACCCGTTCACAGTTGATAAACCATAAAAATAACTATCTCAGTGGGAGCACTTGTGAGCAAGGTCATTCACCTTTGATAACTGAGTAACTGTTTGCACTTTAGTGGGAGCACCTTCGCACAACATCTGTCACATCTGGTAAGTAACCAACTGTTTCACATGGATGGGGAGCACTTGTGAGCGAGATCATTCATATTTGATAAATAAATAACTCTTTTACCTCATGGGGAGCATTTTTTGAGCGAGTTCATTCACATTTGATAAATAACTCTCACCTCATGCAGAGCATTTGAGAGTAAGATAATTTGCATTTGATTAAACAAAAATAACTCACCTTATGGGGAGCCTTTGTGAGTGAGATCATTCACATTTTGACAAATAAATAACTCTTTCACCGTATGGGGAGCATTTGTGAGCGAGATCATTCACATTTGATAGCTAAATAACTCTTTCCCCTCCTCGGGAGCAGTTGTGAGCAAGATCATTCACATTTGATAAATAAATAACTCCTTCACCTTATGGGGAGCCTTTGCGAGCAAGATCATTCACATTTTGATAAATAAATAACTTTCACCTCATGGTGAGCATTTGTGGGCGAGATCATTCACATTTGATAGATAAATAACTCTTTCACCTCATGGGGAGCATTTGTGAGTGAGATCATTCATATTTGATAAATAAATACATCTTTCACCTCATAGTGAGCAATTTGTGAGCGAGTTCATTACATTTGATAAATAAATAACCCTTTCACCTCATGGGGAGCAGTTGTGAGCGAGATCATTCACATTTGATAAATAAAGAACTCTTTCACCTTATAGAAAGCCTTTGTGAGCGAGATCATTCACATTTTGATAAATAAATAACTTGTTCACCTTATAGGGACCCTTTGTGAGCGAGATCATTCACATTTTGATAAATAAATAACTCTTTCACCTATGGGGAGCATTTGTGAGTGAGAGCATTCACATTTGATAAATAAATAACTCTTTCACCTTATGGGGAGCATTTGTGAGCAAGATGATTCACATTGGATAAATAAATAACTCGTTCACATTACGGGGAGCATTTGTGAGAGAGATCATTCACATTTTGATAAATAAATAACTCCTTCACCTAATGCAGAGCATTTGTGAGCGAGCTCATTCACACTGGATAAATAAATAACTCTTTCACCTTACAGGGAGCATTTGTGAGCGAGATCATTACATTTTATATATAAATAACTCTTTCACCTCATGGGGAGCATTTGTGAGCGAGTTCATTACATTTGATAAATAAATAACCCTTTCACCTCATGGGGAGCAGTTGTGAGTGAGATCATTCATATTTGATAAATAAATACATCTTTCACCTCATAATGAGCAATTTGTGAGCGAGTTCATTACATTTGATAAATAAATAACCCTTTCACCTCATGGGGAGCAGTTGTGAGCGAGATCATTCACATTTGATAAATAAAGAACTCTTTCACCTTATAGAAAGCCTTTGTGAGCGAGATCATTCACATTTTGATAAATAAATAACTTGTTCACCTTATAGGGACCCTTTGTGAGCGAGATCATTCACATTTTGATAAATAAATAACTCTTTCACCTATGGGGAGCATTTGTGAGTGAGAGCATTCACATTTGATAAATAAATAACTCTTTCACCTTATGGGGAGCATTTGTGAGCAAGATGATTCACATTGGATAAATAAATAACTCGTTCACATTACGGGGAGCATTTGTGAGAGAGATCATTCACATTTTGATAAATAAATAACTCCTTCACCTAATGCAGAGCATTTGTGAGCGAGATCATTCACACTGGATAAATAAATAACTCTTTCACCTTACAGGGAGCATTTGTGAGCGAGATCATTACATTTTATATATAAATAACTCTTTCACCTCATGGGGAGCATTTGTGAGCGAGATCATTCACATTTGATAAATAAATAACTCTCTTATTGTGTTAGCACTGCATAGGCAGCTGCCGGCTACTCATTGTACCCCACATACTGTGCAGACACCAACACGTAGTACCCCTAGGTCTTGAGTGAAAACATCCCTAACGAGAGCCACTCGGTGGTCCGGGCAAGTATCGAATGTTACAGAAATCGCTGCTGCAGCACCCATGCAGAGCGTAACCCCTGGCTCATGAGTTCCGCAGCGGTTGCGCTAGCTAGCAAGGTCCAGCAGAGTGCCTTGACACTTGCTTTTTCCTGACAAGAACTGCTACAGTAATTTATTTCCCCACCAACAGTGGCACGTAGTAAGGCCTACTGAGGCGCCCCTTCCAGTGCACTGTGGCTCTTTGCAGATGGTCAGCCCGCAGTTGGTCACTTCAGTGTGTCCCCACAGAATCCCTTTTCTCTGACTATGCTTACTTGCACAAGTCGCTGGCTTTCATAGCAGCAACCAACCCTGCTAATACATATTCCACTACACTCTGCAGTGTTCTCTTCCTCAAGCAATGACTAGACGCTGACAGCGCCGCTACAGCTGAAAGCGGCCAGACAATATACTTTTCTACTTCAAACTGCCGCACTATGCGGCCCGCTCTTTAAACTTTCCCACTCCTATCTCCAGTTACGGAGAGGGGAAAGGCAGACTTGCATCCGCTACCATCTGTCCTTCACGAAGGGTACAAACACTCGGTTGCATCCCTCCCATCGGGCTTGCTTCCTCAACCCTGGAGAGGGGCGAGCGCAAGCCGGCCCGGTACGACCCACAGCGGAACTCTTCACACCGGAGGGACTGGCCGCCCTGCCATGTTCCTGAAGACGACTTCCCTTCAATGCTGCTTACTGCGGCTATATAAAATCCATGGTCCTGTCCACCTGTCACCCATATACAGGGAGATGGTGACAGGATTGTTTCTGCAATCACCTCATCCACACTCCCATTCCCCCAGGTGCCCTGGGATCTCATGAAGGCGAAATGCCAGCAGACATAAAAACAGGACTGATATCATGCACCATCAATACTTAACTGTGAAACACCCACGCTGAAATGTGGAGGTTTACACATAGTTTTCCCAATCCATAGGATCTAACGACAACCACGTAACACTAACAGGGCAATGAAAGCAAGCGTCCCCAAACAGCACGATCCTCCCCCCAATGAGAGACAATGAAGGACTCTCCCAAAATGGGAATAAGGCCAAGACAGAGTGCGGGTGAGCGTAAATGGGAGTTTATCAATCAGAATAGGGCATGCAAAGAACTCTGCAAACTCCGAGAGCGCTCTGTCTGACAATAGCAAAGACAGGCGTATATATTTACAGAAAACGTCATAAAAACCTACACACTATAGGGGGCACAAGTTCAATGGGATTGGGTGGCGACGACTAACTATAGGTGCTGCTGCGATGTGGTTGGCTTTGGCTGGAAGACGTCACTGGTCAGCCTCGTGGGTTGGGCTGGGCCTGGCAGGGTGGCGGAGTTCATCCAGGCGGTGTTGTGGGGCCATTGCGGCCAGTGGCAGAGACGAATGTCTTTTCCTGACTTATTAGCCCTAGGCCATGCACACCGCAGTCATTCAGGCATTTTGATATTATCTTCTTAAGTAAATCTTTCAATAGGTTATACAACAGGTTAATGCAACACAGGAGGAATGTACCTTGTGAGGGGTCTGGAGGTAATACGTCAGGACATGATTACCAGTGTCCTGTTGACCCGGGCCATAGGTCGAGGGGCTAAGCTTCAGGGTGTGGGACGGGTGGTACAGGTCTGTCTGCCTTGTAAGAAGTTGTTATGGATGTTCCGCTGTGTGTTGTCAAAGTGTTGGGTGTCCTGATTGTACAGGGCCATAAGTCTGAGATGGTCCGGTGGGTTGCAAGGTTTACGAGGGAGCGCGTGTGTTCATGCAGAGGTTTACTGCTGTGCTGTAAATAATGCAGGTGGCGGCCTTGGGTGCTACAGAGGGGGTTACAAGTCTTTGAAGCGGCTCCAGTCCGGTTGGGGGAGGTGAAGCAGCGCGGCGCGGTCTCTGCTCTCATGCCTTGGCAGCCTTCGCAGGGTGGGAGGGGGAATGACCTTGCACGTATTTCACAAAGGTATCTCCCTCGTGTGTTGCCGATTTAGGTAAAAACATCACGAACATTTGAACACTCTATAATACTTATTCTAAGCAATACAAAACATGCATTTAAGCTTTGCTGGATGTGTCTCGATTATACCCAGTCTGAGCACCTTATTCATACATTATGTTTTAGCAAGTAGAGTATTTTAGTTATATGCATATATATATATATTTGCAATAAGTGAGGTAGAATTAGGATTGGTGGAGAACATAGAAAGTAACCCGCCACTATTCGTGGCGGTGGTGGCACATATGGGGCCTAGACATGCACATATGACATGCGCCGTCTCGTGCATCCTTCACATGGGCCCTCTGTATGGTTACATTCGTCTTTCTTGTGTCCTCTAGCAGCATTAGTTCAGTTAAGGCGTGAGCCCATGGGGTGTAAGTTTCCCAGTGATACACGTAACAAATAGATTCCTGGTGCGTTCCTTTATTATTAGCACCCAACTGCAATGGTGTGGGCTTGCCATTGCTTATATCAAAGAAGCATGCTCTCTTGGATTTACACATTTTTACAAGCTTTTGCATTATAAGGGATTTGGTGGGGGAAAGCATACTTTGCGAATAATCTTGACATTAATATATAAAGATTGTCTGCCATCTGATGACCATTTTACTTGTTCTTTTCATTGCCCAGGCCTGCTGGCCGGGTCATGCTGGGAGCGATGATACACTGCGGGAGGTGAACTGTTACAATGTTGGTGTATTATGCTAGCTCATGTCCGTCTTGTTCGTGGGAACGTGCTCGCAGCGGATCTGCCATGGTGCTGCGGCAACAAGGATGACTGGAACCCTCCAAGGGTGGGGGCCGCGCTACAGTGCGCTGAGCTCACACCATCTTTACCAGACAAAATGGTTTCTGGGCCTAGCTAAATTTTACTACAGGTGGGCAATTAATACGTGTGGGCAATGTCTCCAGTGGGTGAACCCTCCACCACCTGGGCCCGGGTGGCATGAGGGGACGCCCAAAAGAGCCATAGTCCTCACCTGGGGAGAGAAGCGCAGGCGAGGGGGGTCTCCTGGACCAGTCCTCCCCTACATTTCCCCCCTTTCGTTACTAAAGTAACGAATTCTTTAAATCTTCTATCCTCCTACATTCTGCCTCGTCCATCACCGCCTCATCCCATGCGGGAGTTCCTTTAATGGGCATCCATGCTCTGCACACCCCCCTTAAGCTTTCACCTCTCCGGGCGTATTCATCTGGGGTACACATTAGATATATGCATCCCCCATCTCCTTCCAAATCTACCCAGACTTCCTCATACCATTCTAGTATACGGGGCTCTTTGATGGTGGTGTGCCACAACTTATCTACAATGTCCTTATCGTGGTACATAGGCACCAGTTGGTACCTGGGTGTGTTGTCTATCCCTGTTTGTACTTGTGCTTCTTGCATCATTTTTATTGTACCATGTGAGTTGCCCATTGTCACCATCACCATTGCACCATTTGGTACTGCGTTAGCACAAACTCGAAGACCCACCTGGCACAGGCAAAAAAGTAAAAGGAGGAACACGACAGCTGGTATCAAAAATTTCACAGTCATTCCAAGCCATGAGGGAACCCAGGAGAAGATGTTGTCGAACCATGTACTGTCTTCTGCTCCACCTTCCGTTTTCATTTTTTCTCCTAGGTTGTGGACTGCTTCGATCACATGGGACAGGGAGCCATTCTCTGCGTCTTCAGAAGGTACGAAAGTGCAGCAGGCACTTCCTATTTTTCGGCAAACACCGCCGTCCATCGCCGTCAACAGGTCCAGGACATACCTGTTTTGCATGGTCATTAGTCGTAAAGCTCTCAGTTCCACTTTTATTATATTGAATCCTTCTTCAGTGTCGTTTGCCAGCTGAATTAATTCCCAGCGGGTTATCTGGAGCCATTTTGCGTTTGCCCTTGCTTGGACACTTGAGACGAGCGAGGCAAAAAATGTTTCTGCTGAGCTGAATAATCGATATTTGTCTGGGATCTGAGCCAATAGTTCTGATGAGGCCTTTGATATGTAATTTGATGCTCGTCTGTTACGGGTCAGCACTTCTCCCTTGCTTCCGGAAGACAGGACATATATTTGTGACTCTGCAGTTGGTTGAGCCACACTCTGTTTCACGCGTTCCTGGGTCTTTTTGTTCCCATCGATGTGGCTTTCTGGTATCACCATCAGGGCTGAGTGCAGAGTGGCCATTGAGCAGCTGCCACTCCATGATTGGGGGAGGTGTAGGTATGCCTGGTTGCCGCATACCCAGTACGTGTCCATGAGGGCTGCAGTACCTTTTCTTAGATCTGGGATGGTGAGGGTCTTGTTACAGTTCTTGTTCGTTCCCATGGGGGTTTTCCTTTCTCCTTTAAAACACAGTTCATAGTCCATTTCACTCTGTAGTTTGAACGGCTTTTCAATGGCAGTTACCCAAGTCAGTTTTGAAATGTGTTCTCTCCATACTGGTGTACATGTTTCTTCTATCCACTGCAATTTCTCCAGTGCCACACCTCTTAGTGCCTCCGCTTTGCACAGTACTTCTTCATCCTTCCGCTTGTTGTCAGAAAAAAATGTCCCTTCTATTACAAAAAATGGTTCTTTCAAACATACCACCCCTGCCGGTTTTGGGTAACACGTTTTCTCGTTCTGCAGCATTTGAAAAGTCACTTCGTGTGCCTGGAAGGTGTTCTTAATCCTGCATAACGTGAGATGAAGGAGACACTGGGCATCTACAACTGGCAGTTCTTTGGGTAGTAATACTTTGGGTGTACCTGATGCGTGAGGGATGAGGGAACAGACATAGCAGCTCTCGTTGGTTGTTTGTTTAGCTGTGGCACTCATGTCTGCATACCATTTATTTGTTTGGTGGGGGTGTCGTGGGTCTTCCATCTTATCTAAACCTAGCCCATAGTACTCATCATACTTCCTCCTCCCTGCTTCCCTCTTCCGTCTGTTATTTTTGTTCCTCATGTACTTCCCACCTCCCTGGGCAATGGACAAGCTGGACCCCCCTTTCTCATTCCCGCCCCCCTTAGCCCATTCATCATATAATATTTCGTGCATTTCTAGTAGCTTTTTGTCATCCTTCCTGACGTTAGCTGGCAGGTTGTTTTTTAGGATGGGGGCAGGCTGGCTGGTGAGGGTGTTGTACAACCATGATATGGCAGACGGATTTCGGTCATTTAGACTGTGGGCATTGTAATTAGATACCTCTGGTGGGGACACTGTGTTGTTCTGAATTTCACCTTGTTGCTTTTTTCTTTGTATGGTGACAACACTGGAGGGTGTGGTATGATACCCCCATACAAGTTTATTTCCGTCCCATATCAAAAAATCACCTTCCCTGGTATCGACACCTGTAGTTGCATTGGGCCCGGTAGTACTGTTAGTAGTACTGTTAATCCCTCCCGCCTCGTTCATCTCGATAGAGATGAACGCTATAAACCAATATGTAACCAGGCCAAACATTAGCATAAAAAACAATGTGATGCATACAGATAATCCACACTCATACGAATATCTACATCTCTCATGTACTAAATTTCTCATTCTACTAATTCTATCCGTTGCAGGCTGCCCGTTAGATGCCATGGAAGCTCCTGTTTGAGATATAAAAGCACATTAAGTGCATGGATGTAAACATTTTGCTAGCACCATTGGTGCCAATATATATTTGACGGGGAATGGAAGCGGGTGGGGATGCGGGGAGGGGTATTCACAGACAAGGGTGTATACAGGCTATAATTTGGTTATTTCATTAATTACATACCACTCAACAAGATGAAAAGAAAACACATTTTTTTTTTTTGTGTGAAATATCCTTATCAGTCATTATTCCACTGTAGTCCAGTGCTGAGACACGCACACAAGTTCATATTTAGACATCCTACTCATTTGTATCGTTTGCTGTTGTCTGTGCCTCCTCATCTATTTCCTCTTGTACATTGCTGTATGCTTTCCGTACGTCGGTTAAGTGCACCCAGTACCTCAAGCCCTTCACCTTTACCGCCGTGGGCGTGCAAAATATTACCTCGTATGGGCTATGAAATCGTGGTGCATTCCACCGACGCACAAAGCTTCTGACATAAATTGAGTCGCCTGGCATCAGCTGTAGCTGTTGCTCTGGCTCCGTGACAGATGTTGTTACGTTTCCCTCTTCTCTAGTGAAGGGTGGGGAGAGTTGCTTTGAAATGGCGCGCGCTGCTCTTGTCAATTTTCGTAAATAGTCTGTGAACTCATCTCCCAATATTGCGGCGCTTCTGTGAGCATCTGAGTGTTCGTGCAGTGGAGAGTGTGCTGTATTCATTCGTCTCCCGGTCACGATCTCGTGCGGGGACAAATGATGGTCTTTGCTTGGCTGATTTCTCAATTCAAATAGCGCTAGGGGTAGACAGTAAATCCAATTTTTCTTTAATGAGAAGCATAGTTTTGACAACCTGCCCTTTAACAGTCCGTTCATCTTTTCCACTACGCCATTACTTTGGGGATGATAAATCGAACACAATTTATGTTTTATACCCAATAGTGTGGTAACTTCTTTAAAAAGTTCATTCACAAAGTGAGAGCCGTTGTCTGAGCGAATCACGTCACAAATTCCCCAGCGTGGGAACACTTCCCTTACTAGGAATTTGGCGGTGCTTTTGGCATCAGGTCGCGCACAGGGTCCTGCTTCCACCCACCTTGAAAATGGGCACACAACCACAATCATATACCGTGCGCCATTGCACCTTTCCCCCATGTCTGCATAATCTATATGCAGTTCTCTGAATGGGCCAATGGGTTTGGGAATTGTTCCCCGGAGTGTACGTAATGTCATTCCTGAGTTGTATATTTGGCATGTTGTACATTCCATTGCTAATCGAGACACATGCTCCTGGAGACAGGGCACAAACCATTCTTCCTGTATTTCTGCTGCAACGTGCTGTTTAGTATTATGTGCAGGGAAGTGTAGCTGTTGAAATGCAACTTCTAGTAACTGTAGTGGCATTACCACTTTCCCTGAGTTATTTTGCCGCCATAGTAGGTCTGTTCCCGATTGGCTGCATCCCCGTTTTGTCCATGTTAATTTTTCTTCTGCACTAGCTCCTTCCTGTAATTCTAGTATTTGTGATACGGACATCATGTTGTACCCTTCTGGGAGTTCTTCGGTTGGTTTGTTCTTAATCATGAACTCACCTGTGTCGTATTTCTGAAAATAGGAAGCCTCCTTGGCGGCAGCGTCCGCTGCCGCGTTCCCTAAAGACACAACGTCTGTGTTGGATGTATGGGCCTGGCACTTCACTATTGCTACTGCAGTAGGGTTTTGTAGGGCCTCAATTAATTCTTTTAACAATTCTGCATGCTGTACTGGTGTTCCATCTGCCCGTCTGAATCCCCTACGCCCCCATCTTGCTAGACCTCCATGTACTGTCGTCGTCATGTAAGCTGAGTCAGTGTAGATTGTCACTGCACAACCCTTTGCTGCATGTAGTGCTTCTATGAGCGCAATCAGTTCTGCTGCTTGTGCAGAGTAATGTGACGGGAGGCGGTATTGTACTAGTGTTTCATACTCACCGTCTTCTAGCCTCACTACTGCCATGCCAACGTGTTTTTCTCCTGTGTCTACATCAATTGATGCAGACCCATCCACAAAGTACACTTCCCCTTCGCTTAGAGCGTTCTCACACACCACTGTGTTGTCCCCTCCTTCTCCTGTGTAGGTTGCGCAATCGTGGTTCTGCATATCCTCTAATGTGCATGCTTCTGTGATGAATGTGGCGGGGTTCACTGTCTTACATCTCACTATATGGATGTTAGCGCTGGACAATATAATCTCGTAGGCTGTTGCCCGCTGTGTGGTCAGTGTGCTTTTTGATCTCTCAAGTATTGCAAATAATGAGTGTTCCACAAACAATGTCACAGGGCAACCCATTACTATTGTGGCACTTTTCTCAATCGCGAATGCGGCTGCGGCGAGTGATTGTTCGCACGCGAAATGACCCTGCATCACAGCATCCAAAGTACCACTATAGTAAGCCAATGGCTTGTGTCCTAAGGATGTTTTTTGTGTCAGTACCGCTGTCATAAGTGTTCCTTTGCAATGTGAAAATAGGTAAAATTTGCGTCCATAATCAGGGTTTGCTAGTACTGGAGCGCTTGAAATTAACTCTTTCAGTGATTGAAATGATATGCTCATTTCTTCTGACCATTTTATTTTTTCATTCTCCTGTTGTGCTTCTTTGAGTGCTTGTAGGAGGGGCCTAGTGTATGCTGCATAATCTAGTATCCATGCTCGGCAATAGTTGCACAACCCCAAAAATTTCTGCATATCTTTCACTGTCGTGGGTTCTCCTACTGATCTTATTGCCTCTACTCTGTCAGGGATTATTCTTTTTCCATCTTTGGATATGAGCTGTCCCAGGTACAGGACCTCAGTCAGGCAGTACTGTAACTGCTCCTTGTCTACCTTGTATCCCTTGTTTGCTAGTAAGGTCAGGAGCGTTGTTGAATCTTTTCTACATGTTTCCTCGTCTTGTGCACACACTAATAAATCGTCTACGTACTGAATAATCGTACTCCCAACTGATAGGTTTCCCAAGTCTTCATGCAATATGCGGTTGAATATGCTCGGACTCTCGCAGTATCCCTGAGGTAGTCTGCAGTGTTCATATCTCTTTCCCCCCAGTGTGAAAGCTGTAAGGTATCTACTCTCTTCAGCCAGGGGTATTGAGAAAAATGCATTTTTCAAGTCCACTACTGTGAAATGTGATGCCGCTTTTGGGATGCTGCATAGTATTGATGCAGGGTTCGGGACTAGAGGGAACTCTTTCTGAATTACGTCATTGAGGGGGCGTAAGTCCTGTATCATCCTCCAAGATACCCCTTTCGCTTTTTTGATTGGATAAATACATGTGTTACATGGGGAGTTTGAAGGCACTATTATCCCTTGTGCTAGTAGTGCATTTATTGTTTCTTTTATCCCTTCTTCAGCTTCACGGGACAATGGATACTGTTTTACTCGGGGTAAGATAGCTCCTTGTTTTAGTGTTATTATCACAGGTTGTACTCCGTGCAACAGCCCTACATCATGGGGGCCTGTTGTCCATAAGTTGTTTGGTACGAGCCTCATGTCGTCATCAAAAAATGACGGTGGTGTTCCTACCACTGCCATCAATTGGACGGGGATTTCCCTGGCTTGGATCAAAATGTCACAGGGCATCACTATTTCCATTACTATCTCACCATCTGCTTTTGTGTCTGAAAAGAGATCTTCATCTGTTACCTCGCGTAGGGCGAGGTTGGCGTTTGTACACAGCACTGTGCGCCACTCACATCCTTCCCTGTCCACTCCAATCACAGCGATCCTTTTTGTTGATACCTGCACAGCGTGCAAATCCAACGATACCACTGATCCTGGTGCTGTATTTGGACACACTATGGGGCGGAAGAGGAACTCTGCTGGAATCCTCCAATCCATGCTTCATTTATCGGGGATTGTTCGTAATACAATAAGGGAGCCTTTACAGTCTTGCCCCCCACTGTTACATCCAAAACCTCTGTGTAGGGAACTTCAATTACAGCCCCAGAGAACCCCTGCGTCTCTAACTTCCTGTTAGATAACGGGAACCGGCCCTCTCTGACACATGATTTCTCCGCTCCCGAATCAACCATGAATATAAACTGCTTGTCTCCTATCTGCGCCCCTACCAATGGTTCCTCTGCTGCACTGTAGGTGGTAGATAGAACTGGACACGCAAGTGTTCTCTGTGGGCTGTCCTATGCGGGGTGTCTCCTCGCCCCCCCCTCATTAAATACGTTTCCTGAGACCACTGACATGCCGTTGTAAGGGGCTGGTGCGGGAGCCCCGTTTGCGGTTGTCGCGAAAGGGTTTCCTGGCATGTATTGCATACTGTCGCTGTTTTGTGGGTGGTTCTGTGTTCTATACTGAGGTCCCTGTTGCTGGCTGACATTACCTTGGCCTTGGTTTCTTGGTTGTTGTTGTCCCATTGGGAGGCCATATGGGCTTCCCGGATGGGGATGGCCATATTGTTCTACCTCTTGGAACCCGCTATTGGGTCTGCTTCTGCACTCTCTAGAATAGTGCCCCCATCGCCCGCAGTTCCAGCAACTTCCTTGTGCTCCTCTAGGACCTTGCCATCCATTTCCTCCCGTTCCCCCGTATCCCGTTCCACCTCCTTTTCGGCCCCTGTACCCACCTCGTCCCCCTCGAGGGGTCCACTCTTGCCACTGCGGACCTCCACCTTGCTCCTGCTCATTCCACTGCCGCTGTCCTGTTCCCGCCCAATTAGTTGCCATCCTTCCTTGTATTGCTATCAGCCCCTCCTCCTCATCCTCTCCCTCCCTGCTGTGTGGGAGCGCGGCTACTGCTGCTGCGACCTTCACCAATTTTGTCTGTACTAACTTCGCTTCGTCTGCCAACCTTTTCTGCGCCACCTCCTTCTCCCTTTCCCTTATTCTTTTAAAATGGTGTACTATTATGCTCTGAATTTCTGGCCACCCCTTTGCTTCAATACCTGCTATTTTGTCAAGCGCTTTCTGCACTTCCTTGGGGAGCCCTCTTTTTATAATGAAGTAAAATAAAGATGTCGATTGATACCAGGGCGTGCCCGTCTCCGCTCTCCACATCTCTTGGACCCGAAAAATGTAATACATAGCCTCCTCCCCGTCATTCATTGTACATTGCATTACTGACTGTAAGTCCGGTGTATCTGGGAATGTTTCGCGTAAGGCGTCCCACACCCTAGCCCGCACCGTGTTAAAGGACGCCCCATCATGACGGTCACAATCTAACGTTACTCCCGGGAACCCTGCTTTGACCCATACTCTTTCAGCCTGATCACCCACCGCTGATACGAGCAGACTTTTCACATCTCCTATAGCTAGGGGTACCCCAGCAGTATGTTTTTCGAAGGCGTATATCCACTTACTTGCCCCTCCTGATAAAGGGGGCAATAGCTTTAATAAATTGGCTTTATCCATTTGTGCCCATGGGATATAGTTAGGCCTCCCTCCTCCTCTGTGTATTAGCGGGAGCTGTAGCTTTCCTTTCGTTAGGGCATCCGGACCAGATTTGGATGCTGATGTTTCTAGTGATGCCATTTTCCCCACTCTGTTCCTTAGTCGTCCCGTCCACTCATCGTCCAGTGTTCTCACTGAACATGTGCCATCCCCCCCTTTGCTTCCCCCTCCCATAGCCATGCTCAATCTGTCACTTTCTTCTAATTCGTCCCTTATGTCGCATAGTAATTCCTCTCGATCCCCCATAGGCCTTTCATCATTGTCAGTATCTCCCTCTCGTGTCTCTATTTCAATTATTCGTGTTGGTTCTTCTTCAATTCTAAACAGTATCTCACCTTTCTTCCACCCCTCTTCAGGTTTTCTATTCTCGCCTGGTGCTCTAGACGTGCGCCCTGATCTAGCCGCATTAAGTGCTGTTTGTCCGCACATATCTTTTATCCTTGAGAGCTCATCTTTGGCTATTGAGAGTCTTGACTGTAAATCCTCTGTGAGTTTTTCTATGTCCACCCTTTGTGTACTCACCTGGCCTCGCTCCCTTGTATTTTCATATGGTGGGGGTGCAGTGGGCTGGTGGGGTGCAGTGGTTGTCGGGGGAGGCACATACATCGGATCACTGTATCCTTCTGCGGGTACAGGTTTTCTTAATATTGGGTACAAGCTTATTACCTCTACTGGTGGCGCTACACTGGACGGTTCTTTGACATCTTTCTGTATCATTAGTGGATTGTCGGTGGTGGACGGGAGATCAGGATTTAATGCTGGAGCTTTAGGTGGTGGTATCTCTTCAAATAACCTCCAAAGGTCTAATATTTATCTCCTATTTTGCAACTGCTTCCCTTTGTACTTCAAGAAAATGCATGTGACCACCATATCCAGGACGCTTTTATCGAATGACCCTCCCTCTGGCCATATCTGGGGTAACCCCTCTCCCTTTAACTCAGTTACCCATTGATCGTGATATTTTTTAATTCGCTCCGCGTACCCTGGAAGACTTTTACAAATATGTGATAAGGGTGTTTCAGCCCCCATCTTTATACTCTCCTAGGGCTTGTGTGTCTCTGTGCGTCTGCCACCACAAGGTGAATTGATTATCAATATATATATATATATTTTATACTATTTCACATTCAATGTTGGGCTCGTTTGGGCTCTCCCCCCTTCCTCTGATTGCACGATGTAAGACTAGCTATACACAGCCTCTACTCTGTTCTGTTGGAGGGGCACATACAAGGGCAATCCATCATGTATTTTGACAGTATCAATCTGAAAATCAAAACATGTACGTCACGCTTACCAAAACCGTTTAGCTATTATACATTTATAATCGTTATGCCCATTCACACCCTCAAGTCGTCTCCTGACACGTACGAGGTGCACACACCTCTTGGAACACTCAATGCACCATTCAAGCTGTCCTCCCTTTCCTCCCTAGCCGGCTGTCCCTGTCCGTCTTACTTAGATAGATGGATGCGCATATGCATATATTTATATTTTTTAACCTTCTCTCCCCCCTTATAGTAGGACCCGTTTCTCTTTTACCTCCTTCCCAGGTTCGTGCTAACCTTGTTTTTATTCTCCCCCTACCCTTAAAGAAAAAGAAAAGAAAGAAATAATAGCGATCACTAATATATTCTCAGTGTCCCCTTTTGCTGAACACTTTTATCTTGTATTTCACTTTGTCATATATTCCCAGTACTAGTCAATATAGCACTATGCGGCGCCGCCTTCCACCCCCTTTCGGAGCTAGGTTCCCGTCACTTTTATCTCTTATTCACCTCTTATCCTAATGGCCATATGCAAAGAAAAAGAAAGGAAATTTTAGAATGATCTTTAGTATATCTTTGTACCCCCTTCTCGTTCCCTGTTCTACACTTCTTTCCCCGCTCCCTTTACAATCGCTCACACTCAGTACTCACATGCCCGTCTTGAACCGATAGTCTCCGAAACTGGGTCCGTCCAGGCAGTGTCGCCGTCAGCTCAACAGTCAGCCCCGGCTCCGGCGAGCGGTACTCAAAGGGGATTTTTCAACCGGGATCCCGTACCCTTTCTCTATTGAGTGCGCACTTCTTAGTGTACCGGTCGCCGTTGGCGGGCAGCCTCCCGGAGCCGGCTCACCGTGCGTATCCCTTTTCGACCGGAGATTCTCGTGCCAAAAAGGGGACGGTTATAATGAGTTAGGAAGAAGTAAAAATCACGCTATCGGGGTCACCACTGAAAGCAAGCGTCCCCAAACAGCACGATCCTCCCCGCAATGAGAGACAATGAAGGACTCTCCCAAAATGGGAATAAGGCCAAGACAGAGTGCGGGTGAGCGTAAATGGGAGTTTATCAATCAGAATAGGGCATGCAAAGAACTCTGCAAACTCCGAGAGCGCTCTGTCTGACAATAGCAAAGACAGGCGTATATATTTACAGAAAACGTCATAAAAACCTACACACTATAGGGGGCACAAGTTCAATGGGATTGGGTGGCGACGACTAACTATAGGTGCTGCTGCGATGTGGTTGGCTTTGGCTGGAAGACATCACTGGTCAGCCTCGTGGGTTGGGCTGGGACTGGCAGGGTGGCGGAGTTCATCCAGGCGGTGTTGTGGGGCCATTGCGGCCAGTGGCAGAGACGAATGTCTTTTCCTGACTTATTAGCCCTAGGCCATGCACACCGCAGTCATTCAGGCATTTTGATATTATCTTCTTTAGTAAATCTTTCAATAGGTTATACAACAGGTTAATGCAACACAGGAGGAATGTACCTTGTGAGGGGTCTGGAGGTAATACGTCAGGACATGATTACCAGTGTCCTGTTGACTGGGGCCATAGGTCGAGGGGCTAAGCTTCAGGGCCTGGGACGGGTGGTACAGGTCTGTCTGCCTTGTAAGAAGTTGTTATGGATGTTCCGCTGTGTGTTGTCAAAGTGTTGGGTGTCCTGATTGTACAGGGCCATAAGTCTGAGATGGTCCGGTGGGTTGCAAGGTTTACGAGGGGGCGCGTGTGTTCATGCAGAGGTTTACTGCTGTGCTGTAAATAATGCAGGTGGCGGGTGGCGGCCTTGGGTGCTACAGAGGGGGTTACAAGTCTTTGAAGCGGCTCCAGTCCGGTTGGGGGAGGTGAAGCAGCGCGGCGCGGTCTCTGCTCTCATGCCTTGGCAGCCTTCGCAGGGTGGGAGGGGGAATGACCTTGCACGTATTTCACAAAGGTATCTCCCTCGTGTGTTGCCGATTTAGGTAAAAACATCACGAACATTTGAACACTCTATAATACTTATTCTAAGCAATACAAAACATGCATTTAAGCTTTGCTGGATGTGTCTCGATTATACCCAGTCTGAGCACCTTATTCATACATTATGTTTTAGCAAGTACAGTATTTTAGTTATATGCATATATATATATATATTTGCAATAAGTGAGGTAGAATTAGGATTGGTGGAGAACATAGAAAGTAACCCGCCACTATTCGTGGCGGTGGTGGCACATATGGGGCCTAGACATGCACATATGACATGCGCCGTCTCGTGCATCCTTCACATGGGCCCTCTGTATGGTTACATTCGTCTTTCTTGTGTCCTCTAGCAGCATTAGTTCAGTTAAGGCGTGAGCCCATGGGGTGTAAGTTTCCCAGTGATACACGTAACAAATAGATTCCTGGTGCGTTCCTTTATTATTAGCACCCAACTGCAATGGTGTGGGCTTGCCATTGCTTATATCAAAGAAGCATGCTCTCTTGGATTTACACATTTTTACAGGCTTTTGCAATATAAGGGATTTGGTGGGGGAAAGCATACTTTGCGAATAATCTTGACATTAATATATAAAGATTGTCTGCCATCTGATGACCATTTTACTTGTTCTTTTCATTGCCCAGGCCTGCTGGCCTGGTCATGCTGGGAGCGATGATACACTGCGGGAGGTGAACTGTTACAATGTTGGTGTATTATGCTAGCTCATGTCCGTCTTGTTCGTGGGAACGTGCTCGCAGCGGATCTGCCATGGTGCTGCGGCAACAAGGATGACTGGAACCCTCCAAGGGTGGGGGCCGCGCTACAGTGCGCTGAGCTCACACCATCTTTACCAGACAAAATGGTTTCTGGGCCTAGCTAAATTTTACTACAGGTGGGCAATTAATATGTGTGGGCAATGTCTCCAGTGGGTGAACCCTCCACCACCTGGGCCCGGGTGGCATGAGGGGACGCCCAAAAGAGCCATAATCCTCACCTGGGGAGAGAAGCGCAGGCGAGGGGGGTCTCCTGGACCAGTCCTCCCCTACAGCAACAAAGTCTGATGTTACTGCATGATAGAGCTACCTTGAAGAAATTGCAGTGGAACCTGTTTTGGGTGGGGAGGTGCAGGAAATGGGTAAGAATGGACATAGAGACAAGCATGGCCAGGGGTGGTCAAGAGATGGGTAAATAGCCTAACAGTACCTGCAGGCTCTCTGTCTATTCAACTGTTGCATCTCTATCTGATCTTCACTTCCCATGACAATAGTTTTGGCTAACAGGAAGCGGAATCAGGGCCACCTACTAACCAAAGCTAAATAAAAGCAAAGTGTGGATTTACATTTAATCCCATATGGCTGCTAGTTAATGGATATCCTCAAATTCTTTGTATCTGCAAATGTGGATTGGAAAAACACACGAGTGGAATAATTGAGCCTTCTGATGACAGCCACATAGGATCCTAGTATGGATCCTAGGGCAGATGCTTGTATTCACCAGAACTTCAGCTTCAACAGCACACCCAATTTATAAATCATGTTGCTGAATGCACACTTGTTGGAGACGTTTGTATTACACAACTAGCCATTTTCAGCTGCAATTAAGCCATTAACTCTCGGGATGTGTATTGGGTGGGGAGAGGCAGGCGGCGGGTGGAAAAGGCCATAGGGATTAGCATGGCCATGGGCAGTCAATGGAGGGGTAAATAACCAAACAAGACATACAGTCTGTGGGTCCGTCCTACATGACAGCTCCCTCCTATCTGCACTTCTCATGACAGTAGTTTTGTCCTATAGGCAGCGCTTTCACCTAATAGCCAAAACTAATAATGTAGCTGCCAGTTCTCAGTGTGAGCATGCCCTATCGAAAGACACACATATTACAAATTGATGTATATGTGGTGTGTGTTCCCTTAATATTGTCTACGTGTTTTTCTCTAATTGTAGTCTTCGTGTTTTTCTCTACTGTACCGCCCTTACGAGAGAAATCGGGTCACTGTTCACCTCTGTATAAGTATTAATCTCCACAAGCGTGTATTATATTCATTTTGAAAAGTGAGCAGGGGAAACTGAACTGTGGTTTATGACATCCTGTGAGGCATGCCGCTGTTTTGCCCACAAGCACACCTAAACCGGCAGGCAATTTACAAACAATAATAAAGTTTAGGGACGGCAAAAGCTCTCCTTTATGCAATAAGAAATGAAAACTTAGAGCAGAGCATGTTGTGAGGAATCAAGTCATCTGTTAAAGTCGAATGGCTAATTTCTATAGAGGATTTGAAATCCAGAGCGGCGTGGGCGGACGTTAGAAGTCAGGCATTTGTCAAACTGACACCCATAGTCACAAACAGCGCGCGCATTGAGCCCATCTTCCATTCTTCTCCTCACAAAAGGATGCGGGATTCTCTATATTTTTCTCATTTTCAAAGAAAAGGCCCTGTGTGCATTATGCCTGAAGTGTGATTAAAGATGAGAGGGGTTTTATTGGGTTATTATCAGTGGCAGCTAAGGGAGTAATAGTGTGGAAACCATATGTTTTTTTCCGGTACTCGGTGTGATCCGACGGTTATTCTGCCCCTGAGACTCTTTAAAAATAGAGTGGAGACGTTATCTCTCCTGATTGAAATGGTGTATACGTTGATGCCCTCTGCAGATGTCCTTTTAATGCGTGAGATGTGAGGCGCGCCACGGAATCGGCCTGCAAAATGCCGACACCATCAAGGTCCTTGACAAAAGTGACAGCGAGAAGAGCGGATTCAGAAAACTCCACGCGCCTTTTCTCAAACCGTTGAAGTTACTGGAGTGATTTGTGACGCAGTATAGCGGTCACTGGATTCACGACAGCTGATGAAGAGCATTTGAATTGTTAAGACGTGATTGTTGCCATGACAGTTGATTAATTATATTAAAAAAGGCACAAATAGTACGTATATAACATAAACATGTATATCTTCAAATTTCCTCAGGATGTTCATTATTCTCTTTGTCATTATTAATGTACGACACAATGGTGGGAGAGAGAGTCTTGGGTGACTAGTGAGGGGAAAAGTGTCCTGAAAGTGTTTTGGGCAGTCGTCAGTCAGCACGCTGCGGGAGGCCGGGAGCCAATTACCCTGCTTAAGCTGGGAGCGAGGCTACATTGAGTGTGTGAGTACCTGGATCATTGATAGATTACCTGCGACTCGCAATTACCCGTTTTCATTGTTGTTGAATCGATGCAGTAATTGCCGCTTGTGTGTCTCGCTCTGCAAGGCCTACATCTTCTAAGCCTCCGCTCCCACGCCCATGTGCGTTAGGATAACGTGCTTCACAACTCATTAATTCAACACTTGTGATATAGAAAAAAAAGACTAGCTCTTGGGGGGCATACAGTTCTGAATTTGTAAAGCTTGTTTAGACATTCACATCAGTTCAGCTCTGGTCGACAAGAGTTTCACACAAAAAAGTGTTTTTTTCCTGGGTAATGGATGAATTGCTTGTATACAATGTTACACTAACTTGTCTATGCAACTTGTCTATGCAGTGAAACATGTTTCTTCCTATGTCTTATAAGCATTAAATCCCATTTATCACATTTAAAATGTTTTTGTTTCATGTTTTTGTTTTTGCCGCTCAACTATTCAGGGGTGAGCGAGTGACTCAGATAGTGACTTGGACCGTTAGCCATTAGTATTCAGTAGGCCAACAGTGTATATATGTTTACTCTTCGAATCGCTCCATCAGTATCTGTCACCATTTCTCCATCATGCAGTGTAAACTGGTGGAGATTTCTTTAAGTCAGATGTATTACAAGTAAAGGTTGATTAGCTATCTTAGAATCACGTTTCTGCTAAGGAATGTCCATCAGGGTATCTTCTTTTAGCAATTTCTCAGGGTTTATGCTGCCGGCTGCTTGATTTCATCCGTGCCTATGTTTGCGTGTACCTTCATCAAATTGTCTAAATGCATCAATGAGCTTTTCCATTGCACATCCTCTGAAAGACCGTAACGTTAGCTGGAAATGTCACACAATAAAGGCATCTGGAATACCATTTGAATACTTGGTTGCAAGAAACTTCCATTTGTAGACGGCATAGGACTTACATATATCAAACTTCTGCCAACGTCAATCATTGCTGCTGAAGTGGCATCATTGTTTTTGGTGACATGCTCAAGAAAAAGGCCTGTCCTACTATAAAGTAATGTTTTATACAGACAAACAGTGTTGATCATCAGCACTATGTTGCAGCCCTTTCAAGGACTCTTTCACAGGTAAACCTTCAGCTGGAAGAAAGTGTTCTGCATTATTAAAAAAAGTTGATTTTTAAGTTACTGAGTTTGCAGTGATTACTGGTTACCCCATTTGCAATGATTACTAGCTAAGCCATAGATGTGTCCCTCAAACCTCTAGCAGCACCACTTATGAGTCCCACTGCAATTAATAAGGCTGTGATCCCCAAACTCTGTTTAATTTGACATAAAACACCCGAAGGGCTTAGAACAGGTCCTTATTGCTATTAGCAACCCAGACTAACCCTCAGGGTTCCAACAGCATTAGGTTTTCATGAATCAGCCTGTCGCTGTGAGTGTGTGACCTCTTGATACATACAAAGGTATGTATTCCTCATCTAAGATAGCCACAATGGAACTAGAAGTCCGGGCCCGATGTGAAACCCCTCTTCCATTACCATTACAACCATTGGTGGAGTTGAGTGAGGTCTGTGGAGCTGAGGCCCTGCTAAGGCAAGTGGGGGAAGGCAGAGAACAGAGACGGGAAGAGTGGGGGGAGAGTGGGCAGAGGAAGGGAAGATGGACAGCCGGTGCCTCCAATGCTCCAGTTGCTCCGAACCCGGGATTGCAGCATTAGATTCAGCCTGGGGGTTTGAGCAACCTGATTGGTTGACACATCCACTGAGGGTGCCAATATAAGATATAATATTAAAGCTCATTTAGATATGACAATTAACTCATATGTAAAGGTAGCCAAGGAGTATGATTATGGTTAAAATAGTATCAGAATCATGGCTATCAAATTGCAAGACGAAAGGCCAAGACGATTATAAAAGAGATGGAAAACTTTGTAAGGATGGTGAGTCAGTGCGAGATTAATTTTTGGACTATGTGGCATTATATAATAAAAAAGGTTCTGAGGAACATCTGCAGATAGTACTTGGCTGCGAGGAAAT
The DNA here is from genome assembly GCF_040938575.1 of Ambystoma mexicanum. Classification (NCBI taxonomy): domain Eukaryota; kingdom Metazoa; phylum Chordata; class Amphibia; order Caudata; family Ambystomatidae; genus Ambystoma; species Ambystoma mexicanum. Next base: position 1,220,709,883 of record NC_090930.1, on the reverse strand, counting down.
TGGTAACATTGGGGAAAGCATCAGTCAATGCAATCAGCCTTGAACTAAGTAAACACAAACTGAAACAATACTTTAGATCAGTTAACATCAGCAAATGTGTTAAAAGAAGATGGGTAATGTATCTAATATTTTGGGGTACATTGCGATGACTATTCAATTGACTTTCGCATTAACAAGTAACCAGAAAATTGAAAGATCCTGAGTTGCATAGTCATACAGATGAATGAAGCTCCTAATATGGAAAGTGCAATTCTTGTAGGTTAACCATGTTTGTCCCTAATTAGGTCTCGGAACAACAAAATGGGTGTGTGACAGATTGAGCTGTGATAGGCGATGCTAACCTCCTAGTGACTTTACCTTATTTGGTCTCCTTTTGAAGCAAAGAGAATTACGTGGGAGGTCATGCTTTCACTAATGGACCACATGAACCCCATTCAGGCCCTCCAAATATCCATGGGTGTACACCATGATATACTATCGAACAAATAAATCATTGCTAGCAATACATGCATGAAGATGTCCAGTTTGCACAACAGGTTTAAATTGGTCTAAAACCACTGCACATCTTTCCATGAGATAGTATAGAAAGATAGTAAAGAAAGATTCCTTCATTTGTAAAAATCTAAATTGATTAAACACAAATAAAAAAAAAATAGTATTTATGAGTTAAAAATAAGCTTACGCTTTCCTAATACGGCTCAATACCTACAAGACCAACAGCTTCATTAAATCTACTTACTGCATATCATATACCCAGGAGGAATTGGAAGCCGTTAATGTTTTTTCCAGAAAAATTGAGACAATTGCTCATTTGTTGGCTTATGTATGCAGATTACATTATTGTGCCGGACGAAAGTCCAATTTAGTTCACGCATAGTTTGAAAACTATTGAATAGTATGTTTATTCCAATAAACTTCTAGTCAATCATTGAAGGCAAAGATTATACTTTTTAAGCAGAACAAAAAATATAAGAATTTTCATTGGTATTAAATGGCACACATATAGATGAAGTCACACAATTAATGCACGTCGGATTTTCTGCTCACAATTAAAACCAGGAACAGGTCATTACGTTAAGATTAAGATAAAATATATTTTCATTAATAGCCCAAACAAAAAAAGCGAAATCATAAATATGGTCCTTTTTCTCGTTTGCAAAAAAAATTGTATACAGCAAAGGCTGTCCTAAGAATTATTTTTGGATTGGAGATTTATGAGTTTAAGGAGTAAAAATGGTGCTCCGTTTTAGAGGTCATAGTTTGGTGAACACTGCTAAAGTTTCCAACTTCATTTCCTAACACTCCATCAAGGGCAGATCTTGGTGTAACTTCTTGGAAGGCACTGGTTAAATGTACAAACAAACATATATAGCTTTGTTTTATAAGATCATACAGTCCAAAATAAATCACCTTAATCAGATCTGCTGAGGATCGATAGAGATGGTAGGGTGCATCTGATAAATTATGTTATGCTACAATGTGAAGTAGTGATTTCAGAATAACATTTAATGAAACAGCGAGGAGCTCATGTTGCTCCTGTGCACAATTTGGTGGTGGGGAGTAGTCACGTTTAGACTGTAACGTAAATTGGTCCCTGCTGCAACATTTTTGTTATTTGTATTGCGGTGTGCAAATGTAAAGGGCAAACGTTGGCATAAAGGCATGTACGTCACATTTTGCCCTTCACTTTTGAACTCTGCAGTGCAAAGTGAGTAAATGCTGCCTGGCATCCTGGATTGCCAGGCAACATTAACTTTCCATAGTGAGCACTGCTTGCCATGCTTGCATGGCAGGCGGTGCTCACAATTCAAATTAAACCCTGCCAACATGGGAACATGTCAGCGAGGGTTTAATTTCAATTGTAAATGCTCCCTTCCATCAGGGAGCATATACAATGGATCCCTGTGGGGTTCTCCAGCTTTATGCTGTTACACAATGGAGGCGGGCCCCATAGGGATCTCCTGCATTTGAGCTGGCATGAAAATTCATGCCTGTGCAGAAGCTGGAGTATTCGTACTGTAGAGAGGAACGGAGCGGTAGAAAAGAAAGTTACATTCCGCCCCTCCTCTTCGCCGTACACATCCTGGAATATGAGCCCTGACGTGAATGCAAGGCGTTAAAGCCTTACTTAAGGTTGTTATGCCTTGCACTCACGTTGCGGCTCAATAGAACTTGAGTCCCCTAGCATTTGAATGTCGCACCTGACTGAAGAATACATTTCGGAAGCAGGAGTGTGTGAATAGTCAGTCTTTTATAGAGAAACATTCTTTGCTCACAGAATATGCTACATTTCTGCAATGCTGAGTTGTATTTCATTTTATTTATGAAATGTCCATGTCCTAAATACAAAAATGCATAACTTAGATAAATACCGCGGTTTTGATTAGTTGTATAAATCTATAGAGCAGTGGGAGAAATTAAAGCACCTAATGCTGTATTGTGAAGTGATAACTAATATTAGATTGGAATATTTTGCACATTTTGTTCATGATATTTATTTTGTATTACAACAGATGCTTTTTGGAGCCGACTAAAAACAGCAAGTCTCATTAGTTATAGCTCTGACTGAATATTCATTGAAATTAGATATTTTACAGGGGAAAAAATCTCTATTTGAGAACACGATTTTATTTGTAGAGTTTTTATAGTGCATTCATAAGATTTTAACATTGAAATGATCATATTAGATCTACATTTGGATTGATTTATTACATGAATTAAATAGTTTGCATGAACACATTTTCTGTGGTGTAGGTATGTATCGTTTTTGTTAGTATTTTATTTGTAACGCGCCATAGCCCGCAGGCATCAGGGCGTACATTTACACAGAGAACATTTCAGAGATAACGGGACAAGAACATAAATGATCAGGGTGAGACTTCATTTAAACATTAATGTTGTCAGGTGTTTCCTGGATACCAGGGTTTTTTCTTCCGTGTGCAGACTCATGGGCAGCTTGAAAGGGAAACGATCTGCCATTGCCTCTAGTTCTTTTAACATGAGGTAGCGAAAGCAGTTGTGCCGTGCCGGATCGCATGGATTTGCTTGGTTTGTGTCACGTTAGTGATTGCTTTAGATATTGAGGGGCGTTTCCATAAAGACATTTGTGAGTCAATGAAAGAGTTTTAAACTGTATCCTTTTTCCAACTGGAAGCCAATGGAGTTCCCTCCGGAACTTGGTAATATGTTCTTTCCTAGGAATATTGCATATTACCCTTACAGCCTCATTCTGGATAATAAAGAGTTGCTGTGTAGGTTCACAAACACCTCAGTTTGCAGGGCATTGTGGAGGGGCATCTGTTGTGCCTATTTAGCTGTAAAAACACCACACCCATCTGCAGCCACTTTTAGATGTCTGGGGTTAAAGTGACCTTTTGGTTTGGACATCAATAGTGTTTTCAACCACTCAATTGGGGATTGCAGGTTTATTAAAAAAATTGACAAAGGAGCATCTATCCATACTTTCCAAGTTTTCCAGCTCACAAGGCGTCAGAGAATTGTGATATGGTGGAGATGGCCCCAGTTATATGAGTGTCATTTGGCTTACACTAAATAACAGTTAGATAATTAACCAAACACTACTTCTATCTTTGAATGTAACCTTGCTTACAATGCACTGACGCTTGGCATGCATTGGTTGGCTTAAGGCTTTCTGGGTCCTGGGACCACGCTATCTCCAACATTCTCTCCCTAAATACTTCCCTGCTAGAGCCCTCTGCTCCTCTAATGCCAGCTCTCTGCTTATCAAACGCTTCTCCAAGCAGAGAGTGGGTGACAGGTCTTTCTCCTCGGCTGGTGCCTCTCTTTGGAACAGCCTCCCTTCCCCTCTCAGACTTGAGCCGGACCTCCTTAAGTTCTGGAAACGTCTCAAAACTCTGCTTTTCTCCACCTCTTTCCCTCTTTCCTTTCCCTGCTAATAACCCCAGTGCTGCTGAAACTGTTGTCCTGGACCTTCATGAATCACGCAGGTTACCAGGCCCCTGCCTAGTTGACACCAGCACCCTGCCCCCCCCAGCACTGCCCCTGTGGACCCCCTGCCTGGTGGCTGTGCATACCTACTCCTGGGTAATGGATGAATTGCTTATGAACAATTTTAGACTAACTTGTCTATGCAGTAAAACATATTTCTTCCTATGTCTTATAAGAATAACATCCCATTTATTAGCTGTCATGTTTAAATTGTTTTATTTTTTTTTAAAGTTAAAATGCGTATGGTTTATAACTTTAAACCTTACATCTATCAACAATGAAAAATTCTCATTAAATTAGTTCATACAAAAAAGTTTAAATTGTTTTAAATTCATGTTCTAGTTTCTGCCGCTTAACTATTCACGGAGGAGAGAGTGCTCAGATAGTGACTTGGACCTTTAGCCATTAGTATTCAGTGGGCCAACAGTATATATGTTTACTCTTGGAATCACTCCATCAGCATCTGTCTGTCACAATTTCTCCATCATGCAGGGTGAACTGGTGGAGATTTCTTCAAGTAGTATGTATCACAAGTAAAGGTTGATTAGATATCTTAGAATCACGTTTCTGCTAAGGAATGTCCATCAGGGTATCTTCTTTTAGCAATTTCTCAGGGTTTATGCTGCCTGTTGCTTGATTTCATCAGTGCCTATGTTTTTGTGTACCCTGATCAAATTGTCTAAATGCATCAATGAGCTTTTCCATTGCATATCCTCTGAAAGGCCATAACGTTAGCTGGAAATTTCACACAATAAATGTATCTGGAATACCATTTGAACACTTCCTGGTTGCAAGAAACTTCCATTTGTAGGCGGTTTAGGACTTACATATTCCAAACTTCTCAAAATGTCAATCATAGCTGCTTAAGTGGCCTCACTGTTCTTGGCGACATGCTCAGGAAAAAGGCCTGTCATACTATAAAATCATGTTTTATACAGACAAACAGGATTGATCATCAGCAGTATGTTTCAGCCCTTTGAAGGACGCTTCCACAAGTTGATTTTTAAGTAACTGAGTTTGCAGTGATTACTAGTTACCCAGTTTGCAGTGATTACTGGTTACCCAGTTTGCAATGAGTACTAGTTAAGTCATAGATGCCACCCTCAAAGTTCTAGCAGCATCAATTATGAGTCCCACTGCAATTAATAAGGCTATTATCCTCAAAATCTGTTTAATATGACAAAAAGCACACATTCTGGGCTCTCCCCGGTGGTAATGGCCCGGTGCAAAAGCTATATGCCCAAGTGAAGCAAGGGCCTTAACACAGGGCCCTGTGGCTGTTAGCGGGCCGGTGAAGGCCCCAGAACAGGTGCTTATTGCTATTAGCCCCCCAGACTAACCCTCAGACTAAACCATTGGGAGACACATTTTTGTTTGTGGTACAATTTTGGATGAAATGCAAAATGGATATTGGGTACATCTGCGTTTAGCATAGTTGAAATGCCACTGCAGATAAGCTGTTTCATGACGAAAATAACTAAGTAAAATGTTGTCTGGGTGATAAGGTAAATGGCTAACACTGAATGGTGAAACTCCAGTAGCATTGCCTCAAGCATGTAGGAACAGCTAGTGCTTGTGTTATATCAGAACTCTTACAGTGGATGAGAGAGTGCCTGCAAAACACATGAGATCTGAATAGCGGTTCAAGTTAATATGCTCTGTTTATGTTCAATCTGTATTGAGGGCACAAGATGATCAACACTGCTGACCCACAACAGGATGTGAATGAGACTATATTGGTCCCAATGTCCCATGGTTTCTGTTCAGTGGTGGATCTGGTCTTCAGTCGAGGTCTGAAAGAGCAGGTAGGGATCTATACAGCTGAACTGCACATGCTAGATTGCCTATTTCCCAGTTAGGGAGAATAGGCAATCTACCATGGTTTGGTGGCCCTGACCAGAAAGTGCTAACGAGTGGGTCGATTTAGGGAAGAAACAAACCCCTGCCTGCAGGTTGCATTTGAGTTATGATGGGATATATTAGAGAGGGGATTCTAGCATGGGGATCTTTAGTGTTGATTGAAATTGGATAGAGAATGCAGTTTTCCCACAAAAACAATTCATGTCCTCCAACAGTTGAGGCAGTAAGGTTTAGTATGGGCCTTAATGATGGTGTCACCGGGGTCGGTGATATCTTCGTCCGAAAGTGTAGCTTCTGAAATCTCCCCCTCCCCCGACTCCTCACCTTCTTCTTCCTTCCAAGAACCCTTCTTTTCTTTTCTTCGAGTAGACACCTTTTTTTTATGAAGATAGGGACGACCCCGGAAGGAAGCCACCGTGCTCCCCAAGAAGGGAGACCAGGGGGCCCACCCCCGGGATCGACCAAGAGGGGAAAAAGCCTTAGGCACAAAAAACCCCTGTAGTATCGTTGGGTGTCTTGTAGACGTGGAACCAGGAGTACTTATAAGGTAAAATCTGGTAGAAGTGGCTGGAGACAACACGTGGAGTGAAGACTCAGAAACACAGGCAGTCCTTTAAGAGGTCCGAGGAACTGGTACACAGGCTAAGTGAGGAAGTACTAATGCAGCAAGCAAAGGCAGTCCAGGGGAACAGGCCGGAGTCTGGTACACGGGAGATCACAGAAGCAATACTGAAGGTAGGCGAAGGAAGAGCGGAGAGAGTAACAGACAGGAAAAGGAAAAAAGCGGTAAGTGAAGATGGGAAGGTGGGAGGGGAAGCAAGATGGAAGGAGGGCAAGGGAGAATTACTGCGAACCAAAAGAGAAAGGGAAAGGCAGACAGGTCCAGCGGAAAGAATCACAGAAAGGTTCAGACAGGGTACGAGGACCCGACCAGCAGCAAGCGAGAAAGCAGCACGAAAGCCACAGGTAGCAAGCAACTCAGCCTACGGACGAAACCGGAAGCGTTGCAACGCGTCCGTGACCCGGAAGTGGCTGGTTAAAAAACCGGGCCGCGGAGCGTCTAGCCAATCAGAATCAGAAAGAAGGGAACCAGGAAACAGGGGGCGCGGCCGAAGCGAACAAAGCTAGGTTCCGCGTCGCCAGCGGCTCCATAGACGCCAGGAACTCGGCGGTATGACAGTATGCCCCCTCCTATACGCTCCTCCTCTGGGTTTCCCTGGATGGAAAAAGTGGTATTTGCGAAGTAGGACAGGAGCATTAATGTGTGTGATGGGTTCCCAAGAGTTTTCCGGAGAAGGGTAGCCCTTCCACTTAACCAAATATTCCAGCCTGCCCTTATGATACCTGGAGTCACAGAGTTGGGCGACCTCATATTCAGCTCGAGTGGAACCCTGGGGAATAGGAGTCTGTCTAACCTGTCGTGCCCATGTATCAGCATGAAATGACTTAAGTTGGGAAGCATGGAAAACAGGGTGTACCCTCTTTAGGTTATTGGGTAGTCTTAGGCGAAAAGCCACAGGATTGATTTTCTGTATGATCTCATATGGCCCTAGATATTTTGGAGATAACTTGGAGGGATGTACCCAACGAGGTAAATATCTAGTGGAGAGCATAACTTGGGTACCCACATCCCATCCTGGTACAGGTCTACGATGTTTATTGGCTTGAATGCAATATCGGGCTTGGGCTGACTTAAGGCCTTCTTCTACCTTCTTGTGTGTCTCTCTAAGGAGGGAGAGTGAAGAATCTACTGAAGGTACGTTAGTAGAAAGGCCCGAGACAGGAAGAATGGAGCGAGGGTGAAAACCATAAGTACCAAAAAAAGGGCTGAACCCCAGAGCTGCATGTGTGGAGTTATTATAAGAGAATTCAGCTAGAGGGAGTAGTGTGCACCAGTTGTCTTGTTGGTTGTTGATAAAGCATCTTAAGTACTGCTCCAGGGTTCCGTTCAAGCGTTCAGTTTGCCCATTGGATTGTGGATGGAATCCAGAGGTGAGAGCTCTTTCAATACCTAGTCTGCTACACAGGGCCTTCCAGAACTGGGAGGTGTACTGACTACCCCGGTCTGAAATAATCTTGTTAGGTAGACCGTGTAACCGGAATATGTCTTGGAGAAACACTTCCGCCATCTTGGCTGCCGTAGGGACGCCAGGTAATGGGGAGAAGTGAGCCAATTTGGTAAATGAATCCACTACTACCATGACACAGGTGCATCGTTCAGACGGAGGTAAATCCACTATGAAATCAGTTGAAATTGTGCTCCAGGGACCCTTGGGTACAGCATTAGGTTCCAGTAGACCAATTGGTCTTTTTCGGGATGATTTACTCCTCAGACAGATGATGCATGACTGAACGTACTGCTCTACATCCTTTCTCATTGTAGGCCAATAGAAATGTCTTTGAAGATAGTCATGAGTTCCAGCCACACCCCTGTGTCCTCCTAGTTTAGAGTCATGACACCAGACAAGTGCGGTTTTACGAAAAGCCGGAGTGGGTAGATAAAGTTTTCCTCCTACTAGGTAAAGACCGTTCCTGATTTCATAGGCCAGATCTTTAGAGTGTTTTTCAATTTCAAAACGACCTCCAGAATCCTCCTGTACCTGTTGAAGGAATTTAGAAATTATTCCGATAGTCCTGGACTGGGGAAACATCCGTTCAAGATTCGTCTCTGACTCTGACAGGTAATCACACCGGCGGGAAAGAGAGTCGGCTACAACATTATTTTTTCCCGGGATGTAAGTTATGCTGAATTCGAATTGGGCGAAGAAGTGAGCCCATCGGGCCTGTCGAGTATTGTAACACTCGAACTGTTTGAGAACCTGTAAGTTCTTATGATCAGTCCTTATGGTGAACGGGAACCTTCCTCCTTGAAGTAGATGACGCCATTCTACACAGGCCGCTTTCATGGCTAGAAGTTCTCGCTCAATAACCGAGTAGTTCCTTTGGCTGGAGTTTAGGGTCTTCGAGAAATAAGCCACCGGATGTTCTGTATCCTGGATTTCTTGAAGAAGCACAGCCCCTATTGCGGCTGAAGAAGCGTCCGTCTCTAGAATGAAGGGTAGATGCTGGTTTGGTTGTTGTAAAATGGGTGCTGAACAGAAGGCTTCTTTAAGAGTACCAAAGCTGTCTTCTGCCTCCGTTGTCCATTTAAATGGAGTTGCAGATTTCTTTAAGAGCGAGGTGATGGGTAATATCTTTTGAGAGAAATTTGGGATGAATCTCCGGTAGAAGTTTGCTAACCCCAGGAATTTTTGTATCTCTTTGACTGAGGTGGGTGAGGGCCATTCAAGGATGGAAGACACCTTATTTGGATCCATGGAGAATCCGTGGTCTGACAGAATGTATCCTAAATAAGGAATGGAGGAGGCTGAAAACACACATTTGGTGAGTTTAACCGACAACTGGTTTCTCTGTAGTCTTCTGAATACTTCCCTAACATGTTCCACATGGTCTTCAGGTGTACGAGAGTATATCAGTATGTCATCTAAATAAACCAATGTGGTTTGGCACAGGAGATCTGAGAATAGTCTGTCCATAAATCGTTGGAATACCGACGGGGCATTTACCAATCCGAACGGCATTACCTGGTATTCAAAAAGTCCAAAAGGAGTCCGGAATGCTGTCTTCCATTCATCTCCTTTCTGCACCCGGAGTAAGTGATACGCATTCCTCAGGTCGAGTTTGGTAAAGATGGTAGCACCCTGTACAGCTTGTAGGATATCGGTTATCAATGGCATAGGATACCGGTCCTTTATGGTAACCTTGTTTAGGCCGCGATAGTCTATACACGGTCTCAACTCCTTAGAATCCTTTTTTGAGATGAAGAACAGTGATGCCCCTGCAGGGGACTTGGAAGGCCTAATTAGCCCGTTCTCCATGTTGCTGTCCAGGTACTTTCGGAGGTATTGTTTTTCTTCTAATGATAGTGGAAACATCCTACCGAAGGGTACCAATGCACCTGGGGTGAGATCGATGCAACAGTCTTCAGGCCGGTGAGGAGGGAGCTCTACGGGTATCTTTTCAGTTGCCACTTCATTGAACTCCTTCAGGTAGTGGGGAAGACAGTGCACCGTTTTGACTTCGCAGCTATTAGTGGTCTTGACGGTCTCGAATCTTGGTTCTGGCAAACATTCCGATTTGCATAATGAGGACTGAAAGCTAAGTAGGTTTCTAGACCAGTCAATACAGGGGTTGTGTCTGCGTAACCAACAGATACCCAGGATAAGAGGGAAGTGAGCAGCTCTGATGATATCAAATGTGATACTTTCGGTGTGTTGTTGGATGGATAAAGTAAGTGCTTTAGTGGTATGAGTGATCAAACCCGAGCTCAAAGGTTCGCCATCAACTCCTTCCACCTTTTGATCTTCGTTTTTTGCTATCCTCTTGACTCCCTGTCGTTCTGCCCAATGGGTATCCATGAAGTTTCCTGCTGCTCCACAGTCGAGTAGTGCTAAAGCGGTTACTTCTTTGGGGCCTACTCTGAGAGAAACTGTGAGCACCATCAACCGGGAGTCCTCAGATGTTTCTGTAGAGGATACAGAAAGTGGTGCGTAGGGACTAAAAGCAGCCCCTCGGTAATGCGTCCCAATGTTTACCGAGGGCGAGCGTTTCCCGATCTTCTGGGTGGTACTTCCGGACAATCTCTTAATAAATGTAATGAAGATCCACAGTACATGCACAAGGAACCCTCCCTGCGCCGTTTCCTTTCTTCCGGTGTCAGTGGGGCTCTGGTGGTTCCAATCTGCATGGGTTCTTCTTTAGTTGTCCGTTGGAAGGGTATAGATGCTGGTGAAGGAGTCTCCACGGGAGGGGGTACGCTTAGCCTGATCTTCCTCTTTTCTTGACGTCTTTCCGTCATCCTGAAGTCAATTCGGAGGGTAGCTGTCAGAAGTTCTTTCTATTCGGGCAAGTTCGTCCTTCAATTCCTCCCTTAAACCTCGCCGAAATATGGCATACTGAGTCTGTTCCTGCCAACCTGCCTCTGCAGCCACCTGTTTGAAAGTGGTGATGTATGTCAGTAAATCAGAATTCCCTTGACGGATGTCAAGGAGGTCCTCCGAGGCCAAGTATGTACTCTCTGTTCGCAAAAAGGTTTGTTGAATCAGGGCCTTAAAGGCATCGTAGTCCTGTAAAACCGGGTCTGACTGGTTTACTAGAGGGGTAGCCCAAGCCAGGGCATTTCCGATCATGTGGGTGATCATAAACCCCACCTTGGCGTGATCTGAGGCGAAGGTCTGAGGGCGAAAGGTAAAATGAAGATTGCATGCGTCCAGAAATTCTTTAACCTTCTTTGGGGATCCATCGAACTTCCCTGATACTAGGGGAAGTGGAGGTAAATCGGCTAAAGGTCTTTCTCTGTCCGTCATACGCTGTTGAAGGGTGGCGTTAGCAGTCTTAAGGTTCTGCATCTCTAGACTTAGACTTTGTACAGCGGCTACGAGTTCTTGTACCTGCTGTGGGGTGGCCATCTCTTTTAGGCGTTGCAAACTGTCACCGGGGTCGGTGATATCTTCGTCCGAAAGTGTAGCTTCTGAAATCTCCCCCTCCCCCGACTCCTCACCTTCTTCATCCTTCCAAGAACCCTTCTTTTCTTTTCTTCGAGTAGACACCTTTTTTTATGAAGATAGGGACGACCCCGGAAGGAAGCCACCGTGCTCCCCAAGAAGGGAGACCAGGGGGCCCACCCCCGGGATCGACCAAGAGGGGAAAAAGCCTTAGGCACAAAAAACCCCTGTAGTATCGTTGGGTGTCTTGTAGACGTGGAACCAGGAGTACTTATAAGGTAAGATCTGGTAGAAGTGGCTGGAGACAACACGTGGAGTGAAGACTCAGAAACACAGGCAGTCCATTAAGAGGTCCGAGGAACTGGTACACAGGCTAAGTGAGGAAGTACTAATGCAGCAAGCAAAGGCAGTCCAGGGGAACAGGCCGGAGTCTGGTACACGGGAGATCACAGAAGCAATACTGAAGGTAGGCGAAGGAAGAGCGGAGAGAGTAACAGACAGGAAAAGGAAAAAAGCGGTAAGTGAAGATGGGAAGGTGGGAGGGGAAGCAAGATGGAAGGAGGGCAAGGGAGAATTACTGCGAACCAAAAGAGAAAGGGAAAGGCAGACAGGTCCAGCGGAAAGAATCACAGAAAGGTTCAGACAGGGTACGAGGACCCGACCAGCAGCAAGCGAGAAAGCAGCACGAAAGCCACAGGTAGCAAGCAACTCAGCCTACGGACGAAACCGGAAGCGTTGCAACGCGTCCGTGACCCGGAAGTGGCTGGTTAAAACACCGGGCCGCGGAGCGTCTAGCCAATCAGAATCAGAAAGAAGGGAACCAGGAAACAGGGGGCGCGGCCGAAGCGAACGAAGCTAGGTTCCGCGTCGCCAGCGGCTCCATAGACGCCAGGAACTCGGCGGTATGACAGATGGGCACACCAATTCATGTCCAGTGAGAATCCTCTATTATGGGAAGTGGGGATAAAAAGTGATATCAATGTTGGTCTGCAGGGCTCCCTGAATTACTAGGAGGGCGAAACAAAGTTCTACAAACTTGGGAGTTGGACAAACATGTTCTGAAATATGCAATCTACCTATGTAATTTGCAAAAGTGCCACACTGTAAAAAGGAGCAATTTATGTCTAAATTGATTTTTGCCAAAAATGACAGTGGGATGGCTTTGTACCTCATAAAAACACAACCCCATAAACTGAGTCCACTCCTTGAGGAGGCAACCAACATGGGCTGACCTATCTGGTTCTGATGGGTAGGTCTAGCTTAGTTCTGCCCATCAATAAACCCTGTGATGTCACCCATCTTATAAATAAGGGGGAAGATAACAGGAGGGGACACACTCTCTTCTGAATTGTCCAGTGCCTGCGTATCCAGACATTCCTCCTTCACTCTGCAAGATTCCAGACCCCACTGCCAGAAAACGGATAGTTGATCCAAGCCTTCCTATCCAGGCAGAACCACCCTTCAGCACTAAACCCCATAACAAAATCCCACTAAATTCACGGAGAAAGGGGAAAGGTGGTTGAGCCCGCTTTGGGATAATCCAGTGCCCGGCTTACCCACTCCATCCAGCTGATGCATCGTTGTGCCATGACCAGACCTTTGTCCAGCTGTCTTTTGTCAGGAGAGTCTGCTGTGCGGTGACCATAGCTTTTGAGTCCAAAACTTGGTTGGCTGTTCAAAATCCCCAATTTAAGCACTGATTGTGAGTATTTCCCCATCCCATAATAACACATAGCCTGCCCTATCTTGATACCTTGTCTTTGTCCTACTCTCTAAGTAATCCCATCCATACCCTGATAACTTGGTTAAGATAAGTCTGAATTCTCTGTGCATCCTGTCCTTGGTTTTCTAGAGTTAGCGCAATTCTTGCATTCATTTTTGTCTTGCATAGATCCTTAATCATATTTTGAATAATTTAAGTAATTCCCACATAGAGCTGAACGCGGGGTGAAAAGTTTAAGTTGCAAATTAACCTTGGAGCGTACCGTGTGTTTCTTTAACAATCTAGTCTTGATAATCGAGTATAAGTAAAACTTGTCCTTTCCTAACCGATTTTCTCTTTTAACTGCTTTATTTTCCCGAAACCGAATCTCCTTCCATTTTGAAAATCTCTTCCAATTCTTCAGCTAGAGTCACTTTTTCACTTCTGTATTGTCCCTGTGATATGCATCTACTCCCCAGCCTAAAAACCGCATTCTGATTCTGACTATTTCACCTGTTTAAAAAAAGGTTTTGACATTTAAAACTACAAAAGAGAATGTTAAGCGGAAACCTGTGCAGTTCCCTCTGGGACCATTGCAAAAGATTTAGGCCTACAGGTGTTTGGCAGTAAACCCACTTGGTAGCAGTCTGTACCACACAGATTCACTTGGTGGCTGTGGCTGAGCAGTCAGACTTCCCTCAAGAAGAGTTAGGCAGTATGTGGAGTATACAAAATAGGGCAATTTACACAGTAGAACAAGCAGACACGGAACAGATCTTGGGTGTAAAGATAAATAGGTATTTATTTATAACAACACATCTATGAAAAACACACTGGCACTAATACGGCAAACAACTTCAATTACAATTACTATAAGTATCTCACTCCTCTAACAATAGTTCGACAAGTCTAGGTTCAATGGCACCACTTATTTGCAGACAGAGGTGAATGCTTTAACCTAGATGGCACTCTAGTATTCGTTAGGAGGGGAGAGAAAAGGCAGGGTATGAAACCAACTCGGTACCAACTCTTATACGAAGCAAATGCAAGGCAAGTAAGGCAGGGTCTACTGTGGATCACAAAGTTCAGAGGCCAGGCCCACTCGGAGAGAGGCAAGGCGATATGTCCCAACAAGTATCACAGTGGAAATGCACTTCGAGTCTTTGTAGCAAATTGTCACAGAAAGGTTGGACCAGTTTAGAACAAAAAGTTAAGAAGGTCTGGAGGCGACCCGATGGAGAGGCAAGGATTAAGACACCTCACGCTAACCGTCACACGGGAAGCCAGGCGGACACGGTACCTTGTATGTAGAGAGACAGCTCCTGCGGGGGCAGTTGTTCCTGGTGGTGGATGCAAGTCGGGGCTTTGCCAAGAGATGAGATGATCTCATCGTCGAAGGAAAGTTGAAGATCGTTGCACCACCTGGGAAGAGACCAGGCGCGGAGTGCTCCGTCACAAGGCAGCGCCTTTTGGTCGCGGTACGGGCTAGTGGCTATCTGGTTGCCGGGGTGCTCAGCGCGGTCAATTCGACCACTATGCCCTGGAAGCGAAGAAAAAGCAAAGGGACTGGTTGTTCCCACCAGTCAGGGGAAGAAGACTCTCCAGCCGGGAGATCTCCTCTGTCGTTGGGAAGTGATGAGACGGTTCAGCAGGGTTCCAACGGAGGTGTCGTCGTTGCAGGTCGGCTCAGCTTTACCCTCCTCGGATTCTTAGGTCCTGTGGCGACTTCTGAAGATCCAGTCCCAAAAGCCCTGCTTTTATGCAGGAAACCCCCATTCATTCAGCCAGCTGTCAATCAAAACACGCTAAGTGGTGAGAGGGGTGGCTCACCACTTGGGCCAATAACACCAGAGTGCGACTTGAGTTGGCAAGGCAACTCAGTCCAGTGTGTTTAAACCCCCTCCCACACCCCACGTGGTACCCAGACAGAATGGCACCACTTTGGAGGGCTTCTGTGTAGAAGCCCGCCAAAAGTGGAACAAAGGGCTCAACCTTTGGTTCGGAGTTACAGAGAAGAACACAGACGCCATTTTAAAAACCGAGTTCTGGCAGAAAATACCAACCGATAGATTTATTTAAGACAAATGAACCGGCGGTATGTTAGAGACTAACAGGAAAAAGTATTAGCCTCCAACAATGGGAAGAATCCTATAGAATTATATTCGGGGTCGAATATAACAAGTAGTTTCCACAGCCACCAGCCAAAACTCGACGAGGGGGGATGGGACAGTGCCCCCTCTTATAACAGACCCAGGGGTAATCGAATTACCCCTACTAGTACGTCCACAATAGGATGGTTTGTACTAGTTCTGTTAGTAAATTTAGGTAAGCCAATGGTGACTTTACATGCCCTGGGAGACAGTAGTCAGTCCCAGGGTATGGAGACTATGGTGGGGATCCTCTAGGACGCACCGATGTTACGGCACGGAGGGTGCGGTGTAACACACATAGTAAAACATATGAGACCCTATGGAGTAAAAGACCCCATGGCCCATAGAACACATTGACATTCAACGGGATTAACAACATTCATGTCCAAGAGTGGGAGAAAAAGAGTCTCACTTTTGGCAGGAAGGAAAAAACAAACTCCAGAAATCCAGCAAAGCTGCTGGTGGACTCACTAGGTTAGGAAATTCACCCTAAACAGAGAATTCTCCCTAACAGAGAAAAATGCAATTTTTCAACGTGTGATTTTGGCTGCACTGTGTTTTTACTCTCAAGTTGCTTTTTGAACTGTATGCCCTTTGTTGATACCCTTCCTTGTAGTTGCTAATGATATTACACCCCTGATACTGTGGTAAGTCATATTTATCTCATTTATTCAACCGCACGCAAATTAATTATTTACCTATTCCGAGTGTCATATTCTGCAATTGCAAAGGGTTTTAAAATCTGTCTTATTTTGTGAGGGAAGGTCGGATTTTGATTCTGTTTGCTGCCTAATATCCCCGACTCCTTGCTGTTCCATTCTATCAACTCAAAATTTGATTAATTGGGTTTGAGGGAGTTCTATCTACCTGAATAGAAAAAGGGCTCCTATTCATTTGTGCTTTGGATATGTTCTTGTAGAAGGTCAACCAAGTGTCTTCATTAGTTTACATTGTAAATATCACTCCATTGGGGATTGCTGCCCAATATTAAAATTGTGTGCTTTTCTTTGATTTTAAAATAATAAATATTGTATTCCCACCAACCAGCCTGGTTCATGGTCCATTGTGACACGGGTATTTGTATAAGGGGGTGTGAGATGGGTTGGGTGCCAGCTTAATTCGGATCCATAGAAAATAAAGAAAAAGTATTCTAATTGAGCGCTACATCATTGGCTAAGGGCAAGAGTCCTGGTCTGGTATGTGACGCCTGATTGGGACCCTTTACACAACAAGATGTCAAGGGGTTCTTGTGTCCATTGCACAGCCACACTCTAACACTATGTATATTTGTTTATCCTTCTTAAAACTGACTTCAAGTAAATACTCTCTACTCCTGCAGACACCTTTAAATATACCTCCAAAAATTGCTCTGCACTCTGGAGTCATGATTCATTGTGGCTGGATGATCGAAATGTGCCTTATCTATCACAAACGTCATCCCTCTCCCTTGACCTGTCTTGCCTCTCCTTCACATCCTGTTTTTTTTTCATTATGCTCTTTCCCCTAATCTCCTCTTTACATTACTGTCCTCCTCCTCTACAAATGACTGTCTAGAAACAGCTAGTAGGGACATTCACGACCTTCCAGACAAGTTTTTATAACATAATATAATATATAACAAATGTAAGTACTAACAATAAAACCTGTAATATTAATTCTGATAGTACTGCTACCAATAGTGCAGATATAATTGTTAGTACATATGGTTCTTGGTTGACTACTGCAATCCGTTAGAGCACAACCAGCATTCTATTGCTATTAGGACAAACCCAAGTACAACTGCTGGGGCAGGTAGTACTTCTACCATTCAATGTATTACACAGCTACAGGCACTAATCCCATTGCCCCTCATGTTATTGATATTAATAATATTGAGGCACTTTCAAACAAGGTAGACTCTGTGTTCTAGTAGCTACTTTTTGAAGGAACGAGCAATGTTTTGAGACATCTTCTGTTGCAGCGTTTTCACAACGGTCATGATAGGAAAATAGGCGGCCTTGATGATGTCGAAAGTAGGGACCTCCGTGTGTTGATTTATATTCAAAGAGAGTTCCTCTGTGGTATGGGTAATTGGACCAGAAGACAATGGCGACCCATCCACTCATTCAATCTTCTGGCCCTCTTTCCGGGGAATCCAGCAGAGACCCACCTTTTCTGCCCACAGGGTATCAACAAAGTTACCCGCCGCTCCGCAATCTAGTAGAGCTAGGGTCTCCAACTGTCTGCCCTCAAGGTCAAGATGTACTGGAATCACCATGAGCCTGGAATCATCTTTGGACTGGGGAGCGGAAACAGAAAGGGAAACATAGGGACGATGAGAAAGGCTTGGAGACCCCCGGTCGCTTGTCCCTACTGGCACCGAGGGTGTCCGTTAGTATGCACATAATCCCTTTTCTCGTCTTCAACGTCTTTCAGCAGCGGATAGAGGTGCTCTGGTGGCGCCGAACTGCATTGGTTCATCGGAAGGAGTAGCAGCGGAGCGACCGGGGAAGAGTGGTAAGGGTTCCGGAGTATAACCAGAGCCTCTTTGTTTGCAGCGCTCTGTCCTCCTCTCCTGGAGATGATACTCTATGTGAAGAGCAGCAGCAAGCAGGTCTGAAAAGGTGAGTGAACGAGGGGATCTGGCCAGTTCATCTTTGATCTCCTCCTTCAATCCCCTCCTGAAAATGGCATATTGTGCTGTTTCGGGCCATCCTGCCCTGGCTCCCAATGTCTTGAAAGAGGACATATCGGACAATACGTCCAGGGAGCCTTGTTGAACATCCAGCAAATCTTCACAGGCAGTAAAGGACAACTATGGGCGTTCAAAAGTTTTCTTAAGTAGGTTTTGGAACCCAGGAAAATCCTGAAGAATGGCGTTACCACTGGTCACCAATGGAGTAGCCCAGGACAGTGCGTTCCCAGTCATATTAGAGATTAGGAATCCCACCCTGGCTTGGTCATTGGCGAAGGTACGAGGCCTGAAAGTGAAATAAACAATGGATGCTTCTAAAAACTCCTTCACCTTTTTGGGAGAGCCGTCGAATTTCCCGGAGGAAAGCGCCATTGGTGGTAATTCCGGGGGGGCAGGCTCCCCTGCAGACACCATCTGTTTGAGTAAGGCATTTTCTGTCTTCACACCTTGTAATTCTTGGGAAATTGCTTGGAAAGCCTTCCACAACTCTTGATCATGCTCCTCAGCAGACATCTTTAAATCTTTTGGCGTTCCTCTGTGGTGAAGTTTGCACTCTGGTTCCTTCCTCCCCTACTAACACACTCTCCTCATCTGAGCTGCTGGAGTTGTCGGTCTCTTGTAGGCATCGCCGTGCAAGGTAGTCTCTCCCTTTTTTTAGATGAACATGCTTGTCACGGAGGGAAGCCACAGTGACTGCTGGAAAAACAGCTGTCCGTGACTTCTCTTCCGGAATCAAGCCGGAATAAGGGAAAATCCGAAATTCGGGGAAAAAACCCTTGGTGGAGTGTATACTCTTTTCCAATCCTGATGACAAGGTGGACCGCTGGCTGGAGGGCTATGTTGAAGATGCAGGTAGCCAAGTAGAAAGTTCAACAGAGCTGTAGCGAAGGAGTCGCAATTCTGCAGGAAGTCGATAACACCTTGCAAGTGGAGACGAGGCAATACAATGGTGTATGCTGAATCCAAGGCGTGCTGAACAGGAGGAGGTAGTAGGTAGGAAGGGTGCACGGACCCGGAGAAAACAGAAGGAAAAATGGGAGGAGGAAGAATAGAGGGAAGAGAAAAAAGCAGTGTCCGAAGGAACGAAGCCACCAGAGAGGAAACAGAAGCGAACCGCTCCGGGCAGCAGTCGGGAAATTAAGGAGAAGGTGGACTTCATATGAAATACGAACACAGGAGCGCAAGGAACTTCTGACCAGACCGAAGTGAGAAGGCAGAAGTTGGGAGCGAGGAAACTCGCAACCGGAAACATCCAAGTGGGGGTTGCAACGCAACGTCCAGCCGGGAGGAGGAGGATTAAATAGTCCCAGCGGCGCTACATCAGTGGAGCCGCAAGCAAAAACACAGAGAAAGGACTAAAACACCTTACCCCTGCGTCGCCAACTCCAACGCAGAAGTATCAGCCAATCTCGACTGCTGCCGTGGCGGCGGATGACACAAATATCTGCAATTGCTGAAGTAGCATCATTCCCTTCTAAGTTTGGGTTTCTTCTTCGGGCATGCTGTAGAACTTTTTTTTTTTTAATTGAATTAGCTGAACAAGTCAACGTTTCAATTTTAAACATAATTAACAATTCAGTTAAACCAACACTTATTATGTTTACATATGAACAAAAATTAAAAAAGAGAAAAGGAAAAAAAAGAGAAGCGTTAAAACAATTCAGATCAAGAAAATAGATTAAATAAAAAGAAAACATTTCCACAATCTTCACAATTATATGTTTTCACAATTAAAAGGGAGTAGCTTCCCTAATGTAAGTGAAACTACAAAAAGAAGAAAGAAAGAGTTGTGCCCCTTTTTCTTCAAATGGTAAAACCTTCAGTTTGAACAGCACAAAAGTAGGAATTTAGCAATTTGTCATAAGTTTCTTGGATCATCCTAATGTAATCCCTATACATCACCCTTCATCTTTTCTATAAGATTTACTGTCTCCAAGTAATTTAGAATCGCTAATTTCAAGGAAACATGTTCACAATTAAAGAGAGTATTCCACATTGACTCCGATGTTACAATGCAATAATCACTGAAGAAGTGATGAAAGTACTTAATTCTCAAATTCAATAGTTTATTACATTCTGTCAACAGATGTTTTAGGGTTTCAGGTTGATTGTGATGCTTACAGAATCTACAGTAGTTGCTATCCTCATTAATGATTCTACGCTAGGCTAACACATCTCTTGTACTCCATAAATTCATCCTAAATCTCAAAAATGGACTTATGAATCTTGGCTGTGTAAACTTTACTAGATACAAGTCTATGATATTCATTTATTTGGGTGAGAAGGCATGTTATTTATAGAAATGTAATCTCGTTCATTGCTCCCTTTTGAGAAACCAATCCCACTGATAGAGTTGTATCTTTGCCCCATCTGGGTTTGACTTCAGCAGGGATTCAGATACACCAGCTTCCTTCATAAACTGCAATGTTTTCATCAACCATGTATGCATTTTCCTACAAGTCGTAACAGTAATATAATTAGCAATAATATACATGATTGAGTTGTTATTAGTTCATAATAAACATTTGCGATAGAAAGCACCATCTACCACTTGTAAAAAGTGTCCGAGATACCATGCCCAGTTCATGCCTAATGCAACAAATGGGCAAAAAATGAGGCAAGTGCAAAAATTCTGCCAAAAGTGTCCTTCAAGTCTAGACCAATATAGATCACTCCACCAAGCCCTTGATTCAGCACCATATATCACTGTTGGCACTGCCTTCTGCTTGTAGAAGGTTATAGCAGACATCAAAGAGAATTTGCCACATTTGGCCAATATGATACGGGGCTGGGCTGTAGCAGTCTTCAATTTCATTTGTATGTCAGCACAGTAGGGTTCATCGGAGGGGTGATTATTCGTATTGAGCCCTAAATATTTGTATTCATTTACCATCCCTAGGGGATTGCCTTGAGGAACCATTTTGGGTGTGTTTTGACTCCAGCACAGGAGTTCAAATACACCAAAAATGTACATTTGCCTTTATTAATCATTAGAAAATTGAACTCCACATATTTACCTAACTGGGTCAAAAACACCTGCAATCCCCTGGGAGTTTTAACCAATAACACAAAGCGTCGGCATAAAGCAACCAGGGGCTGCCGTGGCCACTCAGTCTTGGGGGATCATATATAACCTCAACAAATAAGAACCTCATGTCCAATATGAAAAAGTAAAAAATGCATGAGGCCAATATACAGCCTTGTTTTAATTCCCTATAGGTGGGGATCAGGGCTGAAAGATTTCCATTCATTGACAGCCGTATTTGGATTAACTTATTGCTGTGCAGTTGGTCAATCCAATGGCGCAATGATAATGGACACAACGCCATCTGTAGTTTTTCCCTGAGAAGTTCCCTCGAGACAGAATCGAAGGCAGCCTGGAAATCTATAAAGGCCATGTATATGGCTTGACGCCTTTCCCTTTTCTGTAGTTTTATCGCATGTAATGTTATCAGATTTACAGTCGTGTCCATTGGTGCAGCAAAACCTGGGTGAAATGGATCTGCTCTATTTGATGTACTCACCCATGCTATAAAAATGCTTGAGAATCAGACGAGCAAATAGCTTTCCCGGGATGTCCAGGAGAGTCACTGGTCTATAATTCTCAGGCGCCTGTCAGTCCCGCTTGTTATACAAAGGTACCACTACTGATTTTTGCCAGGACGCCGGTACTCTCCCAGTCTGTAGAACTTAACCAAATATTACAGTCAAAATTGATGCCCAGGCTTACAAGTGGGTCTTCATCATTAAATTAGACAGCCCATCCGGACCTGGAGCCCGAGACATACTTAGCTTGCTTATGTGGAATAGAATGTCCTCAGTATTAAATTCGATACTATACCATCCCTTTTTGCATATCAAGATCACTTGCAGATGACAAATGCATATCAGCATATAAATGACCTATAATATTTGGACCAAACTTCCTCCGGAACAGCATTTATTTGCACACTCCACTGATTCCCGCATTGAGCCTTATTTATAAGACTCCATATAAGAACGGAATTTTTACTAGCTTAAGTCCTCAACATGGTCTCTGAATCCTGTTGGTACAATTTTGCACGTCTGCCTCAATTCTTGTTGAGTAGACAATGAGACTTGCTTCATCTCAAAACGTCTGCTTGCACGATATTGGGCCCTCCATGTTACTACTTCATAGTCATAAGTGTGTACATTTGTGATGTTTTTGTTACCATCCAGACGAGTCTTCTGTTTACATTTTTGCAGAGAACTAGATGCGATTGACTCATGTATCACATCATTCATGAAATGTGTTAATCGAGTTTCAAAATCCCCCAGCAATGCTGGTGTCCATCTAAAGCGATTTTTAGCAGCAGTTTCACATAAATTGGTGTTGCAAGATTTTAGAATCTTTATTTTTTTTGTATTTTATTTATTTGTTGAATCTTTTGAATCTTCTTGTTGTTTTTACCGCATTTCCAAGTTAGCGCTAACAGGTCGCGATCACTACTAGACTGGGATTTGATTAGAAAGGATTCAGTTATGGTGAATAGATTTTTAATCACATATACATGGTCTATAAGGGCAACGTGTTTGCCCCCATGCCAGGTGTTTCTTGGAGGGATGTTGCCCATGTTGGCACCATTTACCATCAATAACTGCCTTTCTTTCATCAAAGAAACCCATTGTTGCGCCACTCACGACAACTGCGTCAACGAGTTCTCTAAACATGTAATGTTTAGATCACCTGCCAGAATTATATGCTGTATACTTGAATCCAAGTTTATGCAATCCAAAACATACTCAATGTCCCTAAAATAAAATTAATCTGAGATTCCTACATGGTTCCAATATTTGTTCACCAAAGCTATCATCCCACCCAGGGATTTGATTTGAACCAATTGGGTAAATATATTCAGTGACAGCCAAGGGGTAAATTGGCTGCCACTCTAACTGCAACCATCAGCCAAGCCATAAGTCTCACCCTTACTGGTAATTTAGCAGGAATGAGCAAGATTGTGTGTCTCTCCCATACAGGTGGTGCGAGTAACCAAACTTCCTGCAGCGTAAGTATATCATGTTCATTGAGTGGATTGTGTTGGGAAAATGTCAAGTGCTTTTAACCCTGCGTATTCCATGAGGCAAATGTACATGTTGCTAATATTTCAGAGACAGGTTGTTAATTGCAAGTACTGGATGTGGTACTGTCATTAGGAACATCTTGAAAGCAATTGAATTTAAGATTGTGATGCCTCTGCTCAGATTTGACTTGCATGTCTTTCCATTGTTGCCATAGTAGTGACTTTTCTGACTCGCTGACTGGCTGTTTACTGACCAGAAAGCCCATCATATACAGGTTCTCTGTGGCCTGCCAGATAAGATTCATGATGACCCCGATGACATCCAGAGTTTTACAATGGTCGAGTTATTGTCATCTATGAATTCCATTAGGTCAATATCAATGGAACATACATCCTCTACTTTTATCACATCACCCATGATAATCAGCACATTCATCCTTTTTAGATCCTAGTTTGGGAAAGCTTTTCCTCTGCATTGCATGATTATGTAATGGGCTGGTTTTTTATCATGCTTGATATTTTTCTGCATCTGACGCTTTGTAGTGCCACTATTAGGGAACCTCCCATCGTTTCCCCATTGTTTGTGATTCAGGGCAGCTTGTTGTAAGATTGCACCCCGTCTGTACTTTGATGGCACCACTCTTCTCGAGACAATATTTGGCATAGGGAGACCAGTCATGAACAAACCTACTGATCTAGCTATTTCCTCTCTTCTTTGTTCTAAGGTTGTGGTAAAATTATCAATTGCGACTACGTCATGATCACTTCCCCCTTGATGATGATTTTTAATTTTGTTTAACGATGAAACGCTACCCTGAGCATTAATGGCTTGCCTCTCAACACCATGCATCGAATGATTACTGTGTCCTCTTATATTCGGGGGTCACAAGATCCGAAAGCGGGGGGGATGCTAACTCCTCAGACTTAAGATCTAGTTCCACTACTCTGAGTAGGGTAACTAGGGGATCATATTTTAAGCATGTTTCCGAGTGAGTCTTTCCCTCTGATCATTTCAAATTCATCATTCATTCGACCTTACTCCTAGTCATTCTGTTATATTTATTCAATACTGCCATACTTGCTATCTGTGAAGAAGGTTTTGGCAAAGATATCTTTTTCACAAGTTGATGAATACCTGAGCGTTTTGAGGAAGCCATGATTTTGATGTTTGAACTTTTTTTTTAACCTTGCCATGTTGGTTAATTTCCTTTTGGATTTCGCAAACATATCATAAGAGCTTATATCTCACAGACGATTCAGACACTGCCTCGCCTTCCAACTGCGCTCGAACTTGCTTTCGTCGATTTTTCATTTTACTTATCTTCTTACGGGCCCTCTTGCTATCTTCTACAATATCACATGTTATTTTAAGTTTATCCACTGCAATAGGAATCATCTGATTGGGCATGTCAATAACGCTGTTGCAAACACAGGAGACCTCATTCGGGCTTTCTGTTCTTCCAACAGGGTTTACCTCCCTCACGTCACAACATGAAACTCCCTCCATCACTGCACCAGCAGCCTTGCCATCTTGCCATTGCAGAACTTGCAATAACATATTGGTCTGCTCCTGTAATCTCGCATCCAAGCATTCATACAGCTTGGCTAATGAAAACAAGGTTGTATTCATGGCCTGCAATGTAATCTCTAAACCAGCCTTCGAAGCAGATGGCAAAACTACTGGATCTGGAAGAGGGGCAATTCCAGCTCTCCTAGGAGTTGGCTCAGTGAAGGAGATCGATAATACTGAGGAGTCCTGAGTCGATGCCGAAAACATAGCCAGCGACTGCAATAAATCACTGGAGGATTGTTTGTCAGGTTGAGGAGGAGTCTTACTAATGTGTTCCTATCTCCTTTCAATAATCAGAACATTTAGGGCAGGCAGCATACTATTGGGTTGCTGCTCCACAGGAATCGAGATTGGAGCAGCAGCCTTAGGCGATTCACTACTACTTTCAAGTGCACTAGGCAGCAGAGGCAGGTGATCCCTATGAATCTGATCCATTGCCACAACCTCTTTCTTAGGTTCACAAGCGGAAACACCCGGTTCCGCCAAGACCGATTCCATTCAAAAACCTGCTTCAATTATATAATCAGGGGGCATGCATACTTCTAAATGCACTCCAAAATTCGAATCATCAACACATAAGTGGCTGGCAATTACAGGCACTTTAGCTATCTCTGCACCCTCTGTCGGATGTAATCTTCGTATGTCAGACGCAGCTGCCGCCTGGCGTCCTCTTTGCGTTGATTTCAAGCTTCGAATTAAGTTAATCTTGTGACTCAAGCATTTTGGCGTGATTCTAGAAATATCAATCAAATTAGACAACTCCTTTAATGCAGGCATATCAGTCACAAGTGTATAAACGCCCGGAATATCTGCACAGGATTTTGTGTAAGCAAAAGCAAATGCTTAAATCACAAATCAAAAAACAACAACGACAAGGAAACTATGTGTTAACACTTCCTATGTGCTATTAAGATTGCCAAAGTACCTGTAAAGACAATTTTGATAGTGAATCTATAAACAGTATACATAGACTCACCCTCAACCATTCAACCACCTCAACTGCCACAACAGCTCTTTCAAAATGCTCTTCCAAAAATGCGCTTACTCAAAATGCACGCGCTGTCTGTGCAAATAGGATTGTGGGAGTTGGGGGCGGGACTTGTACTCTTTCAAGTGTTTCAGCCTGAAAAATGCCTACAACAAATGAAACATAAGTTGAAATGAGCTGAAAAGGAGCAATTTTCAAGTGCTATTCAAAGTCTATGGGCCTCATTACGAGTTTGGAGGTAGCCATGCCGCTATTTGCGGCATGGCTGCCTCCAAACTCGGGTCCGGCTTCCTTGAATGAGGAATTACGGGGCCATTCCAACCTTGGAGGACCCAGTAATTCCTCATACAATTCACCCATCCCCATTCCCATTTGAGCCCCCATAGGGCTCAAATGGGAATGGGGAGGGAGCTAACAACGGGCCCGTTAATAATGGGCCCGTTATTAGCTCCCTGGTCCTTTAGCGGCTCCCGCTAAGGGACCTCGTAATGCAGCGGTAAGGGGTTAAGGGCACCGGCATCCTTACTGGCGGCGTTAACCCCTTACCGCCGACCTCGTAATGAGGCCCCATGTCCAGGAATCCACTTGTTAATACCGTAGTAAAAGTTCCAAGTGAACACAGCCATTCCAGGAGCCACAAAACTGCCACAACTGCTCTTTCAAAGTGCTGTTCTGAAAATGTGCGCGCAGTAGAACTTTAAGTGGGCGCTGTGACTCCTTTTCTGGGTTTTTTGTTTTCTACTGTTCTCTCGTCATTTTGCAATTAGAGAAAAAAAACATTCTGTCAGCATTTAGGGTAATAGGCATTGGGTAATGCAATTCAGTACCTCGTAGAAACAAACTTGCACTGGAGGGAAGCAGGGATGAGGGCCCTTTCAACTACTTCAGGGGTAGGATAGGCTCTGAATCTCTCCCTGGTAGGCCTCCCAGCCCGAGCTGAGAGGGGTTCCCATCTGTTCTTGTCAGAAAGGCATATTTTATAGGCATCAACTGGGTTGGTGCCTACAAAAACAAACAAAAAAAAAATCACATGCAGGCTTCAAACTAGGTTCTCTTCCAAAACGAAAGAGGAAAGCAAAGCGGAATTGCTTTGTGCCTCTCTTATGCCTTGGAAAGGCACGGAAATGGGACACAGAGTTAGAGTTAAAACACTACTGCTCTCTTCTATGCACCCCTCTAAACGACAGCCTCATCACAAATGACTTCCCATTCTTTTACGCTCAAATTGGCATACATGGATTTCTATTAAATATGCTTTGCATTTGCCCCTGCTAATGAGCGATCGAATTCCATAGGAACCCATTTTTTTAATTTAAGTTTTGTATTGTGTTGCAACTGAAATTCACTTTTTCACAAATACAAAATCAATAAAACATATCAATAAAATTACATACATATTCCAAATGTGTACCAGTTAACATTGCGTGATTAACTACAATATCAACCTTTCCTTAAAATTCAAGACTACAACATGTAATTACCATAAACAATGTTATGTTGGAATAAACCCAGACAACGGCAGGACCGGTATTACATTTAGAGTCAATGATATTTCATGGCCTGCCATTAGCCTATCCCAGAACATTGCTGAGGTCAATCGCTCCTGGGACTATAAAGTGCCAGAAATATGTCAATCTAACATCTAAGGTACGTTTAGTAGACTGCCTACTCACATACTCACAAGTAGGACACAGTTTCTCTAATTTCTTGGCCCACTCCAGCGGGACAACACCTCCCCAGTGTGAACCAGATTT